>NC_137698.1:77071454-77575532 GCF_964034855.1 Anser brachyrhynchus
AAAGAAAGAAAGAAAGAAAGAAAGAAAGAAAGAAAGAAAGAAAGAAAGAAAGAAAGAAAGAAAGAAAGAAAGAAAGAAAGAAAGAAAGAAAGAAAGAAAGAAAGAAAGAAAGAAAGAAAGAAAGAAAGAAAGAAAGAAAGAAAGAGAAAAAAAGAAAGAAAGGGTGAGGAGAGGTCAATAGGGGACAGGAAGGAATGAGTGCACAAAGAAAGGAAGAGAGGAAAGAAGAAAAGCAGAAGTCTGAATGAGTGCTAATTCTTTCTTTTTCTTTCTTTTTCTTTTTTTTCTTTTTCTTTTTCTTTTTTTTTTTCTTTTTCTTTTTCTTTTTCTTTTTCTTTTTCTTTTTCTTTTTCTTTTTCTTTTTCTTTTTCTTTTTCTTTTTCTTTTTCTTTTTCTTTTCTTTTCCTTTTCCTTTTCCTTTTCCTTTTCCTTTTCCTTTTCCTTTTCCTTTTCCTTTTCCTTTTCCTTTTCCTTTTCCTTTTCCTTTTCCTTTTCCTTTTCCTTTTCCTTTTCCTTTTCCTTTTCCTTTTCCTTTTCCTTTTCCTTTTCCTTTTCCTTTTCCTTTTCCTTTTCCTTTTCCTTTTCCTTTTCCTTTTCCTTTTCCTTTTTCTTTTTCTTCTTTTCCAAACCTGCACTTTCCAATTTGCCCAGTTTCCCACAGTTTTATACCACCTACCCTCCCTTGCCCCCCCACTGCAGCACTGATCTCCTGGCTGCAGGGCTGCCCTTCCCCACGGCTGCTCTGCCCCGCATGTACTGCCCGAGCAAATCTGCCCCTGTGTCCCCAGAGCTGGACCTTCAGCTTCCCATACCCACTGAGTTCCCCGTAATTGCCATAATCTGCTGCCTATTAAATCTGATAGCTCTGTTATCACTGTTAATAACAACTAATTAGAGAGGCTGTCACAGGGAGTGGTTCTGTAAGGCAAAGTATTTGTCCTTAACTTCACATAAAGGCTCTATATTAAATCAGGGGGAAGCACACGGCTTCAAGGACATCTGCACTCGGTAACTTCCAGTCCCTAGCAGTGAAATGGAAATGCTCCGCCGACTTCTTCCCGAGGAATCAGATTGCACATTTGCCAACATGAAAAATTTGCTGGAAAAGAGCTCCCAAAACTCCCTCTAGACGTAGGAAAAATGGCAACAGGGCAGGAAAATGGGGGCTGGGATGGAGAAAGTGGCTGGGTGAAGGTGGCAGCTGGGGAGGATGCCAGGGAGGTGTTTCCGATTAGGAGGTGGAATAATAGGGACATCACAGAAAGTGCCAAACCCCCTCCACACCTCGGATTTGCTGAAAGCCAACAGAGGTTGCCACTGAGGAGTGAAGGATGCTTTCAGTTTTGATGATGAAACATGAACACTTTTCCCATAGTCATTTTTTCCCGGTGAAAACCTGCCCAGTAAAAAAGGAAAAAATAACCCACATTTCTCATTCCTACTTCTGTGATTTCCTCTCTGACCCAGAACCTCCATAAACCAGAACCTAAGCAGCTTATTTGTCAGCAGAGGGGAGGTTTGGGAAGGAGACCCTTGCTCACCCCAAACCCTGATGCATGTGAATTTGCATTGGGATCGCCTGAGACCTCATTCAGGTTTCTGATTCTCAGACACTGCCAAAGCTGCTGCAGCAGCAGCAGGGATTGAGAAGATGGGGATGTTAACAGGAAAAGGTAGTGAATAAGGACAGCCCTGAATCCCTTTTTTCACATGAAAAGACATATTCAGGGTCTGTTTCACATCACAGCTACGTGGGAGGGGGCATCCCTTCCCACAAGCTGTTGGCTCTATAGATGAACTACCAAAGTAAAAGGCTACCAAAGTAAAATCCCTTCCTTGCTCCAGTCCACCCAGGATGGGACCCCTTTGCTCCTGAGGAGAAACAACCCTCCACCATCCATCACAGATGCTTACCGAGTGAAGCTCCTGCTTATGAATAGCAACGAAGCCTTTAATCACTTTGGCAGTAAGTGAGTGCATTTGCTTTCCAATATTTGATAAATAAATCCAAATCGTTATGGTCTCGGTTTAATTAGAGCAGCAGCAATTTCGTCAGATGATGGATGGTCCTGTGATGACTTTGCTAAGGTGGCCTCATGCTGCTGCCAGGTTCAGGAGGTGAACTTGCCGGCTGAGTTTGTTTTACTGCTGCTGCCACTGCTGGAGTTTGGGCTTCTGGTTTTACTTGTCAGGCAAAAAAGGGACTGGTCCTAAAAGCTTCCTTAATGGATGGTTGGGATCCTGTAATGGGAAATGGTGGTGTAAAAGATAGCATATGGGGCAAGATTTTGGTTCTGTCCTTCAATATTCTTCCTGTTTCCTTTCACCTTATAACCAGTGCCAGCATTTTCCCATCCAGGATGGAGAGGGAGCAGTATCACATCCAGGGGGGTAGATTCTCCAATGCTCACAGCACTGGCCTAAGCCTTCAGCCATTCATCCCTTAGCTTCGCCACCAGCATTTAATGTCCTTGGAGCTGTCACTTCTGCTACCACAATCTACCTCAGTTTCCACAACTCCAAAAAAATCAGGAATGCCTCAGAGAGGTGCACGGGACTTAAGAATTACCCGAAGGCAGGAAGCCATTATGTGAAATGCACTCTTACGTTAAGACAAACACGTGCCCCATACAACTGTCCCATTGTTTTGAACCCATGTGTTCCCCAGGAGTCATCGGAGATCTTCCCTTCGCATTTCCCTGCTGTCAGCGCCTGCGGATGTTTGCACAGAGGCAGGTCTGGCAGTGCCTGCAGACGGCGAGCCAGCTGGCAGCAAGGCTCCTCTTTGCCAGGACCCTTCCTTTTTCTGACATTCCTCGGTCTTGTCCTGACATTGCAGGGGCGTGCTTGGCAGTGCGTCTTCCCTGGTAAACAAGGAAGGCAATGCTGGAGCTCAAAATATGTGGAAGGCTGACAACTGGAGACATCAGGGGGGAAAACCAGGAGCTTTTAGGGCACGGCTCTTCTTGTCCCAAAATTTACATCAACACCTGCTCACAGGAATTGTGTCTTCTTATTTCCACTGAAGAGAGGCTGGGTGAAAAGGTACCTGCACTGCAAACGTCTGAAGGCTGAGGACTTGAATCTCATCCCCATGGTCTTCGGTGACAGCTGGGCTCTGGATTAATTGAAACCGGATTCCAAAGGACTGTGAGTCCATGTCACAAGACGTCAGCAGTATGTATATTTGATGCTCAGGGCTGTTCGTCCCTGTCCTGCCAGACAAGTCACATCACAAAACTTCCCTCAGGCGTGACGCTGGAGGGCTATGCAAAGCCAGGGCTCCGCTGGCACTGATTTGCAGCATCCGTATACATATACACAGACACCCCCCTCCCAAAAAACAGCAGAGCAGATTACTTGCAGTTGCCACGGTGTAAATGGAGATCGCCTTTGACTACGAGCGCAGCAGTGGGATGGAGAGGTTTCACTGGGAAAATAAACTTCTCTGTGCTGATATGGGCAGATATATGCTTTTGGTTGCAGACTACAAAGCGAGTGATTTTAGGTGCTGGGTTTTGATTTCATAATGTGCCCTACTTTCCGTCTTTCAGGTGTGAATAATGGAGTGTTGTGTCTGCGAAGGCACCGCTCTCTCAGGATGCTGGCAAAGGAGGTGCAAATCTCCAGGGCCCTCCTGCGACCGCTCTCCTTTCATCTCATCCCAGGGCCAGGCAATTGCTAGAAATGCACTCAGTGGCCAGCAAAGAGCTGGCCTTATTGCGGACGGAGGAGCAATTGGGCATGGGGTGGTGGGGAAGGATCCGGCCAGCTTCTCCCTGCAGACAGCAGCCCATTGGTAGGACTGCAGCTGTGTTCACATCCTGCAGAAATGCTGGACATAAATCTGCTTGTGAAAAGGTTTTGCTGTTGGTGCACTCAGCTACGGGAGGTGGATGTTTGCTCCCTGGAAAGTATCAGGCAGGTTGTGCGGGGATGAGGCCATCGTGTTGCATTTGGACGTGCCCAGAGCTGCCTGCAAACAGCTGTAAGTTTGATCCAGTTGCAATCCCATCCCTTCCCTGTGCTCAGGAGCATCTTTATGGGGAAGGAAATCTCCAGGAGAGTGGTTTCAAAGGGTCTTAGGTGTGCAAACGGACGGTCTGCTGGACTCGTCTGCTGCAGAGACCCAGGCTTTGGCCATGATTTGGTAGCATTCTTCATCTCATGGATAAACATGCTGTGGGCTTCCAGCTGACCGTTTTCCTGGGGTTAGAAAAGGGCTCACCCACTGCAGCCTGACTGTCCTGGTGGCTGCAACAGGGAGCTGCTAGAGCAAACCAGAAAGATCGGCACAGAGCAGGCAACCTGCTTGTGGATGCTGCTCCTCATGCGTCCTGTCCTCCCTTTTTCTAAGCAGCAATGAAAAATAAAAACTCCTGCTCTGCTGGATTTGTTCCGATTGGATGTTCTGGTGCCTCTGATGCTTTTTGAAAGCACTTCTGGGTAGGAGGGAGGTGTTTCCAGCAGGATTCACATCCGAGCTTCGAATCAAGCTACATTTCAAAGCACTCAGATCTTGTCTTGGATTAAGGGGAATTTGGATCTGCCCTTGGCAGCTGTCTCCACAATTTGGAGAATTCAGAGCCAGAAGCTGGCAATGGTTTCAAAGCCTTTTTTTTTCATGAGTCTTCTGGGTCTTGATGTTAGTATCATTCATTGATTCATTATGTCAAATGATGTAAGTACAGCCCAGAGGCAAGTTTAAACTGAAACTTCCGAGACCCCTTTCAAGCCTTCTGAGATATTCCAGGCCTTTGACCTTACCAAACATTAAGGTGAATTTGGCTGGCAAATGTTTTGTTCTTTCCTGAAAACAGAGACCAAACCAAAGCAGAAAAGCTTCTGTTCTTCAAGGATAAAAAAAAAGATAATCAACCTTTCACTGAACTTAGTGTTTTCCGAGGTTTTGGCAAAAAGCTTCCCTGAGTTCAGTCTTCGACGAGAAATGTGAGTATCTTCAAAGGAAGCAGACACTTACCACACACACACAAACAAATAAAATAAAATTGTTTCACTCCTTTCAAATCATTCTTAAAAATGGTGTAATTGGATTCATTTTGACAGCTAACCTCTGGATGAAATGCTACATTTTCATGTATTGAATCACTTTCTAGAAGAAATCCTGCCAACCTCTGCTATCCTAAAATCCTTACTGCGTGGACTTCTTCATCCCGGACCAAGTCATTGATGGATGTCATATCTACTTCTATTCACACTGGGGTAGCTCGCAGCATCGCACACCGTGATCGTTCCCTTTGGCACTCCGTGCTTTCTGCAGGACCAGAGCCCAGGTAATTGCTCCTGTGCTGGCTTCCCACCTGAGAGCTGGGCTCAGCCCCTCCGCTGCGTGACACCTCCTGGAGGGTGACTCATGGTGCTACTACTTTGGAGAGTGCTTTCCGGTTTATTGGATGGGAATCTTCCATTTCATTAACCAGGAAGTTGTTTTGTATGTGTTTTTTTTTTCTTTTTCCTTTTTTCTTCTTTTTCAAGCATAATGGCATCCTAGATCTTACCCTGTGCTCTCCCATTAGTGCTTCCAATAACCACTACAACAGAGAGGGAAAGCATTATTTTAAAGGCCTGCATTCTCCCACTTCTTCTCTAGCAGCTTTTAAAATTAGGTGCTATTATGACTTTCCTCCAGGGAAGCATTTGAGGATATTCTTTGCTTCCAATCACAATTATAATATATCCCCTTGTAGTTCATCTCCCCCCTGGGCTGGAGGATAGGAGCACAGAGGAGCAGCTTCCTGCCCCAGAGTTTCATCAGCTATGATAATTTTCTACCTACTCCAGGAAGCCGAACAGAAGCAGAGAAGGATGTCAGCAGGAGCTCTGCAAGAGTTGTTTTTCCTCCCTTGTACTCCTGAAGATCCTTGTGCAGTTCAAAAGGGAAGCCCCTTTTCAGAGAGCTGATTCCCCAGCTCTGTCCTCTGGAGTAACTGTGGTTTTCTTCAATATCCCTGGTCCCCATGACAGGGGTCTTCTTTTTGCTAAATTTTATCATCAGTTTTCCAACCTTGCCAAGATGCACTCTCAAGGTGACAAAGCCAGGAGACCCCTCTGTGCTCCTTTATCCCAGCACCAGTTCAGCATTTCCAGACACAACCTACAATAAAAAAAGCCTACCCAAATTCGTGTGGTCTATGAACTTTGGTTGTCCTTCTGACATGCATAAGCATCTGGTTTCCCATGGGGTCATAGCTCATGGTCAACTGATACTGCTGTCTAATAAGAGAGTTGCACTAAAATTTCTGTTTTATTGTTGCTTTTATTTTTTTTATTGTTTTTTAAATCATGCTGGAGAATACAGAAAGATGTCTTTGTCTTCACTCTCTTTTATCTAGAAAATAATAAACCTACTTATTTTTTCCTAGGAATCCATCTCTTTTCCTATTTATCTGAATGTTATTCTGCCTGACCCTCCAGCTCCCTTCCTTCATTGCTGGGGGAAGGTAAATCAAGGTTCTGCGCTCTCTGTAATGAGAACCCCAAGACTCATTTCTCACCAGCATAAATTAACGCATATCTACCAGCACCACTGGATTCAAGATAGATTTGTGGTGAGCACCAACACTCTTCCTCCCCAGTCCCTTTTGGTCCTCTCTGTCATGTTGTAAAATAAAGTACACCTTTTAAAAAAGGATTTTACCTTTTTTTCTTTCTTTTTTCATTTTTTTTTCCCAGTAGACATTGCAGAAGAGCAATTTTGCCAAAGTGTTCTCTAGAAGCAGCAAAAAGTATGGCTTGATTAGTTTGCAAGCTTTATTTGTGGTGCAGCTGCCCAGAAATCAGGTTGAGAGCAAGGGTGGGAAACTTTGCAACTCACAGTTTCAGTGCAAGGAAATTTGGGCTTCTTAGTTGGGCTTCTGCCTCCGAAAATCACTCTTTGGCTGTGCTTCATTCTGGGGCTGCAGAAACAGCTCTGTTTTGTTGTCTGTTTTCTATTTCTTTTTTTTTTTTTCTGTTTTTCATTTTATATACATAAAAATGGTGTGTGTGCAAAGGGCGAAGAGCAGAGCATAGATTCCTGACTGAATTGACAGGACACAGAGCAGAGACCTCTCTCGGGAGACTACAAATGTGTCAGGAAAGGAAATCCCAGATTTTCTGAATTTCAGTGCTAATGGCCCCAGCATGTGGCTGAGTCTTCAGGGGAGATTTACAGAGGAGATTTGGGCTGGGGAGGCTGGAAATCTTCTCCTTCCACTTTCCCACCACCACCGCTTCTGAGAGCCACCGGCTGCCTCTTTGTGCGACGGGAGACGCATTTACACCGTTGTCCTCACAGCAGCATGCCAGATCCTGCTCTGGAGCTGCCCCAAAGCCCACGGCCAGTGTCAGCAGGGCAGCACGGACATCCTCAGGCTCCCTGGGTCCTGACCAGAGGCTAAAAGTGGGGCTCTGGAGGTCAGCGCTGAAATCTGTCCTGTGCTGGTTCATACAGGGCAAGGACAAGGCAAAGTCCAGGGCCAAAAAAAGCCCCAAAATACAACATTGTCCTTTGGGGAGGATCCTGAAACACGTCCTAAATGACTGAAAACGTGGTGGGGTACTGTTCAGCTGTGCAAGCATGAAAGTACAGAGGCTCCAGGTCATGAGGTGCGAACACCTTTCTCCAGTCAACCACATCCCTCTGCAACAAAATCCCCGTGTTTCTGAGCAAAACCTCCTCTTTGTTGACAAATGTGAAGACCAGGACCTTTGTCTGCGAGCATTGCCCAGTCTCTTTCCCATGGCTGACTGATTTTTTTCTACCTTTGGAATATATTTAAGGGCTTTTGCCTGCTGTGGCTTCTCTGTTGTTTGTTATCCTATAATAAGCCTGTGATTCAGCCATCCCTTCTGAGGTTATGGGTCTCCATCCCCCACATTGCTGCTTCTTTTCCAAAACTTTGCTAGCTCTGAGACCTCTCCTTCTGCTTTGAAATTGTTTGAAACTAATAAATGTATTTAGAAGTTGCTGTGAGGAAGACACGGAGGAGAGAGAAGGAAAGACCTAGAAAGAGACAAAAATAATCCAAGAACTTTAAGAAAACGGCTGTGGATATATCTGGCTGCTGCAGTCTGGGGTGAACAACATGGAATCACTGAAAATCTCAGAAAACCTGTAAGGAAGATGAGCCATATTTGCAGCTGACACGGGACCAGAATTCAGGCATTTGTGCTGCTTTTTCTGTAGCAATTTTTGGATGTCGTCTGCCCACCACGTTCTGGGCCAGACACTGCAGGTCATCCTTCAGGTCTCAGTAGGAAGCATAGATAAATCAATATGCTCTTGTGAGCATATTTAAACTGTAATCCTGGAAGGAATTGGGCACCGTTAGCACAAGTTTTTTTGTTTCTGTGCTCACTGCCCCATTCCCAGGGGAGAAATAACAGGAGAATGGGGTTGGACGAGGCGCTCTCCACAGGGAGCTCATGTAGCTGAGCTTTTTTGTCCTGATGCTCCTTCTGCCATGGGAAGAGACCAAGCTGGCCATGGCAAGCTGTCACACTCATCAAAGAGACCTTGAGGCCCTCTGCTCATGGAAAATTTCCCTTTCCATGGCAGGCACCTTGCCCCAGCACAGTCTGCAGCCTTGCCCAGCCTCTAAGGACTGACGTGCCTCCAGCTAAAACCCCAGCAGAGGTAAGGACTGCCAACATGCAGGTAGCTGGTGAGAAGTTAAGAGCACTTTTATTTTTCTCACTTTTCTTTTTTCTCCTGAAATCTTCGTATTTTCAATTGCTGCCTATAAGAACAGACTATTTATAAGCAGGAGAAGGTACTCCGCCCACACTATCAAGAGATGCAGCGCAGTTCAAAGCTCAGGAGTCTTCTTTTTGACACCCCTGATTTTACTGGGAAATCAATAAAAAACAATTGGTGTCAGTCAAGCCTAAGCATTTCTCCCTCATTTTTTCAAAGAAACTTAAAAAATAAAAGCCCACAAAAGGGGGCTTTAAGATCAACCTCCTCAATTTCCCTTGACTACTTAATTATTATTTTTTTCCTTAATTTCTAAGCTATTAAAAATAAACAATTCCATTCTGAGAGAAGTTTTACTCAGAAATGACAAATAGAAGTTGAAAAGTTTTGCTTTGAAATCACCCTGGTGTTTCTGATGTGAAATGTAAGACAGGTTGAAATGAAACATTTTGACATTTCCCTTCCATCATCCCCATACCTTTATTTTCAGTGGAAGCCATCATTGACACTCAACCCATATCCGTAATAATTTATTTTATAATTTTATTTATATCCATAAATAATCCAGTGACCCAGCCCTCCATTTTTCATTGAATTATTTGTGAAAAATGACTCACCGAACTCTGCTCAACATTTGGTCCAAGCCAGTCAATGGCTTTTCTTTGCCACTCTCTTTGGGGTTCGCCCGTCATCCAGCAACAGCAAGGACCACAGCCCAGCCTAAGGGAGAGAAGAGAAGAGTTCACTCCCCTTTCCTTTGGGGAATAGTGAGAAAAGAAGAGAGAAACGACACAAGAATCTTTCTGGAGTGAAAGCCCAAGGTGATGACCCCAGGAGAACTCCTTTGCTCACCCCATCGTCAGAGATGTACTTGACCCGTACACAGCAGTGTTTATGTATGGGATCAGACCAGCAGCAAAATCAAGTGCAGAGCCATCACCGTCCACCCTGGCTCTTTGCTTGTGAAGAAGGGGACAGCGAATTCCCCCGAGGGCTCTCTCAGGGGTAGGCTGTAAAGGAGAACCTCTCTGTTTCTTTGTGAAATTGCTCTTCTTAACATCCCTCTTCAGCCGGCACTTTCACAGGCTGCAGTTAAAATTGGATAATGATCTGGCTTGAAGTAAATCTTCCTCTTGTTGCAAACGGGCTATTATTTTCCTGGGTTTCTTGCTCCTTACACAGACGCCTTGCTATAATTGCATCAAGGAGAGAGAGGTCCAGCCACCTAGAGAAAAAAAAGACATTGCTCTGTGATACATGGCATCCACCTCATGAGTTTGCACATGTGCTATGCCCCAGCACAGTTCTCTCTAAGGGACTGAGGTATATGCTAAGAGGAACGATTTTCCAGGAGGAGAAGATCTTGGCCATGACATTGGGATTTCCAAGGGACATGGAAATGTATCTTTGGTAGCTCTGACCCTGCAATAGTCCCAGTTTTGCTAAACTCTTGTTTAAAATACGAACGGTGATCAATTAAAAGCTCTGTTCAGTGCTTATTCAAAGAGCACGTAAGTCTTCAAAGTCTGATTTTGCCTTTTTGGACTGCCTTTGGAAGACTGAAAACAAAGCCAGAGCCAACTCTAAATATTTCACAGCCCCATGTTCCCAAGCTCAAATGAGTCTGACAGCTCTGGTAAGCTGTAAGGAAACAACCAGAAAAGACCTGGATTCTAAGAAAAAAAAAAATAAAAAAAAGTACCTCCTGTCACCTCTGAAGGGAAAATATTCCTTTTGTTTCTCTTCCTCTTTTAGATGAATGTGGACTTACTGTTAAAATCCAGCTGTTAAAGACCCACAGGAGCTTCTTGCTCATCTGAATTGACCTGTTCAGAGATGAGGTACCCCAGCAAGCTGCTAAGAATCAGCTGCAAACTGGCTTGAAGAAGTGGGGGATGTTATTATTCTACCTGGAGGTGCATCTTCCTAACTGGTCACTCCTCATTAAAGATGGTGGGCAGAGAATAGTGAGCCCGTATGGCCCTTTTCTCTCCTTTTTTGGAGGGTAAATGCAGGACCACGCTTTCCCAGGCTGTCAATGTGGCACGTTGGAACGTGTCCCACATTCACTTAAAATAAATAAATCTCTATCAGAACAACTTTCTCATGCTCACCAAGTCACTGGAGACAGCGAAGACAAATGCCGCGGGACGTAGCCTGTGAACTCGTGCTTACCAGGGAGGGAACGATGCTTCTGCCCCTCGGTGAGGCCAGATTCATGGCATGGTCCTGCACCCTTCCCTGGATTAAGGGACATGTTAGCACAGTGTCCTGTCTTCAGGGGCACTCTGCTGCTCAATATCATGCCCGATAGCCCATGTAACTCAGCCAAGGAAAGGGGCTTGATTTACATCAGGTGATAATCTATTCTGGTGTCTAACAGCAGAGCAAAGAGGCAAAGTTCCATAAAACCAGAGGTGGATGCCTGGAAAACTCATTAAAACCCCTCAAAATACAATGGATAATGAATCCTCAGTGGGCCATGTCTGTGTAACCCAGTGGACAGCTGATGCCATATTTATCTTCCAAATGTTACCTCTGGTCCCTTAGAGCACATTATCAGAGCAGATCTGTGTTGCTGGAGGACTGGAAACATAAACACTTCAATTAAAATCTTTATCAGTCAGGCAGTGCCTGAGAATTGAAGTCCTGTGCTGAGCCTGTCCATCTCCCACTGATGCCCCCTAAGATACATTGCTGAAAAACCTTTGCAAAGTAGACAGAGGAAAACACCATTCTGCTGCTGTTCGTCAGCTAATTGTGGGTTGCTGCAGCTTTTTTTTTTGCTGCTGTTGTGGTGGTGTTTTTGTTTTTTCTCTATCCCCCAGCATTGAAAATTCATTAGTCACAGGGGCGTGAGGTTAAACGGCACTGCGTGCAAATCACATTTTATTTTAGGTTGCATGAGCTTTACAGAATTTCTGCCTAATGCTCTTGCATTCTCTCGTGCCCTCTCCTCCTCCTTTCCATTATTCTTGTCATTCCAACAACTAACAAGACTGATCTTGCTCACTGCTTTCTGATCCCCGCTCCCCCTCCCAGCTCTCAGTTTACAGTAGTTTTTTATTGTAATACAGATGAATAGGAAAGATTCAAAGACACAAAGAACCATAAGGGATTTGCTTCCTGTCAGTCTCCGCTGAAGCACAGGTGTCTTTGTGCCCTTGAAATCTCACCAACACTGAGAAACCGTAGAATCTTGGGCTGATCTTCAGACTAATCCTCGCATTGCTCTTGTTCTGCCTCCTCCCAGCTACTTTTTGGTACTCGGGTTCATCAGCCAAGGAGTACAGAAGTTAGCAGAGGTAGCGGGTTTCCACCAGCTGGCAAGCTAACCTATGATGCCTGTTTAATAGCAGAACATGTGGTCTTGGCTCTGTATTTTTATTCTTGCTCCTTATTTCACAAGCATCATAATGATGCTGGAGTGTCTTTCCTTCCTATTTACGCTGTAATTACGGTCATTTGGATTCACATCATTTGAAGTCTTTAGACTTTAAATCCCTAAGACTTTAAATCAGTGTACACATCTCCATCCGAATTAGCTGCCCACCCTCCATCCCTAATCAAGGGAGCAAAATGGGTACTTCTAGGAATGACTCATCGCCTCCTAAGTAAATTTCTGAAATAGACCAGATGGCTTGTATCCTCTTTCACCCCATTGGTTACAAAGAGAGCTCAGGGGACTAGCTCCAACATATTTGGGGACTCATATTTGGGTGTATTCTTGAACCTTGAGCTGTACTTACTGCTTGTGCCAGGCTCAGGAGATGGTGACATTTAACACTTGTTGAAAAAATTAAGGAAGGGAGTTCATGGTCATCCCAGCAGTGATTCAGCATTGATGCCGGAGGGAGATGTTGGCTCATGGAGGCATGTGGGGGCCTACTCTAAACAAAGCAGATGGATGGTGAACATGCTTCCAAAGAAGTTTATCCTTTGGGCCAAAGTGTCAGGTCCTCCCAGGGAACACAGCCACCAGGCTGCCATTTTATTAACCCGTATTTTGATCTTACACAAGCAGGAACAGCAGTGCTCCCAAGTTCTGCTAGTGTCCAACCAGCTCCATAAAAGATTGCTCAACAAGGAATCCAGAAAAATATTGTCTCCTCTCTACGGTGATGGACACCATCCAAACATCCCCACCTCTGGACATCAAACTGGCTCAGAGAGGCTTGAGCTTTTGTTTCTCAGCAGGAATAAACTATTTGGCATAAATAGACCTGGGCATCCACAAGCCATGGAGATTTCTCCTTTGCGAAATGTTCCTGAGGTTGGGGAAGCAAACTGGGGTTGGGGCGGGGGGGGGGGGGGGGGGGGGGGGGGGAGATGGATGGGAGATCAGTTAGAGGCCAACCACACACTCTATCAACTTTAAACGAACAAGCTGTCACATGGATATATAAGGAGAGGGACACAGGTTAGTAAATTAAAACCCTGACAGTTCTTGACTTCGATCCAATGTGCTAATTGGAAAGACTTCAACTGTTGCCATCCCCAGAGACCTATATCTCAATCACAGGCCCGCCCTCTCCAGGTCAGCCCAAAGAGCTGTTATCGCCTACTGCCTGATCTTTTCCTGGAAGAGGCTCAGGAGTATGAGAACAGGAGAAAAGATGTTTTCTTTGCTCCTACATGACTTTTCTGAGCTCTGCTGTGCCTGAGTAGGAGCACCGACAAGAAGGCCAGATTCACAGCTGGTGGTGATTCAGGGTCTCACCACTGCAGAGAAGCTATCACTGTCCAAGAAGACACTTTGTGCAAATTGAAGACCCTCTGGTGGTGGTTGGTGGCAGAGTTACTCCGCTTTAAACTGAGAGCGGATCAGTCCTCATTACACTGATTTAATAAACAGTGAAATTTCACACTCTTAATTACAGCTGTAACTGATTCTACTATTATTGGTTAAGTACCAATTATGCAGATTTACAATAGCCCGTGGCATTGTCTATATCCAGCATTTGATGTCCCAAAATGACTTGGATAACATTCTATTAACCATCAAGACGTGGTATCTGAGGTACTGCTCTTTCTTGCTTGATTGGCAGGAAATAACTTGGTTACCTGTGTGGTGCATGCAGGAAAACCCCAACTTTCCAGTGATCGTGACTCTAACATAGCTAGTTGGATCCATCTCATCTTGGTTCACAAAATCCTCTTGTTTCCTTTGAAGGATGCTGAAATTGTTGGCATCTATTGGCTGCATTTCTGGGCAGACACTTTTCCAGCTGGTTTGTGTATAGCTCTCAGCCAACACTGGACCCAGAGACTTTATTACAAAGCCACATATTCTTTCACTCTCTTTAATAGAAAGAAACTCTATCTTGTTCTCTTCTGTGGAAGTTATATGAAAACCTGGTGATGTGCATTTTTTTTATATTATATCATAGCATAAATGCACAGATGTTGACCTGGGGACAGTTGCTCTTGAATTTATTAGAAACATTGTCCTTCCCAGGAGTAAAATACAATTAAAAACGCTATCGTTAAAAAGTGGCCAAGAAAAGTAAACATATCCTATACCTCTTCCAAGAGAGCACCAAGAGCTACGATTACCTCAAGAAATTAGGATCACAACTCTTCCCCATGGCCCAGTAGTACCAACTGAAGAAAATATTCCTCTGAATGTTTGCTTCAGTTGAGACTGATCTCATCGGTAGGCCTAAGCAATATAAAGTTTTCTTAGTGAATTTTTGTAATTCCTTTTTTTTTTTTTGAAACACTTTTCCTATGGTCTCTCAGAAAATGAGCATTTTTGGTAGATCCTTGTCTATCCAAACAAGAGAAAGGACAGCCAATTTATTTTATTATTTTTTTCTGCCATACAATGGACTACAGAGGTTCGTGGACAATGCCACCACAGTGAGGTGAAGGAGAGGAAGGTTTCCTGCAGGAGTAGTTTTCAAACCATACATTCAAATGTATTGTGGCAAAATAGGCAAGCTACTCAGAAGGGCATTTTGTTAATTGGTGACTGGGCAACTCAGTTCTTCTATTTAGAGAGAGTGCAGTAAACATGACTTCAGAGGGAGTCATCGGAAGAGGAAAACAATCAACATCTCTGGGAGGTTTCAAAAATAAGGTATTTCTGTTGTATATCAGTATGGAAGACAGATATCTTAAAAGGCAGTTAAATGCCACTGCACCATATTCTGATCTCATCCCAGTTTCACATAAGTGGATTCGGACATTTTGAAAAGATCTGGTAGTAAAGTAAGGCAGTGGTGAAGGAAAGAAAGGGGAGCCCAGCCCAGTACTCAGGGCGTCTCAAGCACCAAACTCCAGAATAGCTGTGCCCCTGGGAAAGATCTCAAAGTGACAAGCCTAATAAAATATATACTAGTCAGACTAATAAACCAGAAATAATCAAAGAACTCTAACCACTGGTTTAAAAAAAAAAAAAAAAGCCTACGTGATATTTCCATGATGTCTGTGAAGTTTCTCCTGGTTTGAACCCTGGAGTAGAAGAATCAGGCCCAGACTACAAAGCTGTACTGTGTCTTTGAGACAAAGAGGAAAAATGCATCCTCTGCAGACAGACTTTGTCCCAGATCTCCCACCCATCCTGCCACAGCTCCCAACACAGCTTCCTGAGGCCAGAAACATCTCAGGAGGGAAGCCTTTGGCTGCCTTTCGATCCCTGCCATGGTGCCATGCAGCCTCCGTGTTCAAGATGAGGACAAGCTGTTGCCACCACATGGCTCCAGGTGAAGAGCTTGGCTCGGGTCTCGAAAGCCGGGCAGCCCTCCCAGCTCAGCACCGCTCCAGAGGCAATTAGCTCTGCAGTGCTGAGAGCTGAGGCACGAGGCACGTTCCTACTCCTCAAACAGCCACTTTGCTACTGTGCCTGGGACTTCACCCAGGCTGGCCCTTCATTGAGTATTCACACTTGGCTTTTAATTACTGCTACAATTAGCATTGGTTTCTTGGCTTTCTTTCACGCAGCTTTGCTGGGAACAGAAGCAACCGAAGCCACTGCTCTAAGCTCACTGTGGAGGAAGGGATGTGCCCCTAAACCCAAGGTGGGAAGGTAAGGGGAAGCAGTGAACTGAGCTGAGAACCAGCCAAGGTGATCCTATGTCAGAAATGCGAAGGATCCTGTTCAGCAACCAGAGGGGGAAGACCAAAAGTGACTTGAAAGCAAAAGTCTTCTGAATGCAGCTGCTCACACTGCACCTGGACACAGGGAGTTGGGTGAAATACTTATGACTTGCCCTTACGAAGGACTCAGATGAATAATGCTGCTGCTTCCGCCACAGTCTAAAAACATAAAGAAGACACGCAAGGGGAGTTAACAAACATATCAACTCTTATCCTGCTAACACCTCTGCTCCACTGACACCAGCTCCAGTTGTTCCACTGATCTGCAAGGAAAGAATAATCATCTCCTGATCTTGAGTTGAAATTTATTGTTTTTTTCAGACCTGCAAAAAGCCTTAGGAACCCAAATGCTCCTCTTTCCCCCAGAACACACATTTATATCTCATGCATGAGTAAAGGATGCTGCCCTTGTCATACCAATTCACTTCATGACTCAGCTTTGGAAAGTCAGCCTGACTTTGCACCGGGCATTCAATCAATGATAATGCATTTGTGTGCTCTTCCCAAAGCCTCCTGGGGGGCATGGACGCTTCAGCATGACCCCAAATCCCAGCAGACTGCAAAAGAGGATGGTCCTTGGCCCCTTCCCTTTGTTTCCATGTTGAATGTCTTCCCAGGTTCCCAGGGCTCTGTCTTGCATGTCCTGATCTGCTGTCATTGACTTGGGCTGCTCCTGGGTTGCCCGTGTCCAGACACAATCCTACGGCCTACAGGCACATCCTCCGTGATGGATCTAGCTCTGAGACCTTATTGCCTTTTGCTGGATGTGTCCTGCAGCACACAAAGGGTTAGTGTGCAACCAAGGAGTTTGTGGTGTGGCAAGGACGTACAAGGAAAGCATTAATCACAAGGAAAAATGCGAGGAATGTCACCCTCTGTAAAATCAAGCCCTTGTTATCAGTTTGAATGACTACCATTCTGGAGCAGGCCGGGGTTTGTTTCCCTCTCGGACCTCTGTCAAGCCAACACCACTGACACGAGACATGATTTACCTTTCCCTCTCGGGGCTTGGGGCTGGCCCAGTCACTCCTCACCCTCTGGCTGCAGTGGCAGAGCCCTCGCTGCCTGGTCAGGCCCCGGGGGACCTGCAGGGCCCCTCCAGGACCTTGCAGGAATCTGGACCTCCAGAAACCAGGGTCAGGGCAGAGCAGGGAAAGCCAGCACCACCATGCTTGGGAGGATTGGGTTTTGCAGGGATTGGAGAGGCTGGGTGCAAGCAGGGGGGCTGAAGGACATTGCTTACAAGGTTGGGACAGGAGGAGGAGAAGGGGTGGCACAGTGATGACGATGAGCTTTGTGAGGGTGTGGGGAGGTTGCTGAGGGCAGGAACACAGTCCCCAGGGGTCACAAAGGAAGTTGGTCTAGTAATGCTGTTGCTGAGTCCATCCCAAAACCTTTCTTAACCTGAAATGCTATCTGTTTCCCCTTACTACAAGTCACCTTGGTTTCTGGGCTGGTTAGAAGGAAACATCCTTGCGATCTACAAAGCTCCTTGTAGCTCTCTCAGTGAAAGAAGAATATTCCTGAGAAACTTCCAGGCATGTAGAGGACCTCCAAAGTGTCTGTCCCACATTTCCTTTCCATATCTCCAAACACAGCCCCAGATCGTCTCCTCCGGAGTGTTTAAGCTTACACCCCATGAAACATTCTCAGTTTGGCTTCTGTTCTGGTGACTATTGCAGGCGTCACTGGAAGAGGTTCAGGATGGACGTCTGAACCTGGAGCTCGCCCTGTGGCCGTATTTCTCCGTTCTTACCAGTAACTGAAGGTCAAAAACCGATCCCCTATCTGGAAGGTCCAGTACTTGGTAATTCCTGCGAAGATCTGAGCAGATGCAGTGCTGTGACTCCTTCCCTCCATTCGCCATCAGATGGCAGAAGGAGCTTCTTACTCTCCACGCTCTTAACCACTGGTGTCCCTTTACACCTAGAGAGGACTTGGAGATGTGCTTCATTAGCCAGCAGAAATGTTCACCCTTGGAGGTGAGTTTCACCCGATAACATAATTTCTATAAAACATGGGTTGTACACCCGAGGACAAAGGTGATAGGGAAGCCAAATTGTGCCCCCTGGCTTCTTTGAAGCAAGGGCAGCCCCAGCTCATAAATGAAGAAGAGGAGACATAAATGCATAAATGACTTTCGTGCAACCCAAGCCCTCACTCTCAGCCCTGGGGCAGCAGAAAGCAGACAGCAATGGCATCTTTGGAGGGCTCACTAGCACCCACATATACTTTCTGCTGGATCCAGAGTGCAAGAACAGTTGGCAGCAGCATCTCTCTGCCTCCAGGCAGGGTTCACAGCACGAGGCAGGATCCAGCCCCGGTCCCCAGCTGGCACAGCACTGCTGTCGCTGCTCAGGGGTGCTGGGGCAGCGAAGGCAAGCAGCAGGACGCTGGATCAGAAGGAAGAAAAGGAGGTGCTGCTTCGCACGCTTCATTAGCAGTGGCAGTCCTCGCTGCAGCATGTGGTGAGCTCTGAAAATTTACGGCTGTTGGGAAGTCAGTTTGATGAATTCATGGTGGGAAGCCCAGTGATGTCCATGGATTACACAGCCATGAATTACTGCGGGCTGGGGGAGTATTGCGCGGTGGTGCCACGGATGTGGTCCTGTTCTTACTCTTCTCGTGGCTTCTGCTCTGGCTGCTGTCAGAGGCAGGACAATGGGCAGTTTTTCAGCTGAAGGACAGTTCTTCAATGACTGGGATCCAAGATTTGTGCCTGTGTTTGGGTTTTGTTTTTTTTTTCACTGTGGACTTTTTAGACACTGTGGATATTTTTTGTCCAGCGGGGACTTTTACAGCCAGACACATGAGGGCAGAAATGTAGCATCGTGTTCTCTTACAGACCTGTAGTAATAGCCCCAAAGTGATCACTCGAGGACTTCTGTCTTTATTCTTAGGTGTCACCTATTCCCTTGGGGAAATTCTTTGAAATAATGTCTTCACACCAAATATGCATGTGACGCTAACACCGAGGGAATCATCTTCCAGGACTGGAAAGGGCTGAGACACCAACACAGCCTCTGTCTTTGGAGGCCAAACAACCAAACTGGATAAAACCCTGGGTAGCTTGGTCTGATCTTGTAGCTGACCCTGCTCAATTGAGCTGGATAACTCGTGAGGTCCCTTCTGGTCCAAATGTGCCTGTGACCCTACAGTCTATGAATACAAACTGCAGGGTGGGTAAAAACCTCTGCACTGCATCTCGCAGCCTCCTGGACATGGCTGATCCAGCAGCTCAGCCTCTCAGTGGTGCGGATCTCTGAAAGGATCTGTCTTCAGAAGGGTTATCAGGGCCAAAGGGAAGTCAAACCAGCCTACAGGGGCTTAGTGCTTTCCTGTGTGGCTCCTTTTGCTACTCTGATCCAAGCCACAACTATAACTACATGCTGGAGGAACCTTTCCCTGATCTACCTTACTGCAAAGATGAATTCCTGCTTTTCTTTTTCATTCTCATAAAATCACAGAAGCACAGAGTGGTTTGGGTTGGAAGGGACCTCAGAGCCCCCCCTGTCATGATCAGGGACCCCTCCCAGCAGCCCAGACTGCCCCCAGCCCCATCCAGCCTGGCCTTCGGCACTGCCAGGGATGGGGCAGCCACAGCTTTGAACAACCTGCATGCAAAGAAGTTGGAATGAGGACCCCAAAACTAGGTTTATTTTGTGGGTGAATATCATTGCAGATCTTAGGGGAGGGGGGTTGCACACCTTTGCTCCCTAGGGAAGGAGCTTCAAAAAAAAAAAAAAAAAGATCTGAACCACTGGAAAACTTTTGTGTGTTCCTTGTTTGGCATCACAAAGATTTTGACATTTATTCTGTGTTGGTTGCTCATGATATTGGGCCACTCTAGTGAAATTACAATGTGGGAAGTGAACAAAAAAAAAAAAAAGACTGTGCATTTTCAAATTGTAATGCTGCACGGACCTTATAAGTTCAGTGACCCCAAATGGCCAAAAGCAGCTTTTACATCTCATTGGGAATCACAATGATTCAGAACGAAGAGAAATTGATGAGAAAATTGATTTTAACAGAATTTCAATTGAGAATAATCCAAACAAGACTACTTATTCTACACTGACACTCATTTCTGGGTCTGCCAGTTCCCCATGGAAATAGTAGTTCTCTGTGCTGTTACCCCAGGTTTGCTGTATACGTTCCTCTTTTTGCCTGCACAGTGCCTTATGGGGTACCTGGTATTTCCTGCCATTGCCTGGGCTAAATCTTACCACTTCAGAGGCTTTTCTTTTCCATTGTTCTGTCCAAGTATTTTTCAGAGTATTGCTTTTCTTGGATTTTTTTTTTTTTTTGGCTCGGTTCGAGCAAAGAACGAATATCAAAACCAGGGAAATTTTTCAGAAGATGAAAATTCCCCCATTTCTAAGCCCTTGTTAATTAACTTTCCCTTCTGGCTTCCCCCTCAAATCTGATCCAGTCACCCCCTTGCTTTGCTGGGAAGAGCTGATGAGCTCACAGCCCAACGTGAATATAAATCCTCGCCTTACACCTCTTATATATGAAGGAAATTACATATTTGAAATCCAGCGTGGTACTTTAATCCCAGGGTAGCACAAATCCAAGATCAGGGCACAGCTTGCTCCTTGAAACTAGACTAAAACAATTACTAATGACATGTTTCAGGAATGATTCTTGTTGCTAAGCTCCAGAACCATGCTAATTTCTTTGCTTAAGTTTGCAGGATCACTTTATTTTTTGTGTATTTTTTTTTTTAACCTACACCAACATTCTTTCCTGTCTCACGAGAAATTTCTGTATCACAGTTAGAGCAGCAGCTGCAAGCTGGAAGCTACACACGCATAGGGACTCTCCAGCAAATCAATCCTGTTTGCTTTTTAAAACAGGGCAATCGCTTAGCAAGGAAGACAGCAGGATGCACACTGAATGCCAGCCTGTTTTGGAAGGCAGCGGGGTTCAGGGCTGGCCTCTGCTGCTCAGTCTCTGTGTGACCACGTGCACATCACTGCGGGTCACATCCCCAGATCTTTGTTCACCGCTGGAGAGGTCTCAGCCCAGCCACCCCTTGTCCCTGGGGTCACATCGTGCTCTCGAGGAGCCCTGCTGGTACCGCAGCAGCTCATGCCCTGCCCTCAGCTCCATGCCAGGAGCTCCCAGGGTTATGTTCCCATCCCAGGACAGCAAACTTGATGGCTGCTGACTTTGGCCGTACCTCAAGCAAATCAAACCCAATCTGCTAGCAGCTGCTGTCTTTGCTTCCAGCGAGAGGCTTCCTGAAGCACAGCAATCCCAGCCAAGTAAGCAAGGTCTCCATAGTCCCCACCTGAACAGGGGAGATGGATCCGCTCAGTGATGCAGGGCATCTTGGCCTGGAAAACCTAATGTCTCCCTAAATCCTCTTCCTAAATCTCCCATCCAGATGATTAAAATAAAACCCTCACCTCAAACAAGGCCAGTGTTGTCTCCAGTGCCTGGTGGAAAACATCTCTGGTCTGCACTAGAGCCTGAACCAGAGCGGAGCAGGAGGCTGGCATACCCAGAAACAAGGATCCGTGGGTAGGCTCTGTGGGGCAAGAATGGGATGCACTGTGCGAAAAGCCTGTTGGCCCTCGTCTTCAGAAATGCTTTGTTTTGAGCATGCAGGTGTCTCCACCCATTTGAAAAGCCCCTACAAGACATTCTGGGTCCGATGGGACTTAAGGGTGTCTGTACCTCTGGCTTGGTGTGAATGGTTCAACTGGGAGAGAGGCTGACCTAACAATGAGTTTATTCTATGGCTTGGATGTACCTACCAGGACTGCACAAAGTGCCTCTCTCACCAAGCCTAAAAACACCTTCCCAGCTGGGATGGGAATCCCCTGGGCCTCCCTTTTCTACCTGTAATTATGCTTATCAAGCAAACTGGTGCTAGACACTCTTGCTCTAATGTTTTGGAGACCTCTAGATGGCCAGTGTAGGCTCAAGGATTTGTAAGCCAGAAGGGATCATTCATGGATGGCCAGCCTGTTCTCCTACACACCCCAAGCCATAAAACCATCGGCAACCATCAGTCCCATCCAGGGACTGTCTGTTTGAGACATGTCCCACTCAGTTGATCTTTAAGTGGTCCATTGGCAACCCGGCCTGGGGCTGATTTACTCTGTCCTTTGTGTAGGAGGAGAAGGCTGGGATAACCCTACATATACCAAGGCAAGAATAAAACCTGTGCACAGGCCATTAGGGGTCTCGTGAAGTCCCATCCTAGTAACGAGTTCCACCAGACTGGGATGAGGATAGGACATTTCCAAGCCTCCCAAGAGCTCCTGTTTGGACCTCTTTGTTTTACTCTGTTCATCTCCTAGGGCTCAGCCACCACCTCAGTAAGGAGCGTGGTGCAGAAGGCACAGATCAAACAGTCTTGTTTGTTTGTGTGTTATGGTGCTGATCACATCACCAGCCCAAAGGCCAGGATTGTTCCAAGAGCGCTGTGGGAATTAGGTACCCTGCAGAAATTCGTGTAAGCCTGGCTGCATTTCAATAAGATCTGGGCTCCTACGTTCCTTTGGCTCCCTTTGAAGATCTCATCCTTTAACAAATTAATAACAACAGGGAAACAAACATGGCATTTTAAAGCACACTATGTCCAATCTTTAACAGAGGTCACAGGAGGTCTGTCACTTTGCAGCAGCTGAGGATCTGACCTAGAGACAATTTGCTTTCTTTGGGGAAAAAAAATCCTTCCTGAGCATTTCAAACGGGCGAGCATTGGACTTTAAATCCATCCAATTACCTTCAGCGTGAATGTCCTTCAACCACACGGGAACATTAGAAACAAATGCAGGAAAAGTTCCCTGAGTCCAAAATGAATTTAAATAAGCCAAGAGCCGACTCATTAGTCTCACTCCTGTGTGTTGCCTCTTATTCCTGCCGTGGCAGTGCGCTTTCCAACAGCTGCCTCTGTCGGGGGATACACCTCCCTTCCTGGCTGGGCAGGAGGATGGAAATTTGGACACCCGACCCTGCCTGTTCTGACCAGCATGCTGTGCTGTAATTGCAAGCTGCCATCTCATGGAAACAGACAGATTTGTTTAAATAAAGACAGCCCCGAAAGCACCTGTCCCCATATGAAAATGATTCTGCCTCCAAAGCCAGTGTGAAAGGTGCAATTTTTGCCTGTGACTGAGTTTTATTAAAAGCTCCCCCAGACTTCCTCATATCATTATCCGAGTAGGCACTGCCACACTTTTCCTCCAGGCACATTGGTGTTGCTTCAGGGATGGGAAAAGAAGTAGTTTTAGGGTATGTAGACCAGTATTTGGGTAAGTTACCTGTACTAAGGTTTAAAAGCATGCTCATGGGCTGTTATCACAGAACTGCTCTTACTCAGATTAGTCATTCCACAGTTTGCCTTGCTGACTTTTTTATTTCAGATTCAGGGATTAAATGCTCCCCAACCCTCTCTCTGCTGATTCATCCCAAGACGACTCGTTCCTGTATCCTTGCTGTGCACCTACACCAGAGATGCTACAGAGTGGTACCCACTGCCTCTGGTACTGATGGACTGTGCAAGTGCAGAAGCTGCTTGCAAAGCCCAGAAGTATGTTCTCCCCATTGATAGCTCCTCAAGGGATACTGGAGAAAGCCCTCCTCCAGCCCCCAGGCTCTCCATCTCATTGCATACTGTGATATGGACATCTCAGTGGAGGATTCATCTTCCTCATATGGTTGCTCATTGCCCTTCTGTCAACCTTCACTTTGTCCATCCGTAACAACTTTGGTCTGAACAAAAGTGGTTCCTGGCTGGGACGACACATCAGAAGCACATCTAAAGCATGAAGCACCCAAAGTGATGTGGGTCTTGGTGCACAGCAGCACAATGCAGTCCCTCCCCTGACATGACATGGAGGGGCTGCTGCCTGGGACCACAGTAAACAGCCAGAAAGCCAAAAAATAAAAATTAAAATTAAAAAATCCCATTATTCCCCTTAAGGAACCATTCACTGCTTCCTACCTGTTCACCTCACCCCGCTAGGATGGTTTCTGTAGACCGCAAATGCAATGTGATCCTGCATTTGATTTTCAAGTCACTTTCGTCATCCTCTCCCTCTACTGCTGTCTTCCTTTTTTCCCTTCCTCACCCTGGTGTTGTTTTCTCTCATCTCCCATTTTATTTGCCCCTCACTTTCCCATTTCACATCTCATTTCACCTCATAAAGCTTTTGTCAAAAAACAGTGGCTGCCGAGATAGCTACAAAAAAAAAGCTTTTGAAAAACACCCGAACTCTGTGTTAGGGGAAGAAAAGTAACTTCTCCGTATTTTATCCTTGAGAAAAAAAAAAAAAAAAAGAAAGAAAGAAAGAAAGAAAGAAAGAAAGAAAGAAAGAAAGAAAGAAAGAAAGAAAGAAAGAAAGAAAAAAAGAAAGAAAAAAAGACACCCTCATTTTGCTCATCGGCAGAGTGGGGCACTGGATGGATCCTGCACCAGATGGAAGACGTGCACAGGATCGGATATTCAGTTTTTCTTCTCTCTGCCTTTACCACTGTAATCGTGTTTATCCAGGTATAAAAAGCCATGGAGAAGAAAGGGGATGCTGAGATGATCAGACATGAACACAGAATTATGGCTCCTGCAGGTCCTTCTGCTGCATGAAGCTGGCACGGTGCTGGGGAGCTTGGGGATGTGCCCACATGGATACTTTGATATATCTGCTTCTTTCTGATGAGGTTCTGTCTGCTTTTCCCTTGGCATACTGTCTCGTCTTGTCCCAGCCAGGGCCGGGTGATGTATGAAATCATAGAATCACAGAAGCACAGAGTGGTTTGGGTTGGAAGGGACCCTAAAGCCCACCTAATTCCACCCCATGCGACGGGCAGGGCCCCCTGCCCCCAGCCCAGGCTGCCCCCAGCCCCATCCAGCCTGGCCTTGGGCACTGCCAGGGATGGGGCAGCCACAGCTCCTCGGGGCAGCCTGGGCAGGGCCTCACTGCCCTCATAGCAAAGAATTTCTGCCTTATATCTAACCTAAAACCACCCTCTTTTAGTTTAAAGCCATTACTCCTTGTCCTATCACTGCCCCCCCCCCCCCGACACAGAGTCCCTCCCCAGCTCTCCTGCCCCCCCCTGCAGGCCCTGGCAGGCCGCTGGCAGCTCTCCCCGGGGCCTTCTCTTCCCTAGGCCCAACACCTCCAGCTCTCTCAGCCTGGCCCCACAACAGAGCTGCTCCAGCCCCTGAGCACCCCCACGGCCTCCTCTGGCCCCGCTCCAGCAGCAACATGTCCCCGTGCTGGGCCACAGAGCTGAACGCAGGCTCCAGGTGGGGGTCTCACAAAGCAGAGCAGAGGGGGACAATCCCCTCCCTCACCCTGCTGCCATGCTGCTGCTGCTGCAGCCCAGGGTACGGTTGGCTTTCTGGGCTGCCAGCTCACGTTGCTGGCTCGTGTTAAGTTTTTCATCCACCAGTACCCCCAAAACCTTCTCTACTAGCTGCTCGCAACCCACTCGCCTCCAAATCTGTATGTTTGGGAGTGCCCTGACTCAGATGCAGGACCTTGCACTTGGCCGTGCTGGACTTCATGAGATTTGCACAGCCCACCTCTGAAGCCTGTTCAGGTCCCTCTTGGCATCCTGTCCCCCCAGCATGTTGCCTGCACCACCCAGCTTGGTGTCATCCTTATGTCACACATCACCCCAGATGGAAAGTTTTCCCCGGGAGGATCCGTTCTAGGACCGGCGGACAGTGAGGATTTGATGCCGGACACAGAACCGCTGGGGATGTGACAGCTCTGGTTCCTGACATTTGGTATGTGGCAGAATTTAATAATGCCATTGCCCTCCTCCAGCAAATGAGTCCTGGAAGAGCTGCAATTCTGATTGTCAGAGAGGGAGAGAAAGGGTAATTAAAAGGCCCGGTGACAGGTAATAAGAGGGATGGATCCACATCTCTGATGAAAGACCTGGTGCTCTCCCGGTCCATCCCTCCAGCATTTTCCCCTGTGGCCATGCAAGCACGTCCCTTCTCACCGCCCAGATCCAGGAGTGACCTTCTCCAGAAACACAAAGGGAATTGGACATCCTCAGCTCCCACTACTGAAAGCATTGGTTAGCGTTAATTGGACAGTCCTATGGTTAGTGCATGTAGTGGGGAGGCAGGACAGCAAACATAAGGCTTAGTAGGTTTCTTTCTTCTTTTGCTTGAAAATAAAGAAAACTATGTGATGAAAATATTTCCGTAGGAGTTTCATCAGGAATCCTTCTTAGGATGGAGCTTTTATTCAAACACTGAATTCCCAATTCTCCCAATGCGACACTGAGCAAAGCACCCAGGGTCAGAGGAGACACAGGTCTGGATTGATGCCTTGCACTTGCATTTCCCATGGAGCAAAAAGGAAGCCTTTGGAGTGTCAAAGTATATGAGAATCTTTTAGATTAGATAACACATGCTTGTATTATGCTTAGTTCCACAGATTCTGAGCTCTCATATGGCTCAATATCTCCCCTCCAACATTTATGAAAGCCCTGGCCTGTCTTCTCCTGCTGTCTTATATGTGAGCGTCATTTCACTTCTAATGGTGAAGGATATTAGAAATTTGAGTGAAAAGGACTTGCTTTGTGCATTGTTGTTATTTTTATTGCCATCAGACAATCATTCTGACCTCTAGTGCTTCTACATTTTTATGATCACCCGTGTTGAAATCTCCCCAGATTTATGTACTGTAAATGGTAAGTGCTTTGTTCTTTAGATCATGTGCCCAGGATCCAGATGGCCACGTTGTGACGGTCTGTAAAGTTTAAGGGCATTTGGGGAGCTCATAAGAAGAACTTTCACGCCATTGCATTCAAAACTCTCCCAGTAGGTAACCTTCACGCACGCCTGATTACCAGGTTTCACATGGGTGATGCCTTCATCCCTTTGATTTTTAAACTTTCCAGTATTTTAAGAAATAAGGATTCTCTGCAAATAACTGCATAAACTGGAAAGGCAGCTCCTGAGCAAGGTTGTTCATCCTTTATTTGGGATAAACCAGACGTTTCCAAAATGCATTTCATTCTCTGGTGGTTGAGTCTCAGTAGGAGGGGGAAAGATGGCAGGGGTGATAGGGAGACTGAGCCAGAAATAGCTGAGAGATAAAACTCCTTGTTTAAAATCCATCTGTAACACAGAAGACAAATTGTGAGGCTGTCTGGGAAAGCAGGCTAGCTATTGATAAAGAGGCAATAAGCAGATTCTCAGAAACAGACAGAGCACAAATCAACCACCCAATTTTGTATTACAAAGGATGCTAAGAAAATTCACTAACAATTTTTTTTAAACTGGGAATTGCAGAATTTATGAAATAGTGGGGACTACACAATGTATCCCTTTCTAAAGAGAAAGGGACAGTGCTAGGAAGGTTCTAAGACTAAGGAAGAGATTCAATTTCCACTGTTTTTCCTTTGGTCACCTCAAGCTATTTGGAAAGATGCTTTGTGCTTCTTCAACAGCTGTTGGAAGAGACATGGTAGTGTTTATCCAGAGGTGTTCAGGAACAGCTGAGCTTAGGAATTCAGTGTGATCTTACAATTTGAGAGCAAATCAAATGGCACCTTGTAGGTTGATGAAAATGAAGGGAAGAAAAGACATTCTAAAGCAAAAAATAAAAGTGCAAAAGCAAATAAAAAAAAAGGAAGTCAGTGAAAAAGAAGAGTGATTTTGGCAATTCAAACTGTAACTAATAGAACATGTATTGAGAGAAATCTGTACTTACACAGTGGATACAGAAAGGGAAAATAGCTCAAACCCACAGGCATATGCTTGAGTTTATAAAGAGTAAGTCTCAGCAGAGAAATTTGTTGCCTATTTTTAGCTGAAACTATTAGTGGATAAAGAGTTTCTGTTTGGATTTTATTAAAACCCTTGCAACCCTGTTCTCTAAATGAAGTCAAATAAGCACTGCTTAGCCAGGATGCAATGAAGGGAAACTGGTATGTGAACTGTGTTAACCATCTACGGAAAGCTGCAGAGGCAGAATAATGCTCTGGGACACTTAAGAAGGTGTAAACAGGAGAGAATGGATGGAAACATGACAAAGATAACTGAGCTGGATTTCAGAGAAATTGTAGGTCCTCACAGGAAGATCTTCCAGGATGCAAGAAAAAGAGAGAAATGAGAATCAAGTCCTTTTGCATATCTTGTTTCTTCTCCAGCCTTCAGCCCAAGCCTCTCTGCCCTTCAAAACAGCTCTCAGTTCCTAATCACATTTTTAGCTTTTCCTTTCTCAGTGTGAAGTTATGTTTTCCTGATTTAACTCAAGCAAATCCTATGAGTTAAACTCTGTATTACTTTGCTTTACTTTGGAGAAGGGGCTCTGCTCTTCACACTACTTCCAGGTCAGACCACAAGGCTACAGAATGGGAGGATATGAACTTTTAGCTGTCTCCTTCAAAATGTGCACAAGTCCCCTTGTCCACTTAATATTTGTCTGTCTGCAGGGCATATGTCTCCATCTGAGCACATCAACCTAAGGAGAGTTTGCTGGTGTAGCTGTTGGAGTCTCGGACATGACTCATCCCATGCTAAAGATGCCTTCATCCAGCCACATGGATCACACCACCATCTCCATTGGCTTCACCGAATACATTTCCATGGAGAGTTTGCACACCTAGAGCATATGGTGACACCTACACCTTTTGCTGCCTTGTTTTATTATGTATTACCCTGGGTGCTGGATTGGGTCCTCCAGGTAGTTAGGGTATGCCACATGGCCATCAAAAGGTCCAGGGTGTCCCAAGAGACTGGTGTCCACTCTGCCAGTCCTGCACAGGTGTCTCAGATACCCCAGAGCATCTCACATGACATCAGGCACATTTGCATGTGTAACTGAGTCCAAAGTTTTCTAATTTCTCTCTAGATGCTTAAGTCTCCCCCAGGTTATAATAGGAAACCCTGGTCCTCATATGTAGGCACCTGAACATCGGTGTCACCACCTGCAAACTGAATTCTGCAGCTAATGCTGGGGAAGGTGGATCCTTCCCCTACAGGATTTTTTGATCTGGAGGTACCAAATTGCGGTCAGGTCCCACGACTCTCTGGACATAAGCATCTTCTCTGGGTGGTCATCTCCATGTCCAGGTTCTGTCCAAGGCCCTGGAAAAACTGCCAAGACTTCTGTCATCTTGGTGCATGGCTCTGGTCTTCACCTCAAGCAAGACTTGGGTTTCGTTAGGTGCTTTTGCGTGCCTCAGAGCACTGAGGAAATGCTGCACTTCACAGCAGCTCTCCCTGTCACGCCGACAAGAGGCTGTGATGGAATGCCACGGGGCGCACGGAGAGATTAAAAGCAGAAGCTCCAAGTCAGGGACGTTTTAAAAATGCGTGTGTTCAACTAAAGGGCTTTTTAATGTTTTAATAACAAATATTACAAGATATTTTTCTCCATGCCCAGTGCCTGCTGAGCCATCACGCTGAGCCTATATTTATGGCACTGTAAAACACAATGAAGGCAACAGCGCTAGGAATACTAATAGCCTCAAGTTTATTACACTAAGGCTGAGTGCTTCATTTTAATTGCATGGAAACATTTAATTTGTTAGATGAGGTGTCATGTAGTTTTCCTCAGGCACCAGTAACTCATATCCACACTGGGACAATCTAGCAATCTAGGGGAGGCTTTAAAGTTAAATGGATTTTACTACATCTTACCTCTTTGGTGTGTGTGGGTGACCAGATTCTTGGACCCTGTAGAGTTAAAATGTTTCTGCCTCTTTGTTCTAAAACTTGACTCGGGGAAAGCCATGTCTTCACAGCTGCCCAAAGCAAAAAAGGAGTCTGCAAGGCATCACCGTAGGTTGTAAGCAGTCAGGTGGAAGGACCAGGGGTTCTCACCTCTCTCCCTGTCTTGCTAGATGGACCAAGGATGCTTGCTGCCTGTCCTTGGTGGCTGAACCCACTAATTCTTTCAGAGCACACTTGCCTAATAGATCAAAGGCACTGTCATGCTTCTCCTTTTCATTTTCTGACCACTTATATCAACAACATTTAAAGAGTAAAGGGGAGAGGAAAGCCAACTGAAGAGTAATGAGTTTTTGCTCTGAAATGATGTCAAACCAGGACATTTCAGGAAGAAAAAAAGGCATTTTTATGGAAACAAAACCAAAACAAACAAGCAAACAAAAACATTTAAGGACAAAAAGGAAGCTTGTCTTTATGTCCCACACAGCAAAAGGGATGGGGCCGTTGGAGACAAGCTGAGTCTGTCAAAATAATGATAACAACTCCAGTTTCCTGCATAGTTCTGACATGTGCTCTGACAGTGAAGATGAACGTGGAATAAATTCCTGAGTTGGCAAGATTTCATTTACCTCTGGTGTTAGGGGACCTGTAGCTCGCATTAGATTTTTTCCCCACATGCTGATCCAACATGTTTAGACATTGAAGGTAGAAAACTTCACACAGGGAATGAAAGGTGATTTTATTTATTTATTTATTTATTTTTTACTGTGCAGATAAGTAATGACTGCAACAGCTTTGCAAAACCAGTGGTAAATACCTTATCTCACCAGGTTTTAAAGAGAGATAGGACGTCTCTCTAAAAGATATGCTGTAGTTCTGCTCTGCCTTCGTGGGCTCAATGCCATCACGCCTGTGCTATGGGAGAATAATTGTCCCTGCAGGCCTTACCAGAGAGGGGAACATTTGTTGAAGATGAGATGCTCTGATGTCTTTAAAATCCACATGATCTCTTTTGAAGCGATACAGTAGATACCATGGCAGTAAGCAAGGTAATAATGCACACGTGTCCATGCTCAAATCTACCATGGGCTTTTACCTCCCATTTCAGCACCGAGGCTGTACCTCTTCCCTCTTCCATTAAACAAGAGTGAAGGCTGCCAAAATGGAAGGTTTGTAGGAGGCTTCCACTGGAAAACACAGTGCAGGAGGTGAGGGCTGTAAAAGCAGGCGCCTGCAAGAAATATTTTCATCCTTTTGTCACGTTACCACAAAAGAAGAAAGTTATGGGGTGTGGGTTAATCTCCTGAGCATGGATTTTTGCTTCTAATGAACACTTCAGGAAGAGCTGAGAAGAGCTTTTTCATCAGCATTTGCTGGAAATTTTAAACAAACCTCTTCAGATGTGTCAGTGACTCTTTTTCAAGTGTGCATTTTCTGAAAATAATCCTGGCAATGAGATTGTTGAGGCAACAGCTACAGAAACTGGCTGACCCCAGCCAGTATCCAAGAATGGTCACGAGGATGGAGTTTTGAACTGATTTATGAGGTTAAAAGAGGGCCTGTATGTAAATGGCTATTGGATTGCTGTCACTTGCTCCCTCACTGAAAGCCATAGCTCATGTTTAGTTAACACACAATTTCTAGGAACTTGCATTCAAATTTTGAAATTGCCCCAGAAACCTGGTTTTAAGTTTCTCAACCGACGAGAAGCAGAACCTTTATTATGTCACCTCTCTGAATTAATGTCTCAGTATATTTCTATCTTGGCCCTACACTGACTTTAGCACAGAAGCAGCTCACAGACATGAATAATTTCATCATTATCCATCAAAGCAGTCCATGCTATGGAAGGAAAGCTCAGATGTGGAGCCAGGGGCCCAGAGGCATTAAGTGATGGGACTAGGGTCAGCTGGAGATGCACTGTCCCACGTAACTCTCCTGGAGGCCAGACCAGCTCCTGGACCTCAGAGCTGTCCCAGCTTTCAGGCACTATCCTCCTCACATACTCCTTACAAAGAGTGGAAATACCAAGAATGTTCACAAGGTCATCAGTGAATAATTTTGAATAATCGGCAACCCTGGGAAAATCACAGGTTGCTTGCAGAGAATTCATGAGCAGGAAGAGGAAAAAAAAATATGGCAGAATTAATTATATGCTGGATATCTATCACCGCGTTAGTTTTGTTTAAAGAGAAGACAAAGGAATTTATATTTTTGGACAATGAATTAATGGACATTGACGGCACAGAAAAATCTCAATAGCTAACAATTTTGAATATCAGACACCTGTAGAAATCTGTGTACTGAATAGTTCACTGCTGCCAAAAAAAAAGGTTGGTATTGCTTCTTGTCCCCACACTTGATTGTGGCCATGCTGTCCTTCTGCTCTGGCTGTGGTGCTCAGGGACTCTTCTATGACCTTATTTGGCTCCTCAGCAGAGCAAAAATCTAGCCCTTTTTAAATATCAGTTAGTCAGAAGTCTCTGCACCCCTTCATGTCATTCCAGGCACGTGGAACTGGAGAAGACACACAAAGAGAAATGACACCTCTGGGATAGGGGGTCCAAGCAGAACCAATGATCATGGGCACAGCCAGTCTGCTTAGGTGGCATCTGGACTGATCCCAAAAAGCACGGGAATTTGGGTGGGCTCAGAATTGGGCCCTTTAGACCCAGTTCACAAAGTGAGACGTGGCAAGGCACCACCTCTGAATGAAAGTGGGGATGTGGCACGCACCATGGAGCTAGGACACAAATTGCACCATACACCTAAGTGTTTTTTTCCTTATCTACCCGCCTGACCGCATATTTAGGAATCTAGCTATGGGCATCTAATTTTGTAACTCCTGACCAATGGGCCAAATTAAACTGTAGTTGTCCTCTCATCTATTAATGACTTTGTAATAGGAGATTAATTTATCTCTCTGTGCCAAAATAAGTACACTCAGATGTGTGTAGGGGGATTCACTATCTTTTTCCTTTTTAAGGAAAAGACAAAGCTACTTTGTGCCTGATTTGAATTTCAGACAAACATTTAACCGATCACTTTGCTTTCCCAAACGTACAGTGCAGCCTCTAAGAGCAAGCTAAATTGCTATAAATTAAAGTTAAATGTCAAAAAGGCAAAGATGTGCAGGAATGCAGGAGGCAATCTCTGTGCAATTGGGGTTGTTACCGAGCTGCTTTTATCCACTTCGCTTGCATATTGTTAAGTGCTCTTCCTGGAAAGGGGAACATTTTTTTTTCCATTTTTAAATAAGTCCCAACCCCCATGTGCCACTGAAATGGGATGTTATAATTTCTCATTTCCAAATATCATCAGAGAAAGAGCCATGATTGTCCAGTCATTGTGCTTCTCATTTCATTTGAGTTTTGCAGCCTGCTCTGAGAGAAATGCCATCCTTTTGATATAACAGGTATCAACCTGCTCAGTAAAAGATAAATTAAGATGCCATTTCCACCTATGCTGAGTAGTTGGCCTCTGTGGGAGGGAAGTGAAGAGATCCCTGCTTCTCCTGTCACTTTAAAATAGCAAATAGAATTGGATGCACTGTGAGCTACATGTGACAGATGAGAAAACAACCACCAGTGTCACACTAACTGCATCTCACCTAGAAAGAATCACTTCTGTTCTTTGCTTCAGCGGGGCCAGCCCGCTCTTGTACCCCCCCACTTGTAGCAGATGTCCGTCCCCAACCCCACAGCGTCCCTGTGCTGCATCGGCTTCTTGAGCTGGAGGATGGGAAGAAGCCTGCGAGGGTCTGCAGAGACCAGGCAGGGCTGGAGGCTGCACCTCAAGCTGTCCTTCCTGAGACTGCGTGATCTGAATGCTCCCCCCTGCTCCCTCCTGGTCTATAAAACTTCCTCCTGGGGATGATTTCAAAGTGGTTGTGTTCTTAACAACACTGAGAGCCTCCCAGGGAAGTTACTTGCTGTATAAAGCAGTATAGTGGCACCGAAGGCTGTATAATGTGCCAAGTAAGCAAAATCTGCCCTGTTTTCTTTGGGAGCCCTGCTTACTGTCGTAACCTTGGGTACAGTTCTGCCAGCAGTGGGGCACCTTCAGCCCACGACAAGGAGGAACATCTCCACCAAACTGCTATCTAGACAAGACAGGCACTGCTTTCTTAGGATTCAACCAGCTCTACACCATCACATCCCGAGTTTTTAGGGAATACAGCTCTGATGCTCTTTGATGTCTGTGCAACGCTTTCATGTGGTGGATTGACACGACTTCTTTCATGCTGTGTCAAGCACCCTCTGGAGAAGAGTTTAGGGGAGTCTCTTGCAGGTTGTGAACGCAGCTACCTTAGGCCATTGCTTAGCAGTGCAGAGTTCCCATGAAACTACAACGTCCAGTGCTAATTGAGGTCCAGGTGAGGAGGGGACCCGACATGCACAAAAGCTCTACAGAGCCCTGTTCAGCTCCAAACTGGAGGGTGCTATCCCTGAGAGCAAGGGGCATCACACATGGTCTGAGGCACCAGGCTCCAAAGTTCACTTCACTGAGGGGATTTTGAGAATTAGGGCTCTGGTACCTGTAAAGAAAATATTTATATAATAGTAAAATATATTACCTGGAAAAAAATATTTAGGGCTGGAGGGAACTGCACTGTAAAGAGTGGGAAGCTCTTTCCACGCTGCATGGCAAGAAGTGCTATGGCTGATTGGAGATAGCCTTGCTTCACGTGGGAGGTTGAACCAGAGGACTCCCCTCAAAAAACACTCCTGTAGTTCTGTGAATGCATGGGGCTATCACTCCCATGGTCTCAATAATTCACTATTTTAGCACAACATAACTGTGCTGCCAGTCAGAGACACTGACATCCCTTACTACATGAGCTTTATTGCCTGACATGGAGAAACCCCGCTCCTTGCTGGTGGCAAGCTCCTTGCTGAGACAGAGAGGAACGCACAGTACAGCAGCCTTTGGCTGCTCCATTACATTGCAAATGAATACAGACAAGATGTTAGCTCCATACAGGGCTCATATGTGCTGTTTTTTATATGTTGAGGTCAGAAGTACCATGTCCTGGGAGCTTTCTCTGTCCTATCACTTTCCACACAGCCAGCAACCGGTGGGAATAGTCTGTAAAAGCTTTCTGCAAGGAGTCATGAGCTTGTTGGGTCCAAGGGTCCTTATTGCCTAGAGAATACTCACCAGTTGTATTTAAGGTCTTCTGCAAATCCAGTCAAGACAAACAAAATGGGGGCCCAGAGGGTAAGGCACTTGCCACTGCTCTTGAGGCCAGGCAGAGTCCTGGGCCTTGTGCTACCAGATTTAGGGCTATAACCCAGAAAGTCACTGGCAGGTTTGTTATTTTTGGCAGGTATGCTTGAAACGCTGAAGAACAAGAGCTGTGGACTGAAACCCTGTGAGGTGTGAGGTCTCTTCTTGGCTCTGACACAACACATATCTTGGATGGGATAAAAGCTTCCTGCCAGGATATCTGGGTGAGACAATACGGGTGGGAGGATTCCTCTCCAGTAAGAATCCTGACTGTGTGCAGAGTTCAGGCTCTTATCTGATGGCTCTGACTACATAAATTTTCTGTGAAGGGTGCAATTATTTTCTTAGGCTGGCTTCCTAAGGAAATGAGCCCCTTATGTAACTGAAATATCTGCCTGTCTCTCTTAGTTCTCCTTCATAACTTTTGAAACCACCAACAAATTTCAGACAATTTCTTTGGCTCAAGGACCTTAAGCTCCTACAAATTTTATGAAGAGATGCATCTGGTTAAGGCACAATAGGTCTGAAATGATGTGGCCACTGAGAAAAATGTCACAGAAAGAGACCAGACACGCTATTGAGATAGCAGAGGCCAAGTTCAAGAAATTCGATTCCATAAAGTCCCCTGCACATGGAGCCGTGGGTTTCTGGTTTGGTGATATAAATAAAATTTATGTGCTAAGAAGAACAAATTAACAGTGCTTGTACAAGCAACATAGGGCTTGGTCCAGCAGAAAAGCACGTACTCCAGTTTAAGAGAATTCAAACACGGGGGCTGAGTCCTTTAATGCACCACCCAGCCACAGACCAGCTTTCCCCAAACCCTCTGCAGATCCTGCAGATCCTTGGTGGCTCCTCCCATTGGGAACTAGAATCTGGAGCCCTGATTTCTGTTTTTTTGATTGCCTCTTACGGACAGACAGGGTTAGTTGGATGCATGGTCTCTCCTTCCTAGCAAATGACTGGTTTGGTGCACCCTACCAGATAGTTACACCTCGAGTTCAGGAAGCAGTTTGAATTCCCAGTTTCTAAATTTGTGAATGCCCCACAGTTTGGTCCTGTTACACGCTGTGACCAGCTTGGAAGTCAGAAAGCTAGGCCCAGATTGCTTCCATGGTGGGACTTCCTGGTGTTTTTAATGCAAGCATTTTGCTAGTGATTTCAGATAGGAACAGGATGATACTCCAAATCCACTGCACCCAGTGCTTTAGTTTAGTTATGAGCGTTTATTTTGAATGAAATATGGTGAAAAAGGATCCATTTGGAGAAAATCTGAGAAGATCCCAAGCTAAAGCTACAGTCTCCCATCTAAGTAGGGCAAGTCTTCTCTGTACAGTGGGGAGAAGAAAGGAGAGCACGCTGATTACGTACACTCTTGAGCATGGTGTCACCACCAAGCAAGCACACTGAGGTGCCCTTTTCTATTTACATCATATCCTAGAGACTGTCCACAAGCATCCTGTCCTTCTTTCTTGAGTACTTTCCTTTGGTTTGCTTCTTGCTTGTCCTCAAGAATTTACATCCCTTGAATTGCCAAGGAACTAGTCTTAGGCAACAAGCCCACAGATGCTCTGCTGTATGACTGACTGTGCAGTCATAGCTGCCGCCTCAGTTTCTCCGTTTAGCTATGCTCAAGTATCCTTTTGCATTGATGCAATATTTAAAATTAAGTCTTTTAATGAGCCAAGAAGTTTCCCGCCCTTCCCAAAGTAGCCAACAGCAAAACCCTCTCCCCCAGCCCCCAGCCTGCATGTTCTCCCTGCCATCTCCAACCTGAGAAGAGAGCGTGCCAGGCTTCCCTGTGCCAGTCCATGCTGAAAGGTCCAACCCAGCTCCCCAGACGGAAGCAGACGTTCCTTCCACACTCCCCACAAGCTTTTTTTTAAGTATTCAGGGTCTTTGTGCCAAACCAAAATGAAACCTTTACAAAAACCAATGTCAGAGTAAACCATTTCCCTTGCCCTTTTCTCTATCCTTCTTCAGTGCTTCAGTTCCATCCAAGCACTTTTAATTGCAACTCAGGATCTGCTCAAAATCAGTCCTCGAGATATCTTTAGCAATACTACCTCCAGGGTTTCTATTTTTCCTTTCAGGAAGAGATGAAATTAGAAGCATATTTGGGGGTTATTTTTGTTTGTTTAATTGTTTATTTATTTATTCTACTGGGGGACATAGGCCATGTACATGTATCTGCCCTGGAGTATCAGGCTTCCTACTCCAGCAACAGCCAAAGGCTCTGTATCTTCACAGAGCTCAGACCTCTCTTTGCAATAGCCAAACTGAAAACAATGCAGAAAAAATTTACTCCTGTGCACCAGCAGCAAAAGGATGATTTATGGCCCATTTGTCCATGACCTGAGGACTCACAAACAAAGTTTAGGAATCACTGGCCCAAGAATTTTAGAGCTATAGAAGATGGTGACTGCATCCAACTCACAAAAAAAAAAAAAAAAAAAGCTAAAAAAAGACAATGACCCTGCTAACTCTCTGAGCGACTGAGCTTAGAGACAGTCCTGCCAGGGTTATTCATGATAGCTATTCCTTCTCTTGACCTGATAGAGTCTTGTGCTGCTTTCAGCACTTTGAGGCTTGCATGTGTTTTCATTACAGTATTTTTATTTTTTGCTTTCACCTGGTTCTTGTAGAAACAAAAATATATACAGACACCCACCACTACCCTGGCGTATATGCATATATATATAAGTGTATGTACGCTCACACACACACACATATTTAAGTTACACTTCATAAAATTCGTGGAGAAACCACCACCAGGATTGATTGAAACAGGCAATTCCGTAGCAAGCTGCAAAGTTCTTTCCTGAATCAGTGAGTCATGGTGTCCTATAAAACACACACTAAAACGTCATAATGACCTACCGCTATTATTTCTTCCTTAAATCTTTACTTGTGAGAGCAAAGGGAGTTTGCAGAGTGAGGGCAGGGGAACTGAGGTGACTGCAGCACAACCTGAGGCTCCCTTCAGCTAGCACAACTTGTGGGCAGCACTGTGCTAAGGCAGTCAAGGAGAAGACAGGAGACATATTTCTAGGGTCAGAAATCCACGGATCACTTGTTCAAATTCCTAGGAAGAGAACAGGTTGGATGTCAGCAGCATCAGACATTCAACCCATAAGTTCATTGGGTGAGAGAAAATGTATGAAATAAATAAATGTCACTTCTTATACATGCACATTCACACACTCACTGATGGGTCTTCTCACACTCATCTTCACATCTATATATAGAAATACGTAAGTTTTTTTCTATTGTATAAGACCTTTCTCTACTTCCCAGCCTCCCATACTGCCATATCTCACAAAGTTTTTCTTTTTTTTTTTAATGTGTAATCATGTCATAAAACGGAAGAAATCATGTAAGATCATAAAAAAGGTATTTCTGGCTGCATGGTTTGTTTATTTGTTTCTGGAAAAGTAATGATCAGAAATATTTTCCCAGAAAACATGTTTTGCTTGAGATCTTTCCTCTTCCTGAAACATTCATCATCAATGTTTCTGCCAGTTCTAGGATTTCGCTGCCAAATGAATCCTGAAGCACAAGTGAACTCTGAACAAGCAGTCTTAACTTTTTTATACTCTGATTTTCGTGGAAATGGGATAGCCACTAAACTATCACTGATTTTTTTTCTGAAATTGAGAAAGCCCAACTTTCACTGAAAAGCCATGACGAAGAATGATCTGTCACCTCTGAAAGTCTGGGAACACCTCTGAGGACCCAACCATGGTCCTAGACAATTATCCCCGTGGAAAGAACAGCCTGGAGAAAGACTGTGGAGGCACATTTCTGGAGGTAGTGGTACTGGAAAATTCATCTCAGGGAAGAGCAGAAGGCAGAGGGATGTAGCCTGGCTTCTGTTGCTCTTGTGGAAGACAACTGGCTGCCAATGACAAGCTTGCAGCCTGTTTCAGACCACGTCCTGGACTAAAAGTGGGAGCAATGCTTTTAAAATAAACCATCAAGTCCGTGAAATAGAAAATGTGCAGAGAGATAATTGCTAGGTTAAAACCAAAAATATCACTGATGCAAATGAATTTCCCATCGGACCGGTCCTTCATTGTCTTGTACCTTGACGCTACCATCTAGAGATGGGAAGCCAGTGCTTTGTGAGCCCCTGTGAGAAGCATGGCAGCTATTAAGGGAAGACCCTGACTTCTTTCCTGTGTCTGTCAGTGCTGAACTCAGAGGCCCCGCTCTTAGTTGAGCCTTTTGCACATTGTAGCAATAATGAAAGGAAAGGAAAGGAAATAAAAATAAAATATAAAATAAAATGAAACAAAACAAAACAAAACAAAACAAAACAAAACAAAACAAAATAAAATAAAATAAAATAAAATAAAATAAAATAAAATAAAATAAAATAAAATAAAATAAAATAAAATAAAATAAAATAAAATAAAATAAAACAAAATAAAATAAAATAAATAGCACTGTCATGGTTATGCATTTGGAAAGCAAACGTAAAGACATTGTCTCCCTCTTCCCTTTATAATCTTCCAACGCTATCCCAAAATTCTTTGCACTTCACACCTGTCCCCATGCCACGTTTAGGACCTTGAAGCTGTAACATTTAGTGCTATTGTTTTTAGTGCTACTTTGCAGCGGGCTGCAGCACAGCCTATAGATGGTCTAGGATATAGACCATGAACATAACCAACGTCTCAGAGTAACATCAGCCCAGAGGAGGCCCAGAGGAAGTGTTGGGTTGTGTTGGCACCACTGGTACACTGGTGCCGTAGAAGCAGGCCCTCCTTTAGGAGCTTGGTGGGGTAGTTACTGCATCATCTGGAATTCAGACCAGAGATTGGTCTTTACCTTTTTATATTACTTATACAGACCTGTCCCAATAATTTCTAATGTATACATTTACCCATCCACAGGTACGGTGGCTCTTCTGTCCAGGAATTAGCTGAAGGATGTTATGCTCACTGGATCAACATCATGTTTCAAGTCACCAGAGACTGGCATCTATCTTAGGATGCAATTAATTCCTTCCTTGCAATGCTAATCTCCTCACACTGACTGGAGAAAGAGTTGTCTCCACTCCAAATGTTCTGAGGAATGATATCAGATGAATGATAATGTAAGAAATACCTTACTGGATCAAACCATATACCAGTACCCTGTTTGTAAGAACGGGTAAAAGCAGATGCCCAGAGTCTAAGAACAAGGACGTGCATCTTCCAGCTTTCAATCATTCAAGGCTAAAGGACTTTCAAGGCTAGACCGAGTCTTTATGAGCCTTCAGTGGACGGCTCTTTCTTGTCCACTCTCCCCTTGAAAAACTGCAAATCTTTGGCATCCACAACACACTTTGCAGAAAGAAAGTCCACATCTCCTCTACTCCTAGTGCAAAGTAAAAACTACATTTGGGTCCTTTTCCTTTTTTTTTTTCTTCTTTTTTTTTCCATTATCTTCCTTCAATGGCCCCTTCTCTTCAATGGCAGGTGAATTAATCCTTTCCATAGTTTCTGTGGCACCCATGCTTTAACAGACTTCCAGCCCTTATTATACCTCCTCACTTGTCTCTTTCACAGGCTGAATCCCATCCCCAGCTTCCTATTTCACTGCAGAAACACACCACACTTGCATGGTCATCTGTCCCAGCTATAGCAGCTAAGCAAGAACAAGGGAAAAACGTGTTTCTGGATTAACTTGTGATGCTTTGCTGATGCACACATTATTATTAACTTTTGCTGGACCAATTTTTGATGTCTGTGTTGTGGGGTTTTTTTAAGCAGATGCTAGAAAATTTAGTTGGGATTGACAACCTAGATGTGTAAAGAGATACAGTAGCATAAATATCATTGAAATGAGACACAAGGACACCAAGGAAGATGAAAACCTTGTGATATGGAAGATGAATAGCACCAGGCTTTTTTTTTTTTTTTTCAACTTCATTTCTTGTGTCCAGATTCTGCTACTGACATCTCAGTTGTCAGGAACATGAGAAATCAGATTGAAGTCCATGAAGGTATTCATGACGCTGAGAGTTAAACATATTTGTGAGTCTTTGCAGGACTAAAGACTCATTTAGCAAAAGAAACTTTGGAATCCACAAACATTTTAACAAATCACTTTAAACTCCCTTTATATGGTTTTATGGTTTCTTTGTTTGCTGATCTATTTTTTTTTTCCAAATAAGGGACTTTACTGTTTTGTGTGTCTTATTTTTGACTAAACTCTGATTTTGTTTTCATCATCATTGTTGAACTTCTTGGATTTCTTTTTATGTGATGGAAAAGCTATTTCCAAAAGAAAGGAAGGAAAAAAAAAGGAAAAAAAAAAAGAAGGAAGGAAGGAAGGAAGGAAGGAAGGAAGGAAGGAAGGAAGGAAGGAAGGAAGGAAGGAAGGAAGGAAGGAAGGAAAAAGAAAGAAAGAGAGAAAGAGAAAGAGAGAGAAAAGAAAGAAAAAGAAAGAAAGAAAGAAAAGAAAGAAAGAAAGAAAGAAAGAAAGAAAGAAAGAAAGAAAGAAAGAAAGAAAGAGAAATAAAGAAAGAGAAAGAAAGAAAGAAAGAAAGAAAGAAAGAAAGAAAGAAAGAAAGAAAGAAAGAAAGAAAGAAAGAAAGAAAGAAAGAAAGAAAGAAAGAAAGAAAGAAAAAGAAGGGAAAAAAGTGTTGTTTTCCTTCACTCTGACTGACTTTATTACATAGTAAACAAAGTGGATTTATTTTTGTGCGCACCTGTATTATTTCTGAAGAGCTGTTGAGCATCTGTGAAATGAACAGATTGCCTTTTTTTTTCTTTTTATATAAAAAAGCCCCAAAACAAAACTTGAAGAGCTTGAGGCTCCTCTGTGTCATCATCCACATCACAGCAAAGTGAAAGTTACATCTCTGCTATTCAAATCAAATGGCTCTTCAAACCTCTTCTCCACTGGTAGAAATGGCAACAGGAAATGTCAGCCAGGGATGAGTCTGTGTCTCAGGGCTTTTAATTATGTTAATAGGTAGTTCTGGGAACAGAGGAACTTATGAAGCTTGAGTAGATTCTCTGGTGTCTAATAGTTGTTTTTTTTTTTTTAGTTCATCCTAGGAGATTTGATAATAAAAAGACTTTCAGCTGCCCAGCTGCCTGCTTCCATGGAGTCCAAGGGAGTTTAATGTATTTACAGCTTAATACAGTGAAGACAACGTAACTGAAGTTATCCAAGTGGTTTAAAAGGTACTGCCAAAGAAAAAGAGGAGATATGCAGACATGCACACAGATAAATGAAGACACCACAGCTGTCTAAGCTAAATGCGTTTAGCAAACCACTCCCCAGGCAGACAGATGCTGCTCCTGCAAAGGTTGTGCACCTGGCCCTGAATCCCATAATCAGTCCTTGACCCGCAGAACAGGGAGCATGACCTCACTGTCACACCATCACCATACATCGGCATCACATCCTATAATATAATACTTTCCAGCTCCTCTCCTAAGGCTCTCAGCAAATACAAGCAACGATGCACCTTTTCCAGCGGGTCATGAAACTCACCATGCTTGGGATCTACAGGAGGTCATGAAACTCATCTACATCAGCAGATCTACAGCAGAGGAGCTCTTTCAGGCAATGAGTTTATCCATCACTGCTTTGGGTCAAGCTAGATTTAACTACAGCACCAGCAAGAGACTCTGTACAGCGTTAGCCTCCCTCTATCCCCATCAGAGCCACTGATCATGTTAAGAAAAATATTTCATGTGGACCTTTGCCAGGTCAGTCTACACAGCTTGCTGCTCTGTAAAGACAAGTTTGAAGTTGCTGGAATGATGAGCCAGTAATCCAGCAAAGAGTTAAAGGACATGAAAGTCCTTCCAGAAGCGGCTTAGTGCACACAGGCAAAGCAATTGGGAAGTGGGCACATTACTGCCACTGAATGAGTGACCCGTAACGTCATGATGACACATCACTATTGTTCCCTTGTAGAATATTTCCTTCGGGAACAAAATGAGTGAGAAACGAGTTCCCAAATGATTGCTATCAGAAAAATAAATAAATAAATAAATAAAATGGGGGGGGGGGTGTGGATAAAAGGGAGGGAAAAAAAGAAGAAAGGCTTCATAGGCTAAGAGCAAATTACTCTGCAATTCAGAGAGTGATTTCATGGACATGCTGCAGGGATAATGTATTCTGAGTGGCTAGAATTTCATTTAATTCCACTTCATTGTTGAGCATCTTTTCCAGTAGTTTTATGACTGAACACTGTGTGCCCATTTTCCTTGTGCTTAATCTGGCTGTTTGACAGTCACTCTGGATATAGAATGTTCGTGTTTATTTGCAAGATGCCTCTTTACAGTATATGTCCTGAGACAGAAGTGGTAAGAGCAAAGTGTTCACAAATGAAACCTAATTTCACTACAATTGCTGCTTAAGCTACTGACTCAAGGTCTTTGTCTCTACCACGCACCCAGGGTAACAGAGGCTGTCAGCCGCTCTCTGATGAATCAATTAATTGATCGATCTATTTTTCTGTTGTGCAGAAATCCCTGCAGGAATTGCCTGAAATGACTGATGCATGATATTAAGGGCAGAAATCTCAGTGAGCCTCTGCATAATTGCATGCACGTTGGTCCAGAAGCAACCCTGGGACAGTCCTGCATTGAAATCGTATCTCCCATTTTCTGTAGCTTCCTCACAAAGCCACATGAAACTTCAAGCATTTTGATTAGAGCAATCGTGAGACCTGGGGTTCATCTGAACCACTAAAATGAGAATTGCCTTCTGGCAGCACCACCCATCTACATTCCCACAAGCTCTGACTATTGAGCAGCCACCGAGCTCTGAGCTTGGAGAACACCTCCACAGCACAGCTTTCCAAAACAAGCAAAGCAATTGAAAACACAACTGTCTTCTTTTTCTCCACCCACACAAAGTTCAAAACTCCTATATGAAGGGAAAAAGCACAACAGCAACAACAAAGAAGAAAAAAAAAAAAAGAGGACTGTGACTTAAACTTCCTGACCCGCCTGTTCTAAATACATGTTTTTGTGAGCTGAAGAAACTCAGCTGGGCACAGCTTGGGGAGGTTGTGTCGATATGAAGCATTTTGCAGGGTATTCAAGGTGCCAGAAGTCACTCCAGCTTGGTCCCAGAAGTGTATGAGAAGCTGGTGGAGGCCCCAAAACTTGTTTGGGCAGAGGCTTTCTAAAAGGCATCAAGAAAGGCTCTGAACTAACAGCCATATGGCAAAACCTGCACAAATTACTATTCCAGGTATACTTCTCACATGATTTTCCTGCATTTATAGCAACAAGACGTATCGTGTCTCTTGGATTTTCTTGGAGGCAAGAAATTTGGCAAAACAGATTTTTGACCTGAGGCAGTACCCCCATTCTCCAGACTTATTGTTCAAGGACTATGATGCACGTTTAGCCTTAAGCTTTTAATCAGGTACGGCTTTCAACATCATTTCCCAGACCAGTTCTGGACCATTTATGTTGGTCTGCATGTCACCAGCTGGAAACTTTAAATTGTTCCATTTTCATACCTATTTATTTACTTATTTATCTAATTATCTCTTTTTCTGATGGCTGGATGGGCCTGGCTTGCTTGTCCATAACAACACGACAGCGAAATTGTCAAAAGTCACTTCTCTCTTATATTTATTCCATCCTTGGAATGTCTTTTTATTGCAGCAGAGGGCAGGGGAATCTTTTGGAACATGTTACTTCCAATTCAGGCCTGAAAAAATCATCTTTGGGGATTAAAACAACGCTCTTCATTCAAGTGTAAGCTCTTTATAAGCAAAGTGTGATGGTCAGTAGGGAAATGGTGCCTTCCCAGGTATTAAATCTTCCTGTCCCTCCATGGGATCATAGAATCATAGAATATCCCGAGTTGGAAGGGACCTATGAGGATCATCAAGTCCAACTCCTGGCACCACACAGGTCTACCCAAAAATTCAGACCATATGACTAAGAGGATCACAAGAACATGAAGATGGTCAAATTTGGCTGGATGAGTGATTTTGCAGGTAGGTGTAAATATGAATCTTTGCCTCAGTGTTTTCTTGTGCAGACCCATCTGCCTGCATCCACTGTTCTCTCTTGCTTTATAATTAGCAAGGACTGATTTGTCATTCTGTCTTCATCCAATTTCCAGCATAATGGAGCATTGATACAAGTCACACTTCCATGTAAAACCACTATTTGCAGATCAAGAAGAAGGACAGAGTGGCCTAAAATCTCATCTTGGCCCAGTGGTGAAATGAAGGCAACAATTAGAAATAAAAAGACAATAGAGGAAAAAACTAGATAGATGGTAATTAACAAAATGAGAAGCTATGAAATTCAGATATTTTGTTAGGAAAGCTAAAGGCGTTAGGGAAAGTCCCAGGCTTAAAGGACTGTAGGGAGTATTAAAAACATGAGGGTTCTCAGCAATGATATTTAACTCGTTGCTGGTTGAGGGGAAGAAAGAATTAATGAGTTCTCCATCTTTCAAGATGTTCCGATTTTCCTCTTCCATATTTTTTTAAAGTGATGTAAAAGATTTATTTGTATTTCAAGAGTCTGATTAACATTAATTGTCAAGGAAGATATTGAGAATCTACAAGGAATGTGTTTGTTTAAAAATTGTTACATCCATGTAATGCACATAAGAATTGTTTAAGTGTTCGCTGAGGAGAAATCTGCACAAGAATGTAGTAAGCTCTACACTGCTTAACATGAGCTTTTACTCAAAGTAAATGCATTATCGGTTGTAACAGGGATAAGAAGGATTTTAAACAGACAATTGCAGAACTACCCGTAGAGATTTAAGGAATGCAGGCCATGTTAGGGAGCAGGGTTAAGGGGTCTTGGAAAGCAAGCAGCTCACCAGGAACTCCCACCACGGCACTGCAGCAAACAGAGCAGCAGAGACCTTGGAGAGAACCAGGGAGCAGTAATTAGGGAAAGAGAAATGTTTTCCGCTTCTATGCAAGACACCAGTGAGACTGAGACGTGTAGACCAGCTGGTTGTCTGCTGTCAAGATTTTAAAGAGGGGCTTGGGAGAGGTCTGAAGAGTGTCCAAAAAAAAAAAAAAAGTGCAAGAAAAATTGCTCCAGAGCTGGAGAAAATGCCTTGCATTGAGACTTTCCACAATCCAATCTGCTTAGTTTATCAAAAAAAAAAAAAAAAAAAAAGAAGATTGAGAGGTGACTGATTTGATTAAGGTATGTGAGTACTTTCATAGGGAGAAAATTGTGGTTAGCAAAGTGATCTTTAATCTTGTGGAGAAAGGTATATTTATGACTGGAAGCGGAATCCTGACATATTCAAATAGAAATAATTTTAGCAGAGTGATGGACCGTTTGCACAAAGTGCCACGGAAAGCATTGCATCTCTCTGCCGTTGAAAGCCTTCAAATCAAGACTGAATTTCTTCTTCAGAGAAGTCACATTCACCTTAAAGCTCTCAATACGCTGCTAACCAGTTGAATTCAGTAACAAATAGGAGGTCAAATTAAATGATCAGTGATGTCTTCTGGCTTTGAGTTTGCCACATCACAGCGTTCCAGGGTTTTGCTGTTTCTTGGATGTTTTGGGCTGCCAGGATCAGGCCCACCTGCTCCCCACTCCCATCCCAACCACCCCACTCTAACCTCCTGGTGTCACATCAAGCAGCTTGGGCAGAGCAGGGGGCATCATCCCCACCACTCATGGACACAGTGTCAGCTCAGTGACCTACAACATCTCAGATCACCCTCACCTTTTTATCCTTCCCTTTACTTGTTCAGAAAGGGACGACTGCAAAAATAACCTCACGCGGAGCATCACAGGAGCTGGAGAAGCACCTCGTCCGGTAAGATCTTCATCAGTCCTATGATTTAGGGTGGAGCCCGTGTGTATTTTTGCTAGATTAAATGGCTTTGCTGGAAGTGCTCAGAGATGGCACGTTTCCCAGGACATATATTGTAAATCGGTGTGAGCACAACCCCCACCGCAGCCTAGCTGTGCCTTCGAAGGCCTGCCCTGGTGCAAACCACAATGAATATATGAAGGTCACAAAGGGGAAATGCAGAAGCAGAGGATGCTTCCTGCCCAGATGACCAAATTTTGAGGATACCTCAAAGCAAGTGGCAATTAAAAAGGACATATGTTGTGTCTCTCTGCATTCTGGGGAGGAGTCTGCAAACACCCTGCCTTGCACGACGTGGCAGCCCCAGCAAAGCTCCTCAGTCCACCCTTGGCACTCCTCCTGCTGCCAGGCTCCAGCAGCATCTTTGCGTGCTGCTCTTCTGCCCCTCTGGAAAACGTTCAGGAGCCCTCTGGGGAGCACCACCCCAACTGAACACTGCGGAGACTTAATTGCAATACCAATGGTTAGCTGAGCTGCCAGCTGGGACTCGGCGCACGTTGCATCCACAATGCGAAAGTCGTCTCACTGAAGCAGAAAATAGGAATGTGTTGAGCCATCACGTGGCCTTCTATAAAGATAGAAGTGCTACCAGGGGTTTCTAGGCTGTGTGCATCTCCTCATTTCCTAATTATTATTTTTTCCCCCCAGCTTTCTCAGCAATAAATAAATTAATAAATAACCATTCCCGTCCCCGTGATAATAGCTGGAGCATCTATTTAGCCCACAGCCCTTCAGTGGTGTTCACAAATCTCAGGCTGGCACTGGTGACCGTGATTTGAATTAAAAGGATGTAGCAGGGAATTTAAAATCAATGGGCCAGATCATTAGCTGGTGAGAGTCAGTGTAGACCAGTCGAAGCCAACAGAACTAAAATAATTTAGATTAAGCAGGGAGATCTGGCTGTATGCATATGAAACTCTGCCCAACCTGTCTGTACCCATACCTCCAAGTTCTCACTATTTGCTATCCTCTGCAGAAAGAGAGGGTAATTATCATCATCTGGAAGCACTAGAGCGAAATAAAGTAAAGGAGGATTTAGGAGGTACGTCAGGAAGCATTTCCTTGCTAGAGCCTTAGTAGAGCACAAGATATTCCCACAAGGAAGGCAAGGGGTGTCTGATGGCTTGTATTACCAAAACCTGGGGTGCTCCAAGCGCTGGGAAAGATGCTACAAGGAGCAGCACCCCTCTATCCCAGGAAAAAGATCTGAGATCTGGGCACTTCTGGTAGCTTGATGTCCTGTTTCTGAGCGATCAGATTTCCCAATGAAAGTGCTAAACAGGGCACAGGCTATCTGAATTATTATCCAAGCAAACACTCTCATTCTCAAAATCTGGGAAGTTTTCCAGCTTAATTAACATTAACATTTGTTTTCACTAAGCCGTCTGTCAATGTGCCACCAGAAGCACTAAATATGAGCACTGAGTACACACGCGGGTAGGTAGCAATTCAGGTGGAGCATGCAGTTTTATTTCCAAGCTTTGTTCCTTACAAGCTTCATTATTTCTCAGGTCTGTAAATCATCTCCTCTTCAGACTGCAGAACCCTTTCCCCTGACACACGGTCTCATTGAAAGCTAATGACCAAACATCATGTAACATCCGCGGCTCATCTGTACCTAGACATGAACCCTGATTGCCTTTTGCTGGTACTGCCGTTGGTAGCAAGGAGAAGGCAAAGAAAAAAAAAAAATGGTTTTAGAGGGGCCTTGTGTCCCTGCTCCCCTCCACAGCTCCATTTAGGTGCAGTATTCTTAAATATCAGCCCAGTAAATGCACGGGGTGAAACAGTTGGTCCCCAGCCCTTCCCTGCAGTTACCTGCCAGCCTCCTGTGCATCGCGGGACCCCACTCTTATGTATGAACCTCTTCCTAAGGGACAGATCCTGAGGGCTACAGAGGCTGGACTGGTGCCAGTGTGAGCCAAGTCATGGGGAAGGACCTTGAGTGGTCCTCTTACCTGTCCCCATGCCCCAAGGAAACTGTGGAGCAAGAGCAATGACTCCGAGTTGTTATGTGCTCCTGCCCCAGCCTGCTCTGATCCCCTGAGGTGTGTGATGGCATGTGAATCCTCCATCTTCTGCTGCTTGCTTTCCCTTTGCTGAGCTTGTAGCTTTGATGACTGTGGGATTGGGGATGGCAGTGGGAGGGCTGACTGGTCCACCACAGATACGCAGCAGGTGGAGAAAAAAGGATGCAGGGTGGCAGGGCTTGCAGCCGCAGGGCTGGCACCCAGGGATCCTGTCTGTGGGGCCCAGCACCAGCACAAGCACACCCAGCACCCATGGGTTCCCACGGCTGACACCAGCTGAACCCTTGGGGCAATTCTGTGCTTTCCCCCTGCAAGCAGCTTTAACCTGGCGTGACTAATGCACACCAATGTGGGTCTTATCAGCCTGGACAACCAAAAGCTGTGTTTTTCCCATGAATGTACAGCTCCTGGGGAAGCTGTATGAGATAAATATGTTCTTTCCCATCTTTGAGCTTGCTCCACCTTGTTTTGCTCTGCTAAAAAGGCAGATTCCTTGCTTGTGTCACCAGATTCACAGCAGCCTCGGCTGGAAGCATGGACAGATACTCAGGACCTGTTCCTGCTGCCACCAGTCCCTTCCTGATTGATCTGCTTTCATCAGGGCTCCTCTCAAGCTTATACAAGCCCACCACAAGGTCTGGTATGTCATTTCCAGGACAGAGCTCTCCTGGTTCCTCAGTGCCAATTTTTCTGCTTCTGCCCCAACAAATTGGTCTCATCCACGCATGTGCTGGCAAATGCAAGAACAAAGAGCTCGTCCACAAAACCAGGGGCATCTGACGTGGGTTAAAGTCACGCACACCCACACAGGTGATGGGGCTTGGGGCAGAGACGTTCTTCAGGCTGAGGGCTCTGAGCTGGTCATGTTTCTGTAGGGGGGGAGACGGCTCCCCGTGAGATCTTGCATCTGGAGCTCTCACTCCAGCGTCTGCTTGGCAACAGAAGGAAAGGTTGGCATGGCAACTCTCTTCCAACACGTAAAAGGGATGTTATAAAGGGGATGGGGATCAACTGTTGTCATGTCCACAGGGGGAAGGACAAGGAGGAAGGCTGCTAGTTTCGATTAAAAACATTACGGATGGTGGAGAAAACTTTTTAAACGCCCTGGAGTGAAATGTTGCTCCCGGCTCTTGGGGAGGCCAGAACTTACCCCGGACAGCAAGGTTTGATGAATAGGTCAAGGCTGGTCTGGATGTAGTCAACCCTCTTCAGCACAGAGCCTTGAGCAGGTTAATTTCTTGAAGTTATTTCAGCTGCAGTCTTCAAGGACTCCTCAGATGGTTGAGCTCCTCTTGTTCTTCTCTGCTTTGCATTAAGAGGCCATGAGCTCTCCATTTTCTGGTTTCTCCCTGCCTCTGCCCTGCTGCCATCAGGTCTTTGGATCTACACACGTTGCACACTCCTATACTACCCTACCTGATCTTATCACCTTGCTCCTAACTCTGTTTTGCAAATTCCCAAAAAACAGCTAAACTTTCTGCAGTTTTCCTAGTTGTCTTCACCTTGTTTGCCAACTTCCAAACTGATTCAGGACTTGTCTCCCCTGCACTCCATCCTTCCTTCTTCTCCACATCTCCTTAAACTGGGGCTTTCCAGACAGTAGGGCCAATTATATCTCTTCTTAACCCATTTTTATACCAGTTCTTAGTCCATTTCAGGGCTCCCTGGATAAAGATGGGCTCTAACAATAGAAATTCAGAGCACACCACAGCTAGTGATACCAGCCTTGGTGATACTCGTGGTTATGCAGTATAAGCTGTCTAACATAGCGGAGACCAGCACACAGCAGGGACTGAGGTATGTGGACACCGTGGTGGGCAAGGAGAAATCTAAGGCTAGAAATGTCATTCTGATTTATTCTTCAACTTTGCCTGGTTAAAAATAAATAAATAAATAAAATAAATAAACCCCACAAAACCTCAAGACAGAATCTCAGTCTCCGACAAAATAAATAATAAAACCAAGTAAACCCCAAGCCTCTCTGATTCCAGCAAAGAATCTCAGCCTGCTATAAACACTGTTGGATTTAAATATCAAGTATATTCAATGCATCAACAACAACAAAATATAATCCATGCTATTTCATATGACAATGCACAGAGTACAAAAATAGAAAGGCCCGCTCCATTAAGCTTGCATCTCAAACTGCACTGAAATTATAATCAACAGCTTCTTCAGGGCAAAGGAAGAGAAAACAAAGGAAGGGAGATGTTAAAAAAAAAATAACATACAACAACAACAACAAATACAGGAAGGCTCTTTCTATGTTACTCAGAAAAGCCTGCTCCAGCGTTTTTCGGGCTCCCTGGACACGTGCTCCAGGGTGGTTACAGGAGCCAGGCTTTGCTGAACACTGGGGGCTGAACATTTACAAATATTTATTTATTACTAGCCAGAACTGGTCAAAGTCACCATTTCAGAAGTCAAAATTTTCCAGACAATCAAACCAAACATTAAGTTAAAAATGTTGATTTTATTAGTTTTTCCTGGCGTTACCTCACCACTGGGATGTAGAAATAGGGGCTACCTTGTCTGAGCAAGGAAAACAAGAAAAGTTTAGAAAAATCATTCTCTCTCTGGTGCTGCTCTCTTTGGAGCATGTCAATAATCCCCAAACTCCTTCCTCTCATTCCCTGGGTTCCCTGCAGCTATAGAATCTGAATTCTGTTATTACTTTTTTTTTTTTTTTTTGTCATTGATTTATGTAAATTAAATAGTGAAAAATACCAGCACTCCAGCCAAAAGGAGAAATGCTGGTTTTACAGGCTCAATATTTCACACAGATTATTCATTCTTCCTTGTGAGCAACTTCTTCTTTTCCCCTCACATTATATTTTTACTGATAGCATTAAATGCTGGATGTAGGCAATATCCTTGATATATGGACAATTTACAACACACACAGAGAACCTTGACAGGATTCTTTTTCGTTTCTTTATCATCTTGTTCATAAATTAGAGCTGCTCCAAAAAGGGGACTCAGCAATGAGGGGTGGCAGCGCGCTCCGTCTGTAACGTACGACCCGGCGCGTCGAGCTGCATTTGATGCATATATCTACTGAATACACTAAGGCAGTTTGCTTATGGCCTAGGGGTTGTATATAGCCACGTTGGGCAGTTATTTCTTATTTTTGCAGTGCCCCCCTGAGTGCTTTCTTTTTCTGGGACAACCTGGGAACAGGCAAGAGGGGGGCAGGCGGACAGGAGGAATTTGTGCAAGAAAACCACGTCGGTGTAGACCCAGGGCTTGTCCAGCCCAGCCACAGCTGCAGAGCCACATAGCCTGTGATGCCCAGCAGCTGCCACCAGAAAAGTCATAGGAAGGTTATAACAGACTAAGCATACAAAGGCATTTTTTTGGTGTACTTTTCTTGCCTCCAGTGTTACGCCTCCTAAAAATGATGGGAGTTTTGCCTTTGTTCTGGCATGGCTGCAAACCATGCAAGCCCACCTCTTACTCACTCTGTCCACTTTTCCCATATTATGCCACCAGGAGGAAGGCACCAGGCATGCTTTCCTGCACTCCTTTTGTAGGAAGGAGCAGAGCTGATAGCTCCCCCTGCCATAAGAACAGCAAGTGCCCCAGGGCTCCCCTTCAGACACTGAGCAGCTGTCATGACCCTCATGCAAAGAAGGAAATTATACCTATTTTTCCATCACTGCTGGCAGTACTCACAGTAGACAGACCTCATTTTGAGCCTGGCTCTGGGACTTCTCCACTTTTCGCCCTTGAGAGCTGTAATTATGGATTCCCCTTTCCCTCTCTCCCCCAACTCCCTTCTAATTCAAGTCAGATGCCACTGACAGAGACCACAGATGGAGAGTGTGACCTTCCATGCTAGGATGACAAGGGAGTATATTCAAAGCCTTCCTGTGGACTGGAAAGGCACCTGCAAAGAACAGAGCTGGGTGAAAGCCAAGAAGGAGTGGGACAAATGAGCTCTGAGATTCCTTCATCTTCTCCTGGGTAAAAAACATTCTGTTCCTTCCTCTGGATCATAACAGCAGCAGAGCTGAATGCTTAGAGAATTGCTAGAAGGGTGAGGAGTGAAATGCAAGGCATGGAGTTATTAATGGTGTGAAATGAAAATGCATGGCATTTCTTCAGAAACTCTCATCCCATCCCAGTAAGATGCTCTATAAATCCAAGCTTCTCACCTTGAAATCAGTCACTCAAAATCACGCAAAATACGGGAGGAAATGGCCTAGGCTGGGTGGCCCCGTATTGAGAAAGTTGTTCATCTCAGCTCTGGCACCCAGGGCTTCCTAGTTCTGGGTGATCCATACCCTCCGAGGATGGCACCATCCAGGAGCCCTGGACAAGGAAAACAGCTTCCATGACCTGCCAACCCTGAGCTGGAGTTTTACATCCCAGATGGCTTGTAGAGGACCATTTCAGAAGGCAGTGCTACGTGTGTTGGCTATAAAATGCATAAGAGCTGTGTTAATCTTGCTCTCCGTGCATTTGTAGTCATTTTCAGCTGTTTGTAAGCAGCATTGCACTGCATAATTGTATACTACCCCCCAGGGTTTGTGACAAACAGATCTTGTGTTTAAAATAGAGTTGTTAATCTGATTCCCTTTTTGTTTTTCAAGATATAGGTAGAGGTACACCTGTTATAAAACATCTGTATGCAAAATGACAACAGCCACCTTCATGCCATCTGAAGTCATGGTTCCTGCCTGCCTATTGCTTCCTGGATCATGGCTGTGAAGCTATTATCAGTTAGGATAAAAACAATGCCAACACTGACAGCTTTGGCACAGGCTTTCCTACAAAACAATTGGCTGATTTTTCCATCCCTGCACCTCCTTCTACATGGATACTCCTATGGATGGTGCTCTGCTTCCAGCTGGGCCCAGAGACCTCCTTTGCACTTCAGATCTTCTGGAGGACAGAGTCTGCACAGATTTGCTGGCAAATTAAGATGCATCCAGCTAAGAACGATGGTGCTTACACCAAATCCTTGAGCTGGAGTAGAAAGAAGAGAAAGAAGTCTCCTCTTTTCTCCCCCATCCCTTGTCACACTTGCAGGGTGTGTTCAAATTCCTTTTGCTTAAATCTATTGTGTCAAAGTAGACAGGTTTAAAAAGATCCTTGTATTTCTAACTTGTCCTTCTAGTCCTTTCCATGAAAAAGACCCATTTTTAATGTTTATCTTACAGATAACGTATTCTTTAGCACAGATCTGCACTGATCTATAGACTACAGCCGACGTTCAGTTTGTTCTAAATAAAACTATCTCCAAAAAACACAATTGCAATGCCTGTTACTAAGACAAAGGTTGTATCTAGTTTTGTGATCCATCTCACGGCCCTATCAGCTGCTTCTATTGCCCCTTTCTCCCACAGAGCTCATGCTTTGGCATGAACCAGAGCCATAATTCTTTCAGAAGCAAAAGACCTTAATTTCATTAGTGCTAAATCCCCAGTAGAAGCAAACCCAGTAGACAAAAAAGGAGCTAAGAATTGAGAAGCCAGAGATCAGCCCTCGTGGTGACTCACGGGACTCATGACAACACATCAGCGCACAATAAAATGTCACAACATGAAAAATCCTCATTGTCCGCCCATAAATCCTTCTCCCAGCTGGGCAGTCTCCCTGTCTCATGCCCTGCTAAAGGCCACGGAGCTGTTCAGGCTCACTTGTAGAGGTCCCTGTACAGTGTGGGTTTAAGGAAGGGAGACAATGCACTCCCAGGCCAGGATGTGGGAGGTCATCCTTTGGCTCTGACATGATCTAGCCTGGCTTTTCTTCAGATAGGGCTGAGAAGCAGAGTATTAACCAGCTGGAGAAGCAGAGAGGGTGCCTGACTCCTTGATATGATGGCCAGGAGGAAAGTGTAATCTGTAGTCACGTTTCGAGGAGGTTTGCTCCTTCTCATCTTCCAAGAAAAAGTGGGGTAGCTTCATCAACAGCAACAGTCAGCTCCCCAATTGGAGTATCCTGTTATCGTGTCCTCAATGTTGGAGTATCCCGTGTTGGAGTATCCTGTTATCATGTCCTCAAACTTGCAGGCAAAAGAGAGAGGCACTGACTGATCCCTTAGCATTGGGGTAGGTGCTGTACCACCAAATGGTTGCAGTAGGAAAGAAGCGGCCTCTCTCCTGTTCCAGCCGTGGTCTCTGCAGGGCCTGCTTCGGAAGCTGGGCTCGTATATTGAAACAGGCAAAGCTCTGCTGATTTTGGGTGTTCCACTGGATCAGGAAGTATGGGTGGTGCTTGGGACTAAGCTCATTCTGGACATGGCTAGGAGCAAACTTACTGACAACAGGTGGTGGAAAATTTGAGGCTGCCGTGTAACCTGCAGAGACAGAAGCGCCTCTTGAGACTTAGTCATCCCACCTGACCTACATCCATCGGTCACACAGAGAAGGTAGACACTGGCTTTGGGATGGACACTTAGCTTTTACCCACCTAGAAGTAAAGGAGGTGAATCCTGCTGTGTAAAGTTCTTCCACAAAGTAAGGAGTCTGAGATCAGCTGTGAGCCAAGCAGGCCTCAGAGTGTCTGGATCATGCATACGGCCAGTTGGAGATGAAAGTAGAGTGCCAGCACTTTGTTATTCTAGGTCTAGCTATATCATGTGTCTTAGGGCCAGCCAGAGCTGGAAAATCTCTATAAGCATGTTCCCTTTACAGGCTGTCAGCAGCAGCTGTGGCACTTGAATCTGAGATGTTCTGTGCTGACAGAAGACAGGAGAGCAGATGAACCCTGTGTCCGACAGACCCTGCATATGGCCTGGGACAAGCATTGTGTAAGGGTCAACAGATTTGTTGCCTTTTAATTCAATACAAGAAGGAACGTGGCCTTTTGTAGCCCATCTTAAGTCAAAACACAAAAGAAAATTTTGGGGGCTGTTTTTCCATCTCAAAAAGAGGACATTAGTCAGCAACGGGGTGGTAACACAGCCTTCCTCCTCTTCCAAGCAAAGAGCAAGGGGAGTGGTGGAAGAGACAAAATGTCACCTGGAAAGAGATGAGATTTAACTCTCACACAAGAACCAACCTCAGTTCTGCACCATGCTTGGCAGAAAAACACTTTAGAGCATTCGCTGGTCACTTTGGAATAAAGTGATCGGTTCAGATGTTCTATTCTCAAGCCTTTCCTCCACGCACATATTTCTTCCCAAAAAAACGTATGTGCACTGCCCAGATGTCCCCATGCTGTGGGTTTGGACTGGGCAGCTGGATAACCACCTCCAGCTGCTCTTGATTTTGGTGGGCACTACTCCAAAGGGTGTGATCAACCATGAGCAAAGCTGTCAGCAGACCAACTCTATTCTTTCTTCTGGACAATATCAGTGCATTTACCATGTGCAAATGAAATGGTTTTTGTACCAGGTTTAACTTTGTCATGGATTGCTACCACCAGGCACGTGCAGTTAACACACTTATTTCTCCTCTTGACATCATCAGGAGATTTTTTCACTGGTGCTGTAGAAACCGTTATCAGGCCCCAAAGGACAAGTTTTTCCTTTGTGTGATGTAAGCCTGACAAAAAGCTGGTTTGTTTCATCCCCATGGCCCAGCCTGCCCTCAGTTACACAGCTGGGGCTCTGGAGGAGATTGCACGTCCATTTTATGGAGAAGCTGTCCTAAAATAGTCCAGGGAATGACTAGAGAATGGGGAATTCCCATTTCACCCCAGATGTTTCCCATAATCAGCCCTCGCTCTGGTTGACTGGTTGCATTCAGCTGCCCAGGAGCAGTGTTTGGATGAAAATTGCATTGTCCATCTGAATGCTTGGCAGCCAAAATGTTTGGGCTTGCAGAGCTGAACACCACGACAGCACAACCTCCCCCTGGTGCAAGCTCCTGGCCTTGTCTCCAGAGAGGGCAATGGTGGTCTGTCCAACTGTCTTGAGACAGAGCTCCTAGAAGCACCCATATCTAGACACAGATTTGGAGCTAAATAGAGATTTATTATCATTATTGTTGTTGTTGTTGTTTCATTTTTTTTCTTTTTTTTTTCCCCCCCAAAAAAACAAAACTTATCTCTGTTTAGTAGCATCCCACAATGGAAAAACCACCAAGGTCTATGCTGAATAGTTCATTCTTGAAACTGGCCATGGACCATTCGGTCAAACAGGTTTCCCAGGAGGACTTCTTCACACCATTTAACTGTGATAGGGAAACATTTTTCATTTCTATGACACAGGAATGAAATGCCTCATTTTGCATCTGGCCTTAATTATATTTTTGATAGGAAGTAATGACTCTGAATACATTGTGATTTCAGAATCCAGTGACGTTTGCCTCTCATGTGGACGTTGCATTAATAAAGTGGGACCTCCCGACTCCAAGCTGCATTCTGAGCTGAATTTGCTGAAGAACTTTATCTGCCGTAATACAAAAGGCATCTTTTCACTGCCTAAGCTGTGTGATGCATCGTGAGAATCAATGGCCAGGCATGTTGTGGGAGATATGGTTCAGCCAAGGAACAAGGCCAATAGCACATGGATTGTAGTGGGGAAATGAAATTAGAAGAAATGTGTCAAAATGAGAAAATACTGATTAACAAAAGATATGACTTCCAACAAAATCCTGGGGGATGTGGTAAGAAACTCAAGATAAGGTAAATTGATTTGAGAATTTGTTTGTAGGTTTCCTTTGGGTTAAAATTCCTGAAGACAAACAGTCTGACAAGTCTGGAAATTTTGGAATTAATAGGCTGCAGAAAATTTGGGGCGGTCAGCGGTTTTGTCCCAGCTTGCAAGAAAAAAATGATGTTGGGATTTTTATGGGGCAGGATATGAATTCTCCATTCTACTGTCCTCGAATCAGCCTTGTTATTTGCAAATGGGTGCAGGATTACTGAGTTAAGGAAAGAGGGGGACTGTAACCATTGGAGGTGGAGGGCTGGAGCATCTGTCGCTGGCGGTTGCCCTTCCTCCACCCACTCCTTTTGTTATGCCTCTGTCTCAGAAAATACACCTCACACCAGCTCACAGCCAGCAGTTCCTGTTATCCTTTTGTGATACAAACTGAAAAGCTCTCTCATCTCAAATTACTGCTCCCAAGCAGGTACTTACAGACAATGATAAATTACCCCTTAACCTTTTCTCAGTAGCACCAGGCAGCATAAGCCTCCCATCCTTAGGCGTGTGTCCTCCCTGTGCTCCTGTCATCCCCATCCCCAAACCCTTCAGCTGTTCCTGTGTCTCTTCCCTGAACCATCCGCAATTAATCAGCATCCTTCTGGAGCAGAGACAAAGTGAAGTGCAGAGGTACCCAGCCAAATCCAAAGCCACCTGCGTCCACCTGGGTGTTCCTCTGCTCCTTGCTGGCTGCAGACCTTAGCCGAGTGCTTGTGCTCGTCCTAATTACAATGCAGTTTGGCTTAAAAGCTCCACAATTCCAATCTGAATCACACTTAGACCCAAAACATCCCATCTTCATGCTGCTTATCTCCGAGGAAACATTAACCAGAACGACCCAAGGACCCAAGGCTGTTGTAGCGTTGAGCTGGGAAAAGCTGATTCTATCTCATGGCACAACAGGTGGTCCAGAAGATCTCCATTGGTCCTAATTTCTAAGATACTATAAGATTTCAACCCTCAGGCGCTATATAATTGAAAGAGAGCTCTGTAAAGAGACCTCCCCCCATGATTTTGGAGGCTGAAGAAACCTCAGCAGGTTTCAGCCCTGTCCAATATAGCGCAGCATTATTTATAACATCCCGCACCGCTATCGTGTTCTCTGTCTTTAGCGTAGGCAAACACAGAAATGAGCACGAGATAATCCTTCCAGCCTTCTCCTGACATACCTGCTACTTGCTTATCACTACCAGGAAAGGGGCGAGCAACATCCTCTGGTACCTCATCAATCACCTCCAGATGACACACCGTAACGTGTAGGAAGCTTAAATCAGTGGCTGCGGAGAGCAGTGTGCTGTTGGGGTAGATGAAGCCGTTTTACTTTTCTATTACATCTGACAGCTGGACCGGTGCCAGGACAGCATGGTTTCATGATGTCTCTCTAAATTACAGTTGGACTGTGACATACTCAATCAGCGTTAATTCTGTCCACGAGACATTGGAGTGAGGAGAAAGGTCTCTTTCAGTCTGCGAGTGTATTGATCTGAGTGCAAGGGACCCTTGGTGGGAATGAAAAAAAAGTGCTGGCATTTATGAAAGGGAAAGAGGCTGCATTGTATTTGGTGGCTGGGAGAAGAAGAAAAGGCTGCTTGTCAAATTCAATGAGCGGTTTCATATGTAGGGAACTGTTTATGGCCCTTTCTAATTGCTGTAATATTCCTGCTGCAGCCACAACTCTCTTTCTAGCTGCTTCACTTGCTTTGACAAATCAGCTGCCAGGAGAAGAGAAAACAGTAAAGTAAATAATTTAAGAAATGAAAGGAAGGGTGACCAATCCTGCTGATTTCTCAGTCTCTGCTCTCTGCTTGCAGAAAGGTGTCCAAACGAGATGCAAGAACTAGCCATGCCTGGTCAAATACTGGCCTATTGACCTCTAGCTGTGGCCAATCTGCTCCCTACACCTTGAGGCAAAGGCTGCCTTCTTTCCGTATAATGCATCTCATAAATCGTGCTTTATCATCTGCAGGAGCCGGCAGCAAATGCTCTCTTGAATGCAGCTCACTATCGAAGCATGAGGGGCAGGTTGCCCTTGCTTGAACTTCGGAGCAGGAAGCATTCTTTGGGGCATAGAGTTCAGCATCACTTCAAAACACACGCACAGCCTCAGACGTGAAGTACTGGTCCAATGCTTTTCTTTCAGAATAGGTTTTAATGGGAATTGTCACCTGATTATTGGTTAGCAAAGGACCCATAAAACCACCTGCAGTCAGACTGCGAGCTCTTCTAGGTATGCATTTTCCTTGATGTGCTCTTGCTAAGACACATAGGATGCTGTCCCAGGGGAGAAAAACTCCTTTTCATTGCCATTGATTTGACTAAGATACAATTAATGAGTGTCATTGCCTTGGACTGATAGCGTCCAAAGCATGGATGATCATCTACAACAAATACACAGGAACAAGGTGACTGATGTGCATAGATAGAATCATTAAGGTTCCTCATTAAGGGACTGTAGGCAGCTCTACCTGCTCTGCAGCTGGTGAACCAGTAGGTCGCTGGTGCAAGCAGCTGGGCTGCTGTCCTCCAGCATCAGTTTGGCACTGTTGTTACAGACTGCTATTTCCACTCCCTGGTTAGATAGCTAGAAAATATATAAAAGTATATATAAATATGTAAATAAACACCTCTTTCCTTGGATATGTTTTATTTATCCTCAGCATCTGGAGATTATTGCTTGCCCAAACATGTCACCACTTTATCGTAAGGAAGAAAACTCCTCAGTACTTAAACCTTTGAAGAAAAATTGCAAGCCCATTTCTTTTTACAAAAAAATGCACAAAATGTTCATTATCTTGGTGGTTTGATGGAGAAGAGCTCTCAGGAAGCACATGTAGTGCTTTCAAAATACAGAGCAGAGTGACTGGAGTACCTAGGCAGGAGTACAAATGCCTTTGAACTTGTCCAGTTGCTAATGACACATACTTGACCTATTGTTATAACTAGGGTATTGTCTGCAAGTTGCTTTTAGTGGTCTTTTGTTGTAGACAGGAAAGATAACCTGTCTTTTCAGCAGCAAAACATAGAAGTATTGGCATGATCTGATGTCTCTATAGCATGAATCACGAGGGTTTGGCTGGAAACATCCTTGCAGCACAGAATGGAAGGAGGACTAATTTCAAAATACTTTATGCATTCATTGAATTCTTTCATCACAACCAATAATATCTCTATTCTTTCCCCTTCTCCCCTTTTTGATGCCAAGGGGAGCAAGTGTAAAAAGTGTCTAAGCCCTTTGGGAAAACCTTCTTGCAGTGCTGAGAGAGTAGATGCCTCAGCCTTTAAAGGCTCTGAGGTGCTCAGCTCCCTATGGGTATTTCTGAGGATCTGAGTTTTACGTTGCATCTGCAGTGCCCAGTGAGCGAATGCTCTGCTGCTTGGTCCCTTGGTGGCCCGCATGGTACATACATGGCCCATTCTCTACTCCCTTTAGGAGTGAGAAAACTCCAGAATTCAACTGAGTAGTGTTCTGGGAATATTTTAGCCTAGGGAGAATGTCCTACAAGTTTGCTCCAGGCCCCCATCCTCTGCACTATCCCATCGAGATTCAGACCTCCTGAACTCCCTTCATCCCCATGCTTTCCCACTGCAAGGCAAAAAACACATACCTTCAGAGTCATGCAGTGAGGCTGCCTGCAACACAGCTATTGCTTTATTTTAGGTCCTTCGATCTCATACACGTACTCAACACACTTACTCAAAAATAATAGTTACGTGCTGGCTAGAGGGGCCTAGAGGAAAGGAACTACTCCAGGGAGTTAGCCTCAGCAGCATCCAAAGGCACTGCTGTGCACCAGGGGGCTGGAAGGACAGAGAATTCTCTCTGATCAGAGGACTTAAACATCGTTCACCTATCTGCAGACTTCACAGAGCAGCCTTCCAGAGCCACTTAGGAGTCTGAAGAGAGATGACTATAAGGACTAGCACTTCTGCAACCCCTAGTAGGCATCTCATCACCTGTAGGCACCTGAGCACCTTTAGAAATGTGTGTTTCAGCTCCACCAGCTGAAAAGGAGTTCTAGCACTGGGCTGTGGGGATGATACACACGAGTTGCTCATACCTATGAGTCACTCAGCTATTATGAGTTTCTTGCAGCTTGTGCGGATTTGGAGACTAAAGCTGTGCCCTTACTGCAGCTCAGTTGCTTTAATCTTTGTCCTTTCCCTTGAGATGTCAACTGAGAAGTCACCTGGGATCCTCCACACACTCGTCATGGTGCACTGGAAACTTCTGGATGAAGTCTTCCCAACCATGCTTGGGTGAAAGGAGGGACTAGAGGCGGTGGCTTCCCAGTTACAAGACCCCAGCATCAATGGTCCCTTCTGTCCATGTACATGAGGATGCAACATGGACTATAAGACACTAGGAAGAAAACTGATTTGGTCTGGTTGCTGGGAAAAGGTCCATGTGAAGGAGGAGAGCAGCTTTTCTCCCCACTTGCATGCAGCCGCTTGTGAAATTGATTAGCAAACACACACTGAGAAGAAAATAGGAAGATTAAGAAATGGAATCACCATTTTATGATAGAATGGTTGGCTTGATGAAGGGGAAAAGAAAAATTAAAAATGATATGGCCCCTCAACAGCATGCTGTCTCAAGTAGTATATAAGAATAGGGCTAAAAAATTAGGAGAAACACTGAGATTTAATATTGTTTTCTCCAATGTGCAAAGAGTCAAGGTCAAGTGTATTGCAATTTTCTCTGCAAATCCCCATTCTCAGATGAGCTCTGACTGGACAACACTGGAGAAAAGATATCTCCATGCCGTGAAACTGGGGGATTGATGCTTTCGTCTCCAGACCAGACAAGTTCTTATGGTGAGCTCCTGTCTGTACCAGTTTCATGTGTTTATAATATTTTCAAGGATCTGAACTTGTAGGGGATAGGGTCCATCGCCCCCAGTCTGAGAGACACACTCTGCAAATTCTTCTGATCTGGTCACTTCTGGCTCACCTGGCAGTCATCAGCAAGAAATCAGCACTCCCAGGGGGTGACTTGTTTCAGCTGATTTTGGCAAGATGAATAACGTCATAGAAGTGCCATCGACTATAACGGGAACTGAGGATGAATATTGCTAATGGAGATGTTGCTGTGAGTACCATGCTATGTAAGGTCAAGAGAGAGGCAATCAGCATAAAGCATCTATTTTGCAAATGCTGGCTCCTTGTTTCCCAGATAGAAATAACTGCTGGTATCTAAGGGAGGTGATCTTACATGCTATAGCCACCCCTCTCCCTAGAACAGAGAGGCAAGGTCTGGCAGCTTTGTGGAGCAGGAGACATGAATTATGCCTTGCAGTCATGGCTCTTAGGCACAGAAGCAGCACATGGGTCTGGATTGCCCCAGAGCATCTGCTCCGTGCAGGGGTGAGGTTCCTGTGGCTGTCCTGATGCGGCACCGCTGCTGGGTGCCTGCTACTGCCCCACGTTGGACTGTCCCTCCTGGGAGGTCCCCAGCACCAAAGGACCAGTGAATGCAAACCCCAGAGTGTCCGTGGTCTCTGCTGGAGGGACGGTGGTGCAGAAAAAGAAGACCTAAGGATTCTGTTGTCCCTTCGGTCCGGATATTGGTCTGGACTTGAATCTCAGCCTTCCCTCCCTGCTGCTATGCAAGTAGGGTGCGTTTCAAAAGAAACAGAGGATAAAAAAAATACATAATCTGATGCAAGGAACTTGATGCCAGCCCCCTGTCTTCCTGAAAATACCATTCTGCTGGAGAATGAAGGGAAGGATTGTTTGGGTCCTCCCGACCCTAGGCTCTGGATGGAGTGTGGCATAAACAACCCTTTTACAACCAGACGTGACCTGGCCCGCTCGCCCCTCGCTCCGAGTGCAGGGCTTGACATTTCAGGCCAGCCATGTGACATGCTGCATGAGATCACGCTGAATTTGACCCAAAGTGCTTGGTTAGAGAAATACTCACCCATCTTTTTCACAGTCACACTACAGAGTTCAGTTTGTGAGGCGTCAATTGCAGCAAATTAGCTGCCAGTCACAGAGGGAAATACTGCTGCTAGTGAAAACTTCCCATTTAACAGCGCAAACCTCATCATTAATGTTATCATTAGCATTATTTTTTATTATTAATTTATCCCTGAGAGGCATTGAGGTCAGGATCAGGGGTCAGTTGTTGCCTGACTTTCCAAAACACAGTGGTGAGTAATACCCCCTGCCTGGTGAAGCTTACAGCCTCGATCTGCTGCGCTAAAAGTTTCCCAGGGAGTAGGACCACATCGAGAAGAAGAGCACTGACCCCCTTTTTTGTTCTTCCTTACCCTTTGTGGCAGTCCTTTCTTCAGCCATGTGCTCACATTCACAGTGAAGGTGGGAGCTGAAATGGCTGTGGACCAGTTAACTCTGCAGTGGCCACCTCCAGCCCCAAGTTGCCGTAGGAGGTTGCCCAGAGTAGGAATAAAACTCCAGAGAACTGAATTATTTGGTTTGTTGCCTTCAATAATTACACCCATGGCCAACCAGGGACATCAAGGCCGAGGCACTAAAGGGCTGCAGCAACTCCAGCAGAGTTGGGACCTCTTGTACTAACACCCAACTCAGAGGTGAGCAATTAATTCCCAGCACACATGGCTGGTCAGTGAGGATGAGAGAGTCTTTTGGATAATTACTGGCTTATCCCAAGGGACTGGTACTAAAATGTTGTCTTCTACCACACATCTGTGTGTTCCCAGTTCAAGGAGAGAAAACTTTGTACTTGTTTCTGGAATGTGAGAGACATTGTAATTTTAAGGAGGAAAAAAAAAAAAAAGGAACACAACAACAAATTTAAAAAGTAAAACTCTAATTACATTTTGGTGTGTCACTGGTGACCAAACACAAATCATACTTTCAATAAACATTGGACAAAACTACAAATACAGCAAGAACCTTGTCAAGTGAATTCATCATACGCTGAATTAATTCTGCACATTAATGCGTATGGGGAAGCTGTAAAAAAGTTTGCACCCGTCAGGGCCATATCACAAAAACTCCCTTGAAAGTTTACCCATCTTGCAGTGGAACACCTTATGGAAGAGGTTTAGGATACAATAAAACAATGTTTAAAAATATAACTTCTGTCCTGGAGAAAGGTCTGTCTCCTATTCTGAGTCAGGATGAATGCCTGAAATATTTCAAAATAAAAATAAATAAAAAAGACAGTGTGCAGAACTCCTAATTATACTTTTTTCTTCCTTTTTATTATTTTTTTTAATGATGAAATGTTTTACTTCATTGTCTCCAATGAAAAGATCGAACATGTCAGACTCAAAGCTCTGTGTTTGTTGAAATTACCCCAAATGCCACCTCTTTTGTGTCTGTCATGGTTTCAGGACAGGATTTCTTGTCTAGAGCCCATTTTTTAGGTCTACCTGTGGTTAAGTACATGTCACCTATAATGTAACCACTCAAGTAACCCAGAGTTACACGCGAATGTGTGTCTACATGCATGACTGCAAGGACCATGGACTTTGTTCTGATCCCTGGTGTATTCTATGTATTTATACTTTTTGCCATATATTTCCTCATTCCGGAGGTCAGATCAACTCCAGGGCTTCCTCTGCTTGCATCCCAGGCAAACTCCTGTTGAAACAAAGGGGAATTTTGCAAGCTAATATTACTTCCCAAAAATGAGTGGGTTTGACTTCGTTTCCTTTCCAGCTGCCTGGTCTGGCACAGGAGTGCTGCCAGCTCTGACTGAGGACACAACATCAGCCTGAAACACGTGAAACATCAAGAGTTACTAAGAATTTGTGTCATTTTGTGTCCTTTTCTAAAGGGGATGTTACTACGGAGAAAGGAAGTAGAAGACAGGGTAACTGAAATGCCCTTTGGAGGGCAAATGAGGTTTATTGGCTTGTCCCTGTCCATGACCACTAATGATCTATCTTCCTCTGGGGGATTTACAGACTAAAATGAATTGCTGGCAGTTGTCTCATTCTCCAAACTTATTTGTTAATTGAGGCTGAGCTATAAACGTTTGCCTCCTTTTTTATTCCATGTAAGAAACTTCCAGCTCCCTGATCGTAGATGCTGCTGTTTACTCACAGCAGCCTTCATGACCAGGATGCTCTCAGTTCACTAAGTCTATTCCTGGCTGTCCCAGGTGTTCCCAGAAACTGCTTAAGCTTCACTGAATTTGTCTCCTTCTCCCCATCCCAGACACCCATGTTCCTGGCTGCATAGCTTATCCTTGTCCTAATGCACCATCCTCCTCTGCTCTGGAGAAGTCACAGCCTTGCTCTATGTTGGTCTCTGTTGCCCTATTCAAAATCTTCCCTCTCCAGACATTCACCTGGGCTCAGCTGCCCCAGAAAACACTGCCACAACTGTCACTCCGTCCAGACTGCAGCTGTGGAATCCTGCAAGTCCTTTTTGGTTTCACCGGACGTTTCTGAGATGCCCAGAAACCGGTTCTAGTGATGGAGGCAGGGACATGAGCGTCTGAGCTGGGGTGGACTGACAGAAGACATGAGGGTGGCAGAACAATTCTCAAGGTTCTTCATTCCCCAGCGTGATGCTCCTCGTGGTGGGAGCACTGTCCTGCCCAGTCTTATGGTGAAAGAAGCAACATGTTTTTTTCACAGCCATTGAGAATCCCCTTGGAATGCTGGGTGCTGCAAGGATTCGATTCTCTGAACAAAGTGCAAAACCGCAGCTTCTCCTCTTCTTTTGACTGCGCACACCATGTACAGCTTGTCAGGACATCATATCAGGCTGGCCAGGCATGTCTGACGTGTGAAGCTACAAAAAGTGAGAACAGGCTGTGGCATTTCATCGCTGTTATGGGGCGCTGGCTGTTGTGGGAACCCACACTTGATGCAGACAACCTGGGGTCTGTCAGCGCATGGCTGTCCTCCCAGATCTGCTTTGCTATCCCCTGGCTGCTGAACAGCCCTGGGGTGAAATGCTGCTGGCAGTGAGCAGTACAGCTTCCCTTCCCTCCAGGATTGGTGTATGGTGCGGAGCAGAGGAAGGTTTCAGTGCCTGAAAGGGGCTTTGTGGCTTAATCCTGGTTGAGGATTCAGTAGATGTGGGTAACAAAGGGGTTGCAGTGTTAGATCCCCAAAGCAAGAGGATGTTTGTAAACCATCACAGGACAGGATGCACAAGGCAACAGCTCACCCATGAAGACTGACAGCTCTGGAGCCTGATCCTGCAAGGACGGGAGCTCAGCACACATCAGTGCTCAGCACTGGCAGGATCCTTTCCTGGACTTGCTGCAGAATTGCCCAGATCTGAGCCAAAGCGCTGGGGCCACTTGCTCTGGGGCTCGTGGACACCTAATTTTGGGAAGGATGAAGGGCAAGCCAGCACAATTATGCTCTGGCAAACATCTGTGCCTGAGCACGGTGGTGCTGGCTGCTGCCAACGAGCTGGTGTGAAACAGCCTGTCTGCAGGAAGGCTGGAGGAGCTCGCAGAGGAGAAGGGAAGAGGGTAATGAAAGCCGCGTTTGGTGAGGCAGCACATGTGCGAATTTCAAATGTCTCCTTGTGCCTGCAGGGCTGGTGTGCTGCTCGTTGAACCGGGCTGCTAATTTCCAAATTGATACTTACTCTAATCCCATCCCTGAAGGCGCCATTATGGTGCATTCAGTAATGGGCTATTATTTGGGCTTGTTGCAGGGGGGCAGGAGAACGAAAGGAGGAGGGACGTTTATGGAAAAGCACACTGATGTTGGAACAAATCAGTGTCGCGATGCTCCTTCCCCAATTTGCAAAGCGATTAGACTGCTTTAGAGCTGCTTGCTCTCCTCTGGTTTGTCTACAGCCTTGTTTCGGGGAGGAATTTCAGAGAATTTTACTGCCGCATATAACACTTATGCCCAGCAATCAGTATTGATTTTAACATAACATTTTGTTTTAAGACTCCTTTTGTTGTTTTGCATTCACTGTGCATGTTAATAAGGTTTATAAAATCCATGATATTTTCTCGTTTCATGAAATCTTATCGGGATAATTACCTTGCTCTGGTGACAGATAGTTGTGCCTGAATTATATAGAGAACACATACTGTTATCAGCTTTTCTTCCATCTCCTGAACAATGCTTTCCTACTTCAGCATGTTTTGGGTGCCTAAATATAGAGTAAATACTAAGAAATATTTATATCCAGTGTGACATCGGTTACAGTTCCCCCTCATGGAAAAGAAACCCCAAAATGACACCCAATACTTCAAGTACAGTGACCTTTACTGTAAATAGGATATTAAACAAATGAGAAATATTAATGACTAAGCCTTCAGGACAGACATGTGTCTTCTCTACCCCTCCACACCCTGCTGAGAGCAGAATGACTGGCGAGGTCTGGTGATGCCAAGGAAGGAGCACAGCTGGGGAAACCCTTTCCAATTTTCATGAATTTTCATGAAATTATGTCTAGGGTCTTTGAGCCTTCTGCTTTCAGGACTTGCTTGCCAGCCAAAGCATCTTGCCCCTGTTTTGTTGTGCTCATGCACCAGTTTGGCTGCATCTATAGTGGTGTTTAATGACAATCCTGGTGTCATTTAAAACAGCCAAAGCCAGCAAGGTAGCAAAAGGGAAAGGCTACAGAAGTTGGAGGGTTGCAAGGGACACCAAGAGGAGAATGTGTGTGGCAGCCTTAAGGCTGACCCTAACTGCCACTCTAGAAATTAGCTAGCTGGGGCCAGGAGCTGAAGAGCACCAAGCTCACTGAGCGCTGTGACACGATGCATTAGTCAAATCCATAATTATTTGTTGTTTCTCTCCTTTCTCAGGGTTTTTGTCTCCAAATGATCGTCTCCTCGTGAATCAGGTTACCAAAGTCATTGCTCGTGGGATGAGTGCTTCCTTTTCAACTTCTTGAGATCTTACATCCCCTACAAATTATCTCTGTTTTCTGTCACAGAGTTCAGTAACTTACAGATAGCCTTGATTTCTGGACTTCCAGAGCCACACAGTGAGATAGAAATGTAACAGATAAATCTCTCCTGGGTTTGGATATTCCCCAGCAAACAGTACTTTGCTTAATCACTCAGAGGATACTTTCTCAGTTAGGTGGCTGCTCCTGGCATTTGTTTCTCAGTCATTAAATACAGCTCACTTTTAGTGGATAGCTGCTACAGAAAATGGCTGTTTAGCCAGGGTGAGTCCAGGACTGAGTACAACACAGCTCAGAGGTTCCCAAATCTTGCAAGAGCCTTTGAGGAGAGAACAACTATCCCTTCCCCCAGATATGAGAAAGAGAGAGAGATGTTCTGCAGCCTTGTCTGAGAGAAAGAGTTTGTGTAGATGTAAGACAGTGAACATGCAGTAGGTAGTCAAAGGAGAGGAAAGAACAGCTCAAGGTGCCTCAAAGCATTTCAGACAGCAATAACCAAGTGAGAGGCCAGCATCCTTCCTAGTCACAGCAGGATCCCAGCACACCAGGACGTCTGTCTCACCTTGTATCATGTGAAACTCATTGAAAAAAAGAAAAAAAGAGAGAGAAATAAAAGAAAAAAAAGGAAAGAAAGAAAGACTTGGTATGTTTTAATATTTTTGGCAGTTTTCAGGAGTGGGGGGATGGCTGATAAGGTGATTCTTAATTCATGACCCCAGGCTCTGTAGGGAGCCTTTTCCACCTATGTGCCCCAGCACTCCTGGGTGAAGCATTGCCTGTCCTTGTCATGCCCAGTCAGATGGAAATAGGCAAAGGAGGCAACAGAGCTACTGCAAGTGCTTTAAGCATGGAGCGGTTTCTGAACACCTGGTCTTTTATTCACGGTGGACTGCAACCAGGACTAGAAATAGGCTGCACAGTTGAGCAGAGGATCGTGTCCATCGGAGCCCGTCACTGCTCTCTACTACAAAGCCAGGGCTGGGAAGCCCAACACATCTTGTACAAGCAGCTTGCCGTGTCGGAGTGACCGGGAGCCACAGAGCCAGCCAATGTGCAACCCCGTGTTATTGTTGGATTTGTTACCTCTCCTCACAGCTGGCAGCTCTGGAGAGGAGTTCCTTTTAGCTGCATTTAAACGGGCGCAGATGGCAAAGCCAGCTGCTTGTTCTTTTGTTCTTGTTGGCACCGCCGCATCGTCTCTCGGTCAATTACCAGTTATTGCTGTGTGGCTGCTGGTTCCCCCAGGTTGGCAGCCCCCCCATGTCACCACCACGCCTGAGCTGGAGCGAAGCACCCAAGGCCAGATGAGAGCTGGTTTGGGGAAGGCAAATCCTGCAAAGCGCTCTGGGCTGTGGAAACAGGAGGTGGTTTCCATCATTGCCGTTTTCTAACATCCATGGTGTAAGAGAATTCAAGAAATAACGATTCACCAAGTCCCCCCTCCAATGGGGATGCACAACAGGCTCTAGGAGGTGGGTTGTGAAGCCAAAATAAAGGCCTGTAGCCTGCAAAGACCCAAGGAGAATATTACCAAGCCCTCTGGTGGTTCTGGGAAGTTCTAGCTCATCTCCTGCAGCCACATGCTGTTTTTTGAGAAATGGCCTTGTGTTGGTGACTCTGCGGTGCTGGGCTTGGAGGAGGGGCAGAAGACAGAGGGATGGCGAGGGGGCACACACACACTGGGTTATAATTCAGTGTTAGGATCCTTCTATCTGAAATATGCCACGCATGGTTTTGGTGTGTTTCAGGCATTCAAGGGCTCAGGCCCATGGCAACAACCACAACAAAAAAAATCAAAAACAGTATTAAAACTGTACAAAACATTGTATTTAATTGCAGTAAAAAAAGACAAAAAAAGGCAAAAACAGTGAAAACATTTAAGAAATCACTAAAGTTTTCATTTTATCAATACTTTTCCTTTAATTGCATTGCTCTCTTTGACCTCTGAGAGCACCAATGATATTTCAACAGCTTTTCAGAGAGGAGTCTCCTTGTAGTCTGATTTTCTTTCCTTTGCCACATCCAACAACTAATTTCAATCTTTTCTTGAAAGCACAAACTATTTTGCACAGTTATGTGCAGAATTTCTTTGTGAGTGTTTCATGGAACAAGAGCCAGGGAGAAAAATCAACTCAGGCAGTGATAAAACTTGATAAACAAGACTTGTGCGATAGATATTGAAAGCAAACTTTGGTGCTGGTGTCCAGTAACAACCCCAAGCATGCTAAAAGCCCCTTAGCTGAATGAAGTGTCACCGAGGCATGGAGGCACCTCCCAAGCTTTGCAGAGAAGTCACTGAGCAAAGGTCAGAGACAACTCCAAACATCCTCCACTAAATGTCACCGCATTCCTGCATGATGGCATTTTAATGAGCACCAACTGTTTCCATTTTGTCAAGATTTCCAAATAAGTGAAGACAATATGACACTAGAAGGAAAAGCATCATACTTAGGCCATTTCATAATAGCTATAAATCTTCCTCCCCCCCCAAAAAAAAAGTTAATAACTGCAATTAGGAGCAAAAGGAGACAGTTATGCTCCGATAGCTGTCAGAGAAGTGTGCTGTAAACTTCTGGAGAATTTTAAGGAGGGCTGTAAGTCACCACTGGCAAGCATTATGTTAAGGAAAAGGTTAACGGAGAGCCAAAGACATGGATTTTAATATCCCATTGATTTGCTTTCCCTGTTCTCTGGAGGACTTTCCATCATTACAGAGATTGGATTGGAAACTTCCTTGCTGGAGCCAGCCCATCAGCAAACAGACAAGGGGAGCCCTCTGGAAGAGTCAATGGTGGGATGAGGGCCAAGACCGCAGTCTTACATTTAAATGAGATTGGGGATGTTATCTCGTCCACAACCTGAAGGTCACCACCCACTCCCAGCCTGCACAGAACTGTGAAGCAAACTGCATTTATACAGCTAGAAATTTCTCCTTGTTCTTGGCTTTTGAGACCTTGATGACAGAGGCTATCATTCCAGTGTAGCTGGAATAGCATTCCGTAGCATTGCCGAGAGCAGGTTTTGGATTTTGGAATCCCATTTGTATGCACCTCTACTGTGTAGTACCCACACAAACACAAAGAAAAATCATAGACACCAGAGTATGCAGTGATGTGAAATCCCTCCTCCTTCAATAGAGAAAGCTTCTCTGAAACCATAGAGGGCTTGAAGAGCTAAACAGGGCTTGCACACAGCAAAATAGTTCTAATTTCACCCATTTTAGGGAAGTAGGGCATGTGCACAGATGCACTACACAACTATATGTCCACACCTACTCATGACATCTGTCAAAAAGGCAGTTCTTTGCCCTGTGGGAGAACAACTTCTCATGCACCACAAGGCATCTGGATTTGATTTTTCCTATCATTTTATACGAGAGGGGAAAACAAGTTGCAGAGCAGCTGAGTAACTTGCCAAAGGTCACAGCATTCAAATAACGACTGGGACCTTTTAGCTTGGGTTTGATTCCCAGTCCTGTACAGTGGCCTCCTGAAGAACAGACAGGTTTTAAAAAACACCTAAAGTAAGAGGAAAGGCGGAATCCAGGCAATACTTCTCTAGAATTTAAATTTAACCCTAGGACAATGCGAGCAATTATTTAGCTGTGTTGAAGGCTTTTGCTCACCTGAGGGGATGTGTTTTTGTGGGACCTGATGTATGTGATTATGTGAGGGACTTATTTCCATACAGAGCTGAAGGGAAGCAGGGTTTGGTGAAACTCAGGAAATACAAGGGGAAGAGGATACCAGCTCCTTGCCCACTTCCAGCCCAAACGTAACACAAGCATAAGCCCAAATTACAGTGAAAGTGCCTTCTATAGCCAAGACCTGAACCCATCTCCTCTCCTCTTTGAAACAAAATAAAACATACACACACAAAAATCCCTCCTTTCTCCTGCAGTTGAAAATCTGCCAATTTATAAGTGCTAACTATTATTTCAATTTCTCTCTTCAGTGGTTAGAAAGTGCTAATATTTTTGGCTCTGTCCCAGCTGACCTGACCTCTCCGACATCCTATATCACATGAAAACCCTCCTGTAGATCTGCGCTGGCGATAGTGTCATAAAAAGCTTAGGAGGGGAGGGAGCCAAGGGACTGGGGAGGGAAGAGAAAGGAATGATTAAATAAAGCAATAGCCAGGCACCCACATAAAAATCTATCTAGGTGATGAAGCTGCAATAAATGTGGCACATCAGAGCTTTCGTATAAATGGTCAGGGTAAAATATATTTATATATATATGAAAGAGTAGTTTAAAAATTACTCTGAGCCCACATTACCCACCACCACCAAAAGAAAAAAAAATGTCTGAAGTGTAGTATGTTATTGATTTTTTATAAGTCAGGGACAAATTTATTGGAGAGAAAAGTTCATTATTTAGTAATCCCACAGCTCAATCTGCTCTGCTGGCCATTAACCCTCAACAGTTCCCAAGATAAACTCCCCGTGAACTCTCTCCATGTGTTGCCTCAATGAACTGCAGATGAATTCTGCTGAATGTTCGTTCAGCCTCACCAGGATATTCATTGTGCTTTTTGCTGACACAGATCTCAGTTCATCTGGGTACCATAGCAGCGTCCATACCCACCTTGGCACCCACATGATGCTGCTTCCAAGAAATCACCCTCCAAGCTCTCATCACTCACCTGTGAGCCCTTTCCAGGTCCCCTCCACACTGAGAGCAGAACATTAAGAACGAGCAGCCACATGCATATGCATTAAATGCACCAACTCCCATAATTCTCCCGCAGCTCTTAAATGAATTGGTATTAATGGCTCACAAAGTAGAAACGTGTGGAAAAAGGAGCTGTTTCAAAAGCATCGTGGCATCACTGGTGATTGATTGTCATGTGTGTTGTGCACACACATACATAAAACACAAGTACATCCCACTCCACATTGGTACTGTTATTTCAAACAGACACAGGGACACATATTTTGACCCAGTTCTATATATCAGCTCAGTTAACATGGAAAATGCTGTGGCACAAGGGTCAAGACAAAATAGGCGTAAATGCCACTGTTCTTATCTGATGGCATTTTATACCCAGCTTGCACAGGTGGAAAGCTCTACTCTAGGTAAAGGCTTGCTGGGAATAAGGCGAGGGAAACAGAACTCCGAAAAACAGTGTTGTGAAATTACAAGGGGAAGGAAAATATATTTGCCTTGTATGTGAAATCTATCTTGGTAAGTCATTTGATAGAGTAGATGAATTGCTCATCCAAGGCAGGTTGAAGTACAGAGTGTGAAGGGAAGAAATAATTGAAACCAGCCATCATAAACACTCACGGTAAGGGAAATCATGCGTTCAGGAAAGGTCCTAATCATCCAGTGACCATGAGGCAGGTTACAAAACACAGGGCAGCCTCATGGAGAAAGGAGCTATTGCTTTGGTTACTGCTTTACTTCAATTCTCGTAAATCAGGGCTCTTTCAGCATTCCCACTTCTCAGAGACACCAGGCACTGATCCCTCTCGTGCTGATGCGATGCGTGTGCTTGATGGAGGAGCTCTTGAGTTTCTTTGGCCCCGAGATGGGGAATGCAGCACCAGAGAGGAGAACAGACACAGGTGGACACTCAAATTATCATTAATTATGGAGTTCCAGCTAATCAGCTGAGATGCAGGTTACATTAGGACGAGAGCCCGCACCAGCCAGTTTTGCTGCCTCTGCTGCTTGGTGGTAATTTATTAATTTGAGTTGATGGATTTTTGCTAGATGCTTGTCAGCAGGGCATCCAAGCAGAAGGAGCAACACTCAGCTATCACTGAGGTGCAGGACAGTTCCCAGATGTAGAAAAAACATGTTTTCAGAGCTGCAGAGGAAATTTTCTGTGTGGGAAGCTGGCTGGCACTTGAATCCTAATTCTGCCAATACAACAAGCAGGAAGTCGTAGCTCCTGGAGCACCCAGGCTGCACCACGGGCTTATTATGGACGTGGGCTTTAACCTGCAGAGAGCTTAGCCTCAGTACAGGCATCAGCTAACCCAGAATACCTCAGGCACCACCTGAAGGAGGGGTGGGAAAGACCTGGGCATGCTCCTGTCCACTCCATCTGCCCTCCCATATCCTCCCTCTCCCAAGCTCAGTGGTTTGAACAGGCAACGTTGCTGCTAGGTGATGAGGACCTGCCATGGACTTCAGATCATTCACACACTGCTTGTCCTGTGTGCACCTGCAGGAAGCCGGGGAGGTTTGGGGATGGTTTTGGACCAGTCCCCGTCCCTGCAGGCTGCGGATGCCTTTTTCCCCATATCTGAGCACCCTGTTCAGCTGCTAATGGAAGGAAGGCGGCAGGGGAGCCCTCCGAGCTCCCCACAAAGAAGGTGCAGAGCAAGGCAGGCACCATTGCTAACGTCCCGATCAAAGTTGCTTTACCCAAAAGTGCATTGTTGTTTTTCATAGGACATTACTGAGCTGTGATCCCCTCCTGGGATCCGTCAATGATATATGCCTATTGATAAAGCCACCTGAATCCAGGTGGGATAAAAAAAAGTCTATTACTTGGTGTTACTGAGCTTGTGCTATGGTAGGTGCTGACAGCTCACCCGAAGGTCCCTTGGGTTGTGTCACCCCTCAGTCTGCTCCTCTCCATGCACATATAGGCCACAAGCAAGGAGTAACATCTTGAGTTGATCATTTTATTATTTCCAGGATAAAAGTATCTACAGTGAGAAGTGAAATCATATAGTTCAATTGGTCAACCATAATCATGAAAGAGAGTTAAATTTAATTTGTGAATAATATGTGTCTTATAAAGGCACCTTCCCCACCATCTCTGGAGACATTAATCTTTTTTAAAGTCACATTTCTTAGTTGGTTCAGGTGTTTCCTCCCCGCACTGTGGAATCAGGGGTTTGGAGCAGGAAAGACAAGGATATCCCTTTAATGTGGGACCTTCCAGCTTGGGGATATTCATGTCACAACACATAGTACCTTCTAGATCTGGATCAAGAGGGTTTAAAGCCTCTTCTTTCACCCTCACCCTTCCTGTCCCATGGCTGGTGTGGAGGGGAAAGGGAGAAAACAGAACCAGAGGGAAATGTCACCACCAAATAACCTCTGCCCTTTCATAAAGCATCATGTCGGGTATGAAAACAAATCACTGTTCCCCAGGGCAATGCACTCACTTCCTAAGCACCTGCCAGGAGGCTTCTCGGGTTTAAAAAATAGCAGGGCTTGGTGTTTGGAGATCATTTATTTGTGTGCTGGTTACTTCTGAGTCCTGTACTTGTATGCAAAAAGCCTCCGGGAAAAACTGGGTATGAACAGGTTTTTCAGCTGCTCTCTGTGACAAGCAGGTGCTTTATGCAGCCAACACACACGTGGAGGCAAAACACCCCGGCAGGAACTGGATAGCAAAAATCACACCTCCTGTGTGCAGTCCAGCACGGGACACTTTGTGGCCGGAGACAATGAAGTGCCCTGGGCTGTAGCTGCTATTTCAGATAAATCCAAGAAAGAAGCAGGTAAAACAAGAGAAGAAGAATTTAGTCTGATTTTAATAAAGCATCAAATTTGGGCTGGGTGTTCCTGGAGGAGGCATTTATTAAAACCCATCTCAGAGTATTAACTGGGTTCTTCATGGAGCTTTCTCTTGACCCACAAGCCTTGCCAAAGACATCTCTTTTTTTCCTCCTTGCTCAAGGCACTGATACAACCCATGTCCCCAAACTGTTGGAGGCAGCCCCAGGTCCAGGAGGTAACCCAGCAACTTTGGTGCCTGTAGGTCAGGAGAGAGCCCCGGTGCTGACTGCCTTTGACATCAACGAGGCTGACACACGAGCCAGACCAGCACCCTACTTCGTGTGCCCCAGCCTGACAAGTCAACAGAGCTTTGCCAATCTGCACAGACACTTCAGGCTTTCAGGACCGCGCATCACTTTATCCAGGTCACTTGCTTTTTAGGCCTGGCAGAGGCAGACGCAGCTTTTCCTTTGCCCTCAAGCTCTGGCTGTGTTTGCAGCCATCTCCTAGGAGGAAAGCAAAAAGTTTTAAATCCCCTTTTTATTTTCAGGGACAGGGAAGTAAAACAGGTTCTCAGAAGTGCCCGAGAATTAGGAAAGGGTATGTAAACTTGTCTTCTGGGGAGACACCAGAGTGTCTACCCAACTTGCTTTCCAAAGGAGAAACCTCTCTGCTTTTTGGAATTTTTGGACAGCAGAACAATGGTTCCCCATGGCTGGGAGTGTATTCTGGACATAATTTAGTAAGGAGTAAGAAAACTGTTTTTACCTAAGGCCCAAAGGGTTATTGGCCCAAAATAATTTAGGCTCAACATTTGCAGATCAAAGTGTGTTTTGTTTGATTAAGTCAGACCAAGGGCAGATCTGATCTCCAAGGTGGTCTTCTTTGGTTTGCACACATGTTTAGCCCAAAATGTTACTCAGAATGTTTTCTGAAAGCTGCCTTGCCCCTTTGCAGGACACAATGATGTGCTTGTAGAAGCCTTTACCAGTCCTTCATCCTCTGTCAGTTTTTCAAGAATGAGTAAATCAGCACATCTATGTCTCATAGGAGCAGATTGTCAGCCTTTAAATCTCCTTCAACAGAAGCTAGGGAGCTGAAATTAAATGGCATGAAAAGCGAAGATTTGTGGCCCTTGCAACATCTGTGATTTATGTTCTACAGATACAGGAAAAGACTCTTTGCCATCCCACCCCTTATTAAGCTCTTCCATTGACTGCTGGTTAAATTTTGTCTGGGAATGGTTCAGAATAAACATTTAAATCTCCAACAGCATATTGAACAACATCTTTCCAAGAAGCATAAATAAAACAGATCCGTGTCTTCAGCCATCTGCACGCAATCACAGGCTGCTTATGTTTCAAGCCCTGGTCCAGTGAACTTCGAGATTAAATGTTTTGGAGAGACACATCAGACATATGAGTTCCTCCATAACCTACAAGCACTGGTACAAACTGGAGATGATGAGCCTGTCTCCTGGCTGACGAAAAAACATCACACCTTCAAGGGAAGAAAAGATGTGGCTGGAAGGAAAATACTTTATAGTTACTTGGTTGCAGATGGAGGGGGTCTTTATTCGTGGAGAAATAAAGGTCCCAAGAGCACTGGTCCCCAGGGCCTTTCTAGTGATGGAGTTTGGCATTTCACAGTGGATCCTGCTGCGGAGAAGTGACTACCATTTTCACCTTTCACCCTACACATGAGGAGAGTCCATTCCCCTCCCACTTTGAGGTTCCTGTCCCAGTGGGGCAGGAAGCCTCCATTCAGCTCCTCCATCCAGCAGGACACATGCCCAGGGGGCAGTCATGGTCTCCTGGGACACAGCCCAAATATAAATGTTCCCAGGGTTGCCTCAGGCATTTTGGGCAGGCACATCCTCGAAGGACAAGCACTCCATAAACACCAGCACTTCTCTGCCTCAAGTGAGAGTTGCTTGTGCCTTCTGGTTTAATTCTTGTATGGTTTATGCTCTAACTACACCTCATGCTATGTCGTGGCTTGCTGCTTGTGGTCTGCAGACTCTTTGAGGGCTCCAGAAGTTAATTCAAAAGCTAACAAACAAACAAACGATTGTCAGGAATTTTCTTAAGCATATTCACACACCTTGGAGAATTTTCTTTGTTATCAGCAAACAGTGAATCAAAGAATGCTTGTGAATAAATTATGGAATAAGGATATTATATATTATGAAAGAACATCTTTTCCTGATGCATTCCGTAAAATGTGATTGGTATCCAAAGCATCACTGTGAGGTTTTTTTTTTGTTTTTTTTGTTTTTTATAATTGTGTGCATGGGACAAAGAACATCTTGGTGGTTTATCCTGTGTCACACAGGTTATAATACATTTCAGAGCAGATCCTGATTTCCATCCCAATGAACAGCCACGCAAGGACAACTTCTTCCCAGCCAGTCTTGGGGGATCAGGTCATTTTACAGCCAAACATCCATCATATAGCTATTGTTGATATATTGGTTTAAGTGACTCTCTCTCTCTCTCTCTTTTTTTTTTTTTTGTTTTTACTTTGCTTCTTTCTTAGGCAACAGAGAGCTAAAATGACTGCTTGAGAAGACCGTAGCTGAAGGAGCAACTTGCAGCCCTCTCAGCATAGATGATGAAGAGGATTACAGAAGGTTCAAGACTCTTCATAGTGCTTTTACTTGTACTTTCATCTCCTTGGGGAGAAGGACATTCTCCTCTGGTATATAAGAGTGAAATGCTGCAAAATGGTGCAACTGTGCTCCAGAACAGCATGGTACTGATTCAAAACTAATAGTTAAAAAGTGTAAAGCAACAATCTGAGTGAATCCTGGTACCGAAAAATGCTTAGATGTACATAGTGCAGCACAGTGGTATATCCACAGCCTCTGACCAACTGACTTTGGCTCATAAAGTGTCTCAAAATCCCAGCAATTGTCTTAAAATCCCGTGTCATAGCTGTCAGGCAGATGAAGAGAGTTTCCCTCCTTCACCCAGCAGAGTTGTGTTGGGCAGTAATCAGCAAGGCAAATCTGGGCTGTATCGAAGTGGGAGCACATCACAGCATTTCTCACATTGGCAAGTTCAGTAATTACTGTAAGGACTATAATGACATGGACACTGGTTCAATTGGCTCTTGAAGGTGATTTGAAAATAATTTACAGATGCATTTGTATATTTTCCAGGAACAAGTTGGACATCTAGAAAGTTCTGTGATGAAATTTCCATTTTTTTATCATAGTCTTGCTGTTGTCAACAGAATGATTATGTGTGGGTGGGTGTTGGAGCAAGAGAAAGGACAAAAATTGCTGTGCATTCATTGTGGTTTTTCCAAGTTTGGGATTTTCCTTGGTTTATTTTTCTTTCTTTTTGACAAATCTACCTTAGGATACCTTAGGTTACACAAAATTTACAGAAAAATAAATATTTCCATCTTTCCATCTGGCTGTTTTTTTGGCTGAGAGTAGAAATGAAGGGCTGGAGTTGATATGGTCTGTGACTGGTGGGTTTTGCATGGACAGGGAGGAGGTGAGAGAATCATCTTCCCAGTCTACCCACTGTACCAGGTGTCCCAGACCTTAAAACAAGGCAGAGTTCACGTGCCTACAAAGCTCCACCAGCACTCGAAAAAACAAGAGGCCCCACACTGGCCTCTGGTTATTACCTCATTTTCTTAAGACAAATTTTAACAGCTTTCTTGCCAACAGGCCATTCTTCTGCATTGGAAATCTTGTGAGTTTATTGACTTTGCAGGATTTGATGGGAGCCTACTGGCGCATCCCTAAAAAGATCTTTCTGAACATTGTTCCAGATGGCTGGGAGCTTCCCAATGAAGGTTTCCATGCCACTGCATCCAAGTCCTAGAAGACTGTTAAGGCAAGAAGCAATTCGAAGTCATGGTTTGTTATAGATGGAGTAGGCTGACATAGAAGATGTTGAGTGAAGATGATAGGATTTGGGCTGGAAAGACATGAAGATGATGAGAGGTTTGTAGATTCATATAAAATGAGTCAGAATCATACATACCTGTCTCATTTTGGAAAAATATTTGTCTGGTCTAATCTCCAGCTGCCATAGATGGAGTTCCCAGCCTCACCGTAAGCATTTTGCTCCAACCCTCTACTTTGTCTATTCCAAAGCTCCAAATTAGTCTATTTCTAAACACTTTGCCAAGAATGTTTCATGCTTCCATAATATCTGGCTCCATTTCAGTCAAAAATACCATGTGAATAGCTTTTCTGATGATGTTATGTTGTAGGCTTTACTCTTCTTCTTAGATTGAATGAAGAAGCAAAGAGGAAATGCAGACTTGGGAAGAAAATGAAAGGGATGGAATATCTCCAAAGCTCAAAACAAATAAAGAAATATTTGGGTTTGAGTTCTGGGCATACATTCAGGATGGCTCTGATTTTATTTAGACTGGGTGGCCCATTTCTGTGTTTATTAGGATCACTACACTAATGAAGGCTTAAAGAGAAATGCTGCAAGAACAAATGCTGGGGAAGTCTTTTATGTATCTAATGACACTTAATTTCCATAGTAAATGCCTAATGTTTAACAAGTATTTTATTCTTTCCCAATTTACATATTTATAGTTAACTTTTGTAGCTGCTCGTGAGTAATTAGCCGTCTGTTTAAAGGGAGCCTGTGAACCATACAGCCACATGCTCATTCTAGCGATAGTAACAGAAAAAAACTACAACAACAACAACAAAACTTGGGCAGTTCTTTCAGGAAAATATTTGATTCTAGATAATTGAAAAAAAAAATCAGCAAAAAGACGAAGGGATTACATGAGAAATAAAATACAAGGAAGAAAAAATGAGACAAGATGACATTGAGTCTGAACTGAAGGGAATTTCCCCCATTATGAGAATATTTGCAAGAGCTGAGAAATCTGGAATAACACTGTTCTCATGTGCCAAGTCCGTCACCTGTACCATTGATATACAGCTTGTGGTCACCATGGAAACTGCACAAGGGGGTTCAAAGCATCGAAGAAATAAAGCCTTCTTCTGATATAGAATGCACAAGTTATTGTGAAGGTAGGGAAGGAGTCAAATTGCTAGTTGCTCTGAGGGTGAAGTCCTAAGCTGGCTAAACCACTGTGAGACACCAGATCGTGTGATACCTCGTCTGGGGTTCAGCCTTGTACATGCAGGTCTCTGTTGACTTCACCCAAACAGGACATGGGAGAAGCCCTGGAATTCAAGGTGCATCCTTTCTTGTCAAAAGGCACCTCACAGATGCAAAACAGTTGAGAGCAAAGAAGTGACATCAAGAAATCTACTAATTTCAGAGATAAAGGGGGATCTTGTCAAAGCCTTGAGGAAAAACAAAATCTAGCTTTTCTATTTGCACTCAGTGCTTGCTGTGATCAAATAAGAATGAAAATTAAGAGTTAAACCAAGTGTAAAAGAGGTGTTTGAGAGAAATATGTGCTGAAACACTCCCTGAACCTCACCGCTGATCAACAACATTCAGGGAAAGGACAAGTCTGTGGCTAGGAGTTTCCAGGCAGATATTAACAAGGCCATTTATTATGCTGGGCCATAACCTTGCTACCAAACACAATAATTGGGTGCTTAACCTTTATCTTGATAACATAAACTAGCCATGCTCTTCTTTTTCTCAGGGATTGCCTATGGCTTAAGTCTATGGAAAACTGCAAAGACAACTGATATACATATATATATATATATATAAAGTCTTGATGTGCGTATAGTCCAGGTACCCGTCATCCAGCATAAGACCAATGAATCAGATTCTTCTTAACTCCCACTAATCTTCCCTGATATCAACAGAATCAGATGATGGTAACCAAGTTTAGCACATGAGCTCATGTTCCCCAGCAGTCTGATTGCGTGTTGGTTTGTGCGTTAAGCCTCCGACCTCGATTAGTGTCATTACAGATCTCATGGAACAAAGGGCTCTGAGGGATGGGACACAAATGCCCTTACAGGTATCTTGTCCATGTGTCAGAGGAGAAAGGGCAGGAAAGAGTGCTCTAAGGGTCAGTAGAGCCCGTGAGGCATATTTGGTCTTCTGTTGAATTTTCCCTTGACTGTTCAACCATTGCCACTTCTGGAGGGTGTGTTACTGCGAGCAGGCATAGAGGATGCTTATTAGAGTAGCTACATTGCTGTGGTGGCTTGAAATCATTTTGTGCTTCCCAACACCCCTGGCTATCTTCAGCATGACAGCTTATGCATGTTGGAACTGCTGCAGAGCTGAGTTAAGTCAGCAAGAGCTTTTGTATTCATTCCAGTAGCCTTTGATACTTCTGTGTTGTTTTTAGCAATGCTGTGCTTCTCTGCTCCATGGTCCCAGCCCACATTTCCCATGGGCAGAGTGTACCCCGACCTTTCTGATGTTCAATCCTGACCCTTCAGGAGCTGTAGGGACATCATGTTGAGCAGGTGCAGGGCAGTACTTACAAGAGATACTGAGGGATGGAAGGGAGGTAAACCTCACAAAAGGTTCTTTTATTCTTCTATGGGTCCTTATTCTGAATAGCAATCTCTATCAGGGTCTTATCTCAAGTTGTGGACATTCAGCAAAATTAATCTAAATGCATTGTGCTACATTTTCTAACCCTCAGTTGTACCACACTGTTTAGGAGATTGTGAAGCCACTGACCTTGCAGATCCACAAAATGTTGTCATCTGTACCTTCCAGCTGCTGGAAATCACAGCAAAAATAATGCTCCAAATTGAGCTAGCATTTGACCTAAATTCATCTAGCAGGGAGATTCAGCAGGACTTTTTCCAATGACCTGTGGTATGTGACATTTTCCTTTCAGGCCCATAGACTGGATTTTCGAACAAGACATTTGACAGAGTTCATTATCAGATCAGCTGAAACAGGATGGCACCGAGACAAGAGCACCATGCTAGGTGTAGAAGAGCACAAGGGAGCAGTAAGGGATGGGTGGAAGTAAACAGAAATCCCAACAGGATCCAGTGTGATCAGGATATCATCGGGTGGCTTCTTGCCACTGCTCATCCTCCCTCTGTGTGGGCATTGAGCACATGAGGACACCACCAGAGGCCACGTTGCTTAGATGAAGGACATTCACCATGTCAATGTGGGTCACAGTTGTGCAATTAGGGTCACGAGGAAGACCAAGCCACTCATCGTGTGGAGCTCCAGAGACTGCGTAGCTCTGAGGAAGGAAAGGAGCATTTGCATCAGTAAAGCAGCAGAGCTCTTGGAAGTGACAGAATGCCACTCACATTTCTCAAACTTTTTAGTTTGCTGCATTCTGGGGTCTTTACTGGAGGCATTAAGTTGGTGACTTCATAAACATCTAAAAAGGAGAAGTTGAGGAAAGTACAAATGAGTTTCACCTCGGTTCTAATGACTATAATTTTCTCCCATAACTATAATTTCTGTAATTAATGGCTGCATTCTTCTATTGTTGCAGTATTTGGAGATGACAAAAAATGAGCAAGTGTTTTTGTTTCAGTGACAAAAGAAGAAGATTAGCTGGTTGAATGCTGATAGGAAATGTTTGGTGGGAGGAATAAGCAAGGAAGGACTGATAACAAGTTTAGTGGTATTGTTTCTTCACTGTATTATCTCTATTTTACTGGAAGGCAATTGCAGCAAGAGCAATGATCTGATGGGATGCTGAAAACCCCTTTCTCCTCCAAGGAGCTCGGTGGCTTCAGCACCTGGATGGACTCCTTAAAGCATCTCACCACACAGTGTGCAAAAGGTGCTTTCTCAATTTTAAGTATACCATGGGGCTGATTTGGAAGGTCTTAGTTCAAATCTTAGCTCTTCCCAGATTTCACATCTGATCATGTAACCTTTCTCCTTGGGCACAATCCCATTTGTTAAAACAAGAACCTCTTCTGTTTCCTTGGAAGCCCCCAGAAGTGTTTGTGCTCTCCCTGAGGTTTGCGTCACAACTTGGCCAATGGCAATCCCAGCACAGGTGAGGTCTTTGTTGTTTTGTTTGTTTGTTTTATCTCAAATCTCCATTGTATTTTGATAATAATAATCGAAAAACTAATATTCATCATCATCATATGTGTCAACTTCTTGGATGCCTACCCAGTGATGCAGGAATTATTTGTCCTATGGCAATCAGCACTTCCCGAATGACATTATCTGAAATCAGTTCCTGGTATCGAGCCATGTCCAAGGAGGGAGGTATCCCCCATGCAGATGGCCTGGCTAGCACTGCTGACATGACACCTGACTTCCCCTCTTCCTCATAGAGTTTTGTAGCTACAAAATCTTAATGAGTGATTGGACTTTGCTGTCACACCCTCTTCAAATGGCTGTGTAGGTGAATGGCCAAGCAGAAAGCAGTTACCATCTGCCTTCAGCTGGCTGGAGACTCGCTAGATGTTTCCAGTCTAAATTAACTTGTCTCCAAAGAGCATCTCATGAATTTGTTTCTGAGGCTAGAGGGCAGGAAGATAATGAAATCCAGACTTCACCTGCAACCTCCCCAGAAAAAAAACAATGATTTCATACCTACCTGGTCCCAGCATGGGCCATCAACTCAAACTCTCTTGGGGAAAACAGTGAGAGTTTCTGTATTTAATATATTCAGCACCACTTTTCACTGGGGGAGGTTGAGTTTCACCTCGTGACAGTGATTTTTCCCCTTTTTTCTTGCCAGTTTATTTCTGTTTGTTCATCACCCTCCACCCATACTTTGCCAACGAGGGAGGATGTTCATGACTGTATGTCATTTCTGTTCCCATTCTGGGGCTAGAGACTTGACTCAAGGTTTTTTGTACCTTCCATAGGTGCTGCTTAAAACCAACTACAAATTTTACACTGCCAAACTGTACCCACCAGAAAGGTACAGAAACACTACTATAGCAGATGAGCTTTTTTCTTCCCAGTGCTCAGAAACTACATTCAGGCAATGGTTAAGAAATCAGCCATGAGGAGTTTCCTACCTAAACATAGGTCCTTAGTTGTAAAAGTTTGAATCCCTTAAAAAATAAAAATAAAATAAAATAAAATAAAATAAAATAAAATAAAATAAAATAAAATAAAATAAAATAAAATAAAATAAAATAAAATAAAATAAAATAAAATAAAATAAATAACAATAATAATAAAAGTTTCCCAAACGAGGAGGCTGATCTATATATGAACTTTTGCAAATGCCTGAAGATGTTACTTTCCTGCACATGGTCATCCACACCCTACAGCTTTGGGATGGAAACTTTGGAGGCATCTAGCCTTGGTCATGTAAAATCAACATTTTTAAAACAAATAGGCCCTGGAGGTGGTTTGAGGCAGTGTGGCTGATCTTACACTGAGGCAGGCAGGACCGTGACATGTCCAGCCATTAAGCAAAGAGATTTACCAAGCAGCACTAAGTCTCTCTTAGTGTTGAGAAAAGTATTCTTTCCCCCCAGACTTCCATTCCTCTACCTTCTGCCCAATCCATCCAGGAAGGTTTGTTTCATCCACAATATTTTTGCAACAGGGGAGCTGTGGCAGCTCAGCCATAAGTAATTGGCATGAAGCTGGCTTTAAGTTAACTAATGAGAGGTCTTCCTGCTGGTGGGCATGCTCCATTCCCCACTGCAATTCCTCCTGGTTCCCAGGAGTGATCCACCCCGGCTGCCTTCTCCTGGCACTCACAGCTGGCTACATCAAGGCTGAAAGAAAATGCTCTCTGTTCCCTTTTCACTCTGGTTCACCTTGGTTGCTCTGTTCACAGACCCTACTCTTCCTCTTCCAAGGTCACACCTGAGCTGTGCTGCTGAACCCCCCAGTGCCACTTCCCTACCTGCTCATCAGAGGGCTCTGCTCATGCCTGCAGTGGGGCATTGCTCAATTTGCCTTCTCAGCACCCATAGTCCTGACCCTTTGTGTTGTAATCAACCAGATGGAAAACAGTTGTTAATTACCATGTTGTCTTCTGAAGATGGAGTTGCATGAGTCCAGGAGCAGGATACTGATTTACAACAAGGGGGAATCAGAAGTGAGAGGAGGGGACTGCATATGTTGACCATGGAACTGGTTTATCTCAAGTCTTTTCCACATTATATGAGCACCTTTCTGCTTTTCAGACCTAGTTCTTCCTCTTGGACTGGTGAGGTTCCAAGTCCAAGCCAGAGGGCAGAGATTGTACTGAAACCACATAGATACAGCCTCCATTTGGCTTTCTGCTTCCATTGGGTTTGCTCCATTCCTCTCAGAGAGGAGTCCAAGGCCATGGCCAATGTCTCACCCCACGAACAGAGAGAAGGTCAGAGGACAAAACTCAAACCATTTCCATCGCCACAAGGCAACTGCAACTACAGTTCGCCATGGCAGACATAGGAGAATAAAAGTGTGTTTGCTCAAGGTTTAAAAAAAAAATCTCCCGCTATCAAAATATGGAAAAAAGAAAAAAAAAAAAAAAAAGGAAGAAAAAAAAGTCTTTTAATTGCAGGTTAGACCAAACCTGGAATAAACTCTTTCTCTCCTTGTTTCAGCTTTTTCTAAAAATAAAGTCTAACAGAGGTCAATTTTGAACCACCACTTCAAACCTTCAAAAAGGAAGTATTCTGTTCTGAAACTGGCAATCAAAAAACATTTCATATCCTCCAAAAATAAAAAATATATATTACAGACTCTTTGTTATGTGCTTTTAGCCAAAATGTTTTGCTGAGTCCATCCAGAATGAACAAGCATTTCTGGTCAACCTGAATAGATTTATTTTTTTTCCCAGAGAGATAAAATATGCTACAAAATGTATGCATTTATTTATTATGCATTTTGGCTGTAAATACAAATGCTGCTTTATGCCCACAAAATGCAGAAGCTATCATTTAAAAAAATGTTTATATTAACTCTGGAAGTTGGGCGTACTGCCTAGCAGAGAAAATAATGTCAATTACCCACACAAATAGCTTTCCAAATCTCTCAGTGCCTGCTTTCTGCATGAGCAGTTAGATTCATAGAAATTAGAGATGGGAAAAGATCTTATTAACGTATCTCATCTACCTCACTGCTAGTAAAGGTTTGTCCTCCACTGTGTGGTTTCTCACTAGGTTTGCGCAGACTAGATTTAAAATGATGGGGGCCTCTAGGGTAGCTCATTAAATATAAATATTATGATATATATTAATATATATTAGTATATACTAATATAAAGATATAGATATATAGATGTGTATTAAAATATACTAATATATAGATATCTAGACATAGTTATATTAATACATAGATATATATTAAGATTAGATAGATAGATATAGATAAAGATGTAGATGTAGATATAGATGTAGATATAGATATTGATATTGATATTGATATTGATATTCATTAGCATGCAGAAATATTGAAATTCTTCTCTGGCAAAAAGTGAGTTGGAGTCTGGCACCTGTATTAATGTCCATCACATGTAGTCAGCATGCAAGTGCTGAGAGCAATTTCTCCCCTGGGTTGAGCTTTGGAGAAGCAATAGGCCCTGGAGATGATATTTCCATCACCCCTCGATGGCCTGGCAGCACTGGGATAGACACTGGGATGGTCCTGTGACTTGCTGAGTTCCCCAGCTCTGCTGTCCATGGTGTGCATTGGCCATGGACATGTCCATGGACACCACATCCAGACAGAAAGCAAAAGGTGTCCAGAACAGGGCACCCAACCTCCAGCAGTGCATGGGCAACCTGTAACTTGAGAGATGGTTGCCCAGAGAATGGGTGAGATCTCGTAGAATCATAGATAGAATCATTTAGGTTGGAAAAGACTTCTAAGATCATCACGTCCAACTGTTAACCTAGCACTGCCAGGTCTACTACTAAAGCCTGTCCCTAAGCACCGGATCTCCGCCAGCCATGGCTCCCTGAGCAGCTCACACTGAAATATGTTTGCCAACATGCACCAGAATGGCTCCAGGACACTGCAAAGCTCTGGGAAGTCCCAGGTCAGCCTCCTTGGCTATTTGTGCAGCTGCTCAGCTGAGAAGAGCTATTTTGTCTGGCTTGCCCTCTCCCACATCAACCTCCAGGTACACCATGGGCTGGTTTCTGGGGTCATTCCCTTGCCGACACCCAGCCTAGAGCAGGGTATCTGGACTCAGTCACAAATACTATCACTGCTGAGAGTGGTGGGGAGGTCCCAAATCTGGCCTGTGGCCGCAGAGGCTACTGAAGGCTGCTCCACGCTGTACATAGCACAAACACACACCCAGACAGACACAGCCTCCAGCAGCCCTGTTGCTTTTCCACCTCCGACTGGCCCTGCATCCCAACAGCCCACGAGCAAGGCACCGCAGTTTGCAATGCCTGAGAGGAAAAGCAAGCCTCACACGATGGTGCAGCCTCATCCTGGGACGCTCTTGTCCAAGCTCGGCTCAACGGGTGCCGAGCAGAGAAGCACGCTAAAGCTTTGTTTACCCGCCGGCTCTCTCCAGGATCTCAGCAATCAGCTTTTGAATTCGATAGCAAGTATATGCCTGTGGCTCACGTCCAGCCAAAACAACTTTGACAGTGAAACCCTGACATATTCTTTTTAAAGGTCACCATAAGCGAGCTGGGCTCCCTCTATCAACTTATCAGTTCTTTACTTAAACCAGCTTAAAGAGAAACTTTCCATGGTGAATTATAGTCTAACAGCATGTTACACTGTGATAAGCACAATCCATGGGGCCCAAAACACTCTCTGCTGATAACGGTGTGCCTCTTTCTTTGGCAAGGCATGAAGTTATCTGGCGTTATCATAATGCACCTTCTCCTCCATCTAGGCACCGGGCACATAAGCAGCTGCTGGGGCAAACAAGATCTCCTCTGCATGATTCCTAGTTTTGGCCAAAAAAAATTAGTTAATTCATGTCCACTTTTAGGCAGAGGTATCTGCATATTTTTCAAACTTTATCTCGTTATCTCAGTCCAGACAATGCTGTGATTTGGCTGTGTGTACCCATGTCCCCCACATTCGGCATCAACACAGATACTTTGTGGGTCATCTCTGCTGTCCCACAGACCAGGTGTGGGTGCACTCATCAGTTAACACTGGTAATCCCACGGGAGAATGAAACTTAGCTGGAAGCTGTTCTTCCCAGCTCCTGTTTTCAGTGGCTGCAGGCATTGCCAAACTCGAACAGTTCAAGCTGTAATTTTTGGCATAGTGGGTATCCAGCCCAAGCTGTGTGGTCTTGGAAAGCTTTAACTAGTACACAGCAGATATCTCTGATTAGAGAACATTCTTCTGTTGTTAAAAATAAAATGATAACAGCAGTGATCCTTCCTGCATGGTGTGGGTAGGGAGTCCCAGCCTGCTCTTTCTGGGAATGAGGGAACTGGGTCGCTCCATGTGAAAATGCTTTGAAAACATGTGTCCTGTGCTCAGCTGCTGGCTCTCAGTGCAAGGGAAGTGGCTGATTTCAGGTCACCACCAGCAGCAACCTCATAGGAGGATGGAGGTAGATAAAGCCATTTCTGATATCATTTGTGTAGACGGACCATGGACATATGGTGGTTGGGAGGGCGATGGCATGATGCACCTTTTTCTTTATTGCTGGAAACACTCTAGGATGGTTCAAGCAACCAGTTATGTCTTCTTCACAGATATCAGGCTTCTCACACAGGAAGGGTTTTCTGCCTGCAGGGGTATAAAGGCATCCTGAAGCCTTTATACATCACTCTAGATTTAAATTCAGTGCAAGCAAGTCTTACGTGTCCTGCCTCCCCCTCTAGGATGGGGCTGATGGGGAGCACAGGAAATCCACCCAGTTCTTGATGCTCCTCTGTGAGCCTCTTTGAAGCCGTCAGCCTCTCTGAAACTGCCTCACCAACAATCACACGATACAAGTCGTCCATGAAAAGACTTATGCAGTGGCTCTGGCTAATTCTCTGTCGAAGGGATGCAGATCTCCACCATGCTGTTGTGAGTACAGAGCAATATAGGGATTTTGTGGATGCAACAGAGGTAAAATTCTTCTCTTCACTGGTTTGGCTGGACATAACCCAATCTATATTCAGTCCAGAACATGCACAGGTATTTGGAGGTATCAGTTGGCTTCTTCCCTATCACCTTTCTCGCTACCCTTCACACGTCTATGGACTGCTGCTCATAGTCCTACGTCACCCAGCCATGCACAACGCTGCACCAGAAGGTCATAACTGACCTTCACAACAGTTCCCGTCAAATGAGTCAACTGTTGTTAAAGCTTTTGTTACCAAAATATGGTAAAAGAGTGACTGACAGAAAGCTGGGATCCTTCCCTGGCCCCTTCACATGGTTATGGCTTCATCTCCTGCTGTCAGGGAGCGTCTCTGGGGCCAAAGGACTGCTGGCTTTCAAGGAACATTTATTTCTCACCTTTACTGTGGTAGTTGATCCACAAGAATTTAGTCACTCCACTGGGAGGGAGGTGTTGGATCCCCATGGAGCAGAACCTGTGCAGATGTGAGAGCTGTACTATGTCCTGCCCCTATCCTAACGCCACCAGTGCCCACATAGCAAGGACAACATGTCATTCCCTCACATCATGGGCATGGATTTACCAGGATCCAGCTCTTCTTCTGGAAATGAAATCCTGATCAGCTCCTGCAATTCAGTGCCAGAAATAAATACTGCAGGTCTAATCCTAAGGCCTCTTCCAAACTCCTTTTTTCACTTCTCTGCTAGGAAACCTTGGGGAAATCACTCCTTTCCTCTCCTCCCCTCAGCACCTAGCATGACACAGAAAAACATTAGTTGACATTTTTAGGCTTTTCTGCAGGTAAAAAGTGAGCCCTATGCCCCTCAGAAATGCTGATGAATTTAGTGTGACCCCGAGGAATGAATCACACAGAGATTCAGAGACTTACTCAGGGATTTACTCCTCATGAAGCTCAGCAAGGCCAAGTGCAAGGTCCTGAGTCTGGGCCAAAGGAAAAAAAAGCACAAAAACAGGTTGGGTGGAGAAGGGATTTGGAGCAGCCCTGGTGGGGGACCCGGGGATGTTGGCTGATGGGAAGCTCAGCACGAGACATCAATGTGCGTTTGCAGCCCAGAAAGCCAACTGTGTCCTGGGCTGCACCGGGAGGGGTCCCTGCCCATGGCAGGGGGAGGCTTTGAGGTCCCTTCCAACCCAAACCACTTTGTGCTTCTGTGGTTCTACCGGGCAGATATTGGAGTCAGCTGCCCTTAACTCAAAACTGATACTTCCTCTACAAGGTCCTTTTTATCCTCCCGAGTGTCCCTAGGTATCCTCCCCACGTCCCTCTGACACCTTGGTCTGGAGAAGCAAGCATGCCCCTCCTGATGTCATCTTTCCTTAGTGTCTTACTTATTTAACACTGTTTGTATTCCTCTCCAATTAATTCCGATCCCTCGCTTGGTTTCCCTTTTTAATTCTCCTCTACCTTTGTAATAATTTATAGTCTTACTATAGTGACAGTAATTGATCAAGAAACTCAGGGATAGGCACATTTTTGAATAATTCATTTTATTGCTGCTCTTCATTTCTTATTCTCTTGCTGTACAGTTTCTCTGATGTAAACCATGAGTAGATGGTCTCATTTCCAATGCTCTGCTTGCAGCCAAGTTTCATGAGTCTGAGAAGGAAAATAATTAATAATAATAATAATAATAACAACAACAACAACAACAGTGGATAAGGATGAAACTGTAGCAGTCTGAAGGCAGATAAGTGGTCATTAATGCCGGGGAGCACCAAGAGCTCATTTTGTGCTATGGGCTGAACCATAGGCTCGTAAAAATGAACATGTTCCACTGGACTCTGGAATAGTCCCTACTAAAGCCTCCAAATTTTATTCACCTGAGAGTTTCGCCTAGTTGAGTCCCCCATGGGTGCCACAAGACCTGACTGGAGAAATTTGGGCCAGCAAGAAGGCATCTGCGCCAAGGCATGGAAACCAGGGTTTTGCCTGTGGGCTTGCCAGAGGGCACCAGACAGTGGAGAGGATCTGGTGAGCCCCAACCACCCAGTCCTTCTGCAAAAGGCATCAACACCCTTCAAAACATCTTCTAAATGTCTGCTTTGATCTACAGGGCAGGAAGGTGAACATCCAGTACGGAATTTTTGCCATGAACCCACAAATGGAGCGACACCCAGGAGGCTTTTTATTTCTGACCACAGCACAGAATAAACCTGCCCACAGCTCCTACCACATGTAGCGCCTTTAAATGCCTTTCTGCAGCAGTGTCGGAACATTGCTGGTCTTCCTTCCCTCTGCTTCTTCCTGAGAGTGCTGCTAACAGGGTTAATACCTGGGTGGAAAGAAGCCTGGGAACATTTCTGAGAATATCATAGGTAACTCTGTTTTTTATGGCTGCTATTATTATGCCCATTATTCTGCTCAAATGAGGTTATTGGCTCATTAGTATTTAAATCAGCTGATAATACATGGAGAGATATTCCTTCTGACACAGCCTATACAGCTGGTCTCTGTAGTGTGGAGGTTATAATGGTGCCAGTTGACGCCATTTATGTCAAACAAGCTTTGATTTTTAGCCTGCAGTAGGGATAGAGCAGGGCCGTGCAATTTGGTAAGATTAGCATTTTGCTGTCCACAAAGGGAGGATTACAGAGCTGATTGTGGACAGCAAAAAGGAGCCACAACTGAGCAATGCCTGGAGGTTTGCTTTCTTTATGGCCTATATATCCCCATGGCAGGGTTGGAGTACGGACACAGGGACTTGTTTTAAGCTGCTTTGATGGCTGCAGAGTTCCAGCCAGTGCCACGGTGGAGGTAGGATAATGAGCCAAGTCTTGGTTCACATGGAAAAAGGAGAAAAGAGGCAGCATGGGGAGGGAAGAGCAGGAAGTGGGGAGATGGGGTTGTTCAGCAGGAGAAGGATGAGAGCTTGGGCAGGAAGAAAAGGTGGTTGTCTTCCTCCTTCTCGCCACATACCCTGCATTTAGACATTGGTTCCGTCCGCTTGCAAGGAGAAATCAAAATAGCACAATTACAGTCTTCTGTTGTCCTTGGAGATCTTGCTGGTGATTTTGCCACCTTTTGCACAGATTTGGGAACTTTCAGTCTTTCATTTTAGAAATAAAAATAAGTAAAAAAAAAAACTAAAAAAGGCTATTTTTCTCTCCCTGGCAGGTACTTACAGCCCTGGCTGGCTTCTTATTTAAGAGATGAAACAGAATCACAGAATCACGGAATGGTTTGGGTTGGAAGAGACCTCAGATCCCTCCTCAGCCTGGCCCCACAGCAGAGCTGCTCCAGCCCCTGAGCACCATCGTGGCCTCCTCTGGACTCGTTCTAACAAAATTCATACATGTATATTGGAGGTACGTGAATGTACAGATTAGATGTCTGCCTTTGCACAAATCCATCCTATACGTGGTTTAGTGAAAGCATCACTCAGGAGAATGGGGACTCTCTAGATCTTGTCTGGGCAACATCTCTTGTTGAGTGCTACTGCTCCAGGTCACATTCATGGTGCATCAAGGGAGTTCTGTATTGCTCTTTATCTGTCCTTCCCCAGGCAGACGACGGATCTGGGGGTTTACCTGATCTCAGGTTGGCGTTTGACCCAGGAATCCAAATGCCCTGAGACTGAATAACCCAAAATGCTGGATTTTGCCTCAGAATTGGAGATCCCCATCGGTCCTTGCTGTAATGAAGCCCTCAAAGGGCCTCTGTTACCCAGAGAGCTGCTGGGACTAAATGGGCTTGGGGCTGCTCAGGTTGGGAATCAGGAATTGCCTGCAGCAGCATTGTTATCCCTCAGGAAGGTCACTCAGATGATGAGCCACTTGTGCACAAGACCTCAGCTTTTCCACTGAGAGAGCAGCTTTGTGTGACAGTGCTAAACAGAGCCCTGATCCCACCCAGCTGCTACCCAAGATTTCCTCTCCAGCGCTAGGGAGGTGGAACGTCTCTCCCTACACCATGCACAGGGCCAGGGGTGAAAACCCAGCACCACCTCTGTGCTGCAGGATGTTTTCCTTTCTCTCCAATGTCATTCCCAAAGGGTATATATCAGAGGTGCTTGGGCATGCATGACGTGCATGAAAACACCTCTGGGAGGAGGTTGGGATCCCACTTGTTGCAGCGGTTGGACTACCCATCTGCCTCTCCAGCTAACACATCACCTCGGTATTTATCTCACGTCCCAGCCATTAGCTGCAAGCCTTTAACAGGCTCCCTGAAAGGCGCACGCAGGTTTCCTGATTCCTCCTCCTCCAGCTGGGGAAAAGAGATGTGTGTGTCTGCAGAGGCAATAGATGAAAATTGTATTTTCTCCAGTGGTATGGCTCCATGAGGGAAGACAAGAAAAAGAAAAGAAAAAAAAAAAACTAGGAAAAGAAAACAAACAAGTCCTCCAACCCTCTGTGCATTTCTCCATTTCAAAACACAAGCTTCTTGTTTTCTTGTGCAGCCCATGCTGTGATAACACAACATCTCGCCTATCCCAGGACAACGAGGGGCAGGAGTCTGAATGGGCTCTCTCCTCCCAGAGAACACTGATAAAATTATCAGTGAGCAAAAGGAAGAGACCTGTTTTGTTGTTGCCATCGGAGCCTGAAGGCATTGTGCATTTCTAGGCCTTGACAGCATCTCTCTGTGCCACTGTGGTCACAGAGCCACTCGCACGTCCCCATTTAATTCTTGCAGGGAAGGCAGTCGTCAAAACTAATTATAACCGTGGAGGAGGAGGTGGTCTCCAATCATTGAGACTGCTTCTGGAGAGAGTTTCCACACCAGGAAGGATGATCAGATATGTGGGCATCTGCCTAAGGATTGGTACATGGGTATTTGTGTCCTAACCTCCCTAAATCTTCCTTGGGCACCCTTGGCCCAGCCAGGTACAGGTGGACAGTGCTGCTGAGGGACGTGATTCCTCTTGACCATCCAGTCTGCAGCCCTTCAGCACCTTACTTTCCTGTTAGTGGTGGTCCTCTGGTGTCTGGTGAGGATCCAGGGCAGGACATCTCCCATTTTCTCCCAAGAAGACCTCCCACCCACCCTCTCTGTAGATTTGGTGGCCCTGCCCCAGTGTGTATCAAGGAAGGTGGGGGACCACTACAGGAAAAGCCAGGCCAAAGGGATGAGCCACCTCTTCTGCAGCACCCCAGGCCTGCCCAAAGCAGTGGTGGCACAGGGAAGAGTCCCCAAGCTTGCATTCACCCCACTTCTTGGAGATGTGTGCGGGAGTAACATGCACAGCCTCGGCAAAGGGGCCAAGAACAGGACAAAGGGCAGAGATGAAGTAGAGGAGATGGTGTCAGATGAGATGTGGGCCATGGGTTTGTTGTAGGTCCTCACCCTGCATATGTCTGACTACCTGCAACAGGACACCTGGGTCCTATAGCTTCTGATCAGCCTTCTCAGCAGTTCCTATGTGCGCTGGAGGCTTTTCTGCACAGATTCCCACTCTTTCACAATACCTGGTTCAATGGAGCAGTCGTTTTTATAGAAACAGCTAGGGGGGATGGGGACACCGGTACAAATAAAAATTTCCCTACCTTGTGTTTGGGTGGAATTAGGGGACTCCCAGCAGCTGGGAAGGCAGAAATCCCCAGTCCTTACTGCCTGCACTGGTGGCAGTATGGCCACTGGTCGCCAGGCTGGTCCCCCTCAGTTTCCATCATCCTCCCCACACCCAAATCCATCCAGCAGGAGATCAGCAGGAGATCAGCAGGAGATAGGTCCCAAGCATTTTATATCCTATTAGTTAGGAAATATAAGGAAGAGAATTGCACCCCCATAAACAGTGGGAACAGCCAGACCCCAAATTGCCATGTTGGGATCAACTGGTACTCTCCTAGAGAGCATCTCCTGCTTTTCCATGGGGGGATTTCAGAACCACCATCCAGCCTTTCTGGGACTATCCCCTGCCTGCTGAGACTTGCAGGCTCTTTGTGACTTCCTCATCCTCCTCTTTCCTCTCTCAGGGAAGCCCAAGCCAGGCACAGAGCTATCAGGGGCACAAACCCAGGTGGGGATTGCTGCTGCAGAAACGCCTTCCCAGCTCCAACCACCTGCCCATCTTCAGAGCATCCTCCCTGCTTTGAACAGAGGAGTGAACGCATCCCAGCCCCAGAGCAGCAGCAGGATGGTACCAGCCCTGCACATTCAGCAGCTGTTTTTCCTGAGGCTGGGAGGCAGCTATCAGTCAAAATTAACACTGCATGAATGCCTGCAGTAAGGGTTTTTCACTGATGAACAATAACAGGAGAGGAGAGGAGAAAGGAGGCAGCTTAACTTGAGAGAACCGTCTCACGGAGAAAGCAGTCTCAGGGGATGAGGATGAAGAGGGATTTTCACCTCTCTTCTTAGCTGGAGTTTGGGAACATCTGTATTTAAGCTCCTGCTCTGCCACAGATTTATTACATTAGCATGGATCAGAGTCTTACAGATAGATCAAGGTCTCGTAGATTCCCCTCCAGAGCATGAGAGCCACACGCCATGTCAGGGGATGTGGGGTGTTTGTCCATCTGAGCCATGGGAATATCTGGAGTAATCTTTGTGGAGAGGTCTCTGGGTGTGGGTGCATCCATACCACTTCCCTCCTGCATCCTGACTGCAGGATGAAATAGCAGTTGGGTGCCTCAGTGGTTTGCATTTTCCATGGTGTGTCTGGTGCTGTCCCCTCTTTGCTGGGGCATCGCAAGGTCACATAATCAGGGAGCTGATTGACTCTGGATCCACCACGAGTGGCCCTAGAGAGCAAGCGGGGTCCCACTGGGAGGTGGTGGCAGATGTGGGAAGAGTTGCCTGGTTTCACTGCAGTTCCCTGCAGAGATGTTCCTCACCTCCTTGCCATCACCAAAATAATGGTGCAATGAGCGTAATTAGTCCTCAAAGTGCCACGAAACCTGTGCAAACCCAAGCAGTGGCTGCAGGGCTATTCTTATGAGATCCATGGTGTTCTGCTGGGACATTGTGGACAGAGACATCTCTGATGCTTTGGGCTACCCAGAAAATCGGAATAACGAAGTTTCTCTGTGTTCCATTCTTTGGACTAACACGAGTTTGAAATCTTTTCTTTTCTTTCTTTTCTTTCTTTTTTTTTTTTCATTTTAATATGCTGATTTTTTTCCCTCTGAACTCAGCAGAACATGTTCCCCCTTCACTTCGCTGCAGGATCTCAGGCGAACATTTCAAAGCTCTTTCCTCTCTCTGGACAGAGCCTTAGCAAACAATATTGATGATCTAAGTTTCTCTCCAAAATGAAAAAAGGAATGTGCTCCCTGGTGCTCTTGTGTACGGTGTGAACGCGATCCCTGCAGAGAAGAGTTTGCAAATGAAAAGTGACAGGCACTTCCCACGACAGCATCGCTTCCCTAATCACTTTCGGCTGTATGGGGGGCAGCTCCCCCCTCTCCTTCCCCTACTCCTGCTAGGACCTATGTGGCCCCATATCCTCCTATTTCCAGGGCTGGAGGAGGCCAGAATTATTTTGGGAGCTGAGAAGAAGCCACGTCCTGCATGCTGTGATAGGCACATTGCAAATCTGATGGCAGGGATTTGGATGGGCAAAATGAAGGGCTGGGAAGGTGCTCTCACCTCTCACCACGAGACTGGAGGTGCCTCCATCACCTGGCAGCAGAGATCTTCCTTTTCCCAGGGATGGAGGCACTTCTGAGCACGTGAAGGGTAGAATCCACAGTCACGGACCGTTGAGCATTCCCCCAAAGGAGCCCATAGATGAATCCTGCCCTTCCTGCAGAGTGAAGCATCACTGCATCAGTCAAAAGGAAAAGGGAAAAAAAAAAAAAAAGAAAGAAAAAAAAAGAAAGAAAACCCATGCCCAAAGCAAATCAGCAATCAGTTTTCAGGCTAGAAGCCCATGCATTTTCATAAGAAAATCTTGTGTTCTTCTTAATTCTTTGTGATTCTGTTTGCACTGTTTCCTATGCTGTGGGAAATAAGCTGCTCCATTTTAATTGAGAGAATTCCAGCAATAGCTTGCTTAAATGCATTTTGGGCCCACCCAGAGCAAAATCCAAAGAATACAACAAAATTAAAAATGCAGCATTGCCACTGCCCCCTCTCTCCAAATCAGACAGAAAATAATTTCAGGATGTGCTGTGATATTACTTTGTCCTATCTCAAAGGAAAGGTTTCATTTTGTTGTTTCCCCACCTCATTTTACTTGTAATCAATGCATTTTGCTAAATTTTTGAAGCGGGCAGCACTGGAAAGTCAAAAATCAAAACATTCCCTCTGACGAAATTATTAAAATTGAAGTGCTGTGACTCTTCCACAGCAGAATAATTCTAAAAAGCAACACAAAAAAAAAAAAAAAGAGAAAAAAAAATCCTGTAAGTGGCTTTTGACCAAATGACTGGAAAATGAGTTCACTGAGAGTTTCACTCAAGCCAAATCTGCATTTTCCAGCATAATAAACTATTTGACCAAACATCATTTCGTGTGCTAGAGTGGCCTCTCTGCTACACATGAATATGAAGGCTTTAAGAAAGAGCATGCCCAGCTGGGTGCACTGTTAATGGGTCAATTTGCTGCTCATTTTCCGTTATCATATGGTATGGGAGACAAGCTTCTCCATGCTAACTGGGAACCCTGCCGATACAATGGGTTTCAGCGGGTTTTATTCCCCCCCATTGCCCCTGAACTTGCCTTTGCCTCCCGTTGTTCCAGGAAATCTTTCTGAGTACACGCAGCGTGCTTTTTTTATTCTCATAGGAGCGTGTGGTAGAGAGGATCGGTCCATCAGGTCTGAGAGCTGGGTGAGCATATTGGATGTTTTATCCTCCCCTAACCTTGCACCCAGCCCCATCTATGGCCCTCCATGGTATCTTTCCCTTCCCTTCCCCTCCCTTCCCCTCCCTTCCCTTCCCTTCCCTTCCCTTCCCTTCCCTTCCCTTCCCTTCCCTTCCCTTCCCTTCCCTTCCCTTCCCTTCCCTTCCCTTCCCTTCCCTTCCCTTCCCTTCCCTTCCCTTCCCTTCCCTTCCCTTCCCTTCCCTTCCCTTCCCTTCCCTTCCCTTCCCTTCCCTTCCCTTCCCTTCCCTTCCCTTCCCTTCCCTTCCCTTCCCTTCCCTTCCCTTCCCTTCCCTTCCCTTCCCTTCCCTTCCCTTCCCTTCCCTTCCCTTCCCTTCCCTTCCCTTCCCTTCCCTTCCCTTCCCTTCCCTTCCCTTCCCTTCCCTTCCCTTCCCTTCCCTCCCCTTCCTTCAACGAGCACATCTGCCAACAAGCAGGAGCCTTTGCCCACGTTTGTACAGAAAGATAGAGTGGATAAAGTAATGAGTATTTACTCTTCTCTGCCTGTGTACACAACAGAATTGTGTTTTTTAATGGGGCTCTATTCTAATTGCAGTCATTCCCAAAGTGAGAGTTTAAGCTCAGCACCATCTTTCTATTGCCACTGTCTATGACGTGCTGCATTTCTGGTCTGCCCTCTTCAGTATCCCCTCCTTTGATGTGATCTCAGCCAAGGGCCAGACACCCCTCCCAAAATGTTTTCCTGACGTGCCTTCTGAAGTCTCCCCAGAGCCAAACATGTTCGCAGCTCCGCAGGATCCAAAGGATCCTGGTGACGTTTCATTAATGAAGCTCGTCTACCCGCAGATCCAATTTTGTCTGCTCATCAGTGCAGCCGGCATGTCGTGTGAACAGCATATGCCGCAGCAGATGGCACCGACTCGATTCCAGTGAGCGGCACTGGACTGAAATCACTCATCTGCTCTTCCCTGCTTCGGGTGGGCCAGGGGTGTTTGCTGGGAGAGAGCTCTGAGCTGGAAGGAGAGGAGCAGGGAAGGAAAACTACCCAAGATCAGGGTCAGTACATCCATTGCCTGGCCCCCGAGAAGGACCCGGGGCCAAGCAGCAAGAATTTGGCCCTGGGCACAGGTCACCAGCTGCAGCAGCCAGCAACGATGCTCTTCTGGAGGGCGCACATCGGAGGTGAAAAGGCAATTCAACCCCAGCACTAGGCAGGGGGATGGCGCTGAGGTTTCAGGGTGCTTTTTTGAAATAGGGTTTGCCTTCTTGCTTGCTCATCTCCTGGCTGCCCATGCCTTGGTACCTGGATGCTCCTTGCTGCTTGGGTTGAGCCCTGGTTTGCACACTCTCCTTACATCCCAGCTTCTCTCCTACTTGCAGACCAGGCTCAGAACCTGTGTACAAATTGGATGTATCATTTTTCCACGCTAGAGCCCTACCCCAAGCACTGTCCTCTCCAGAGTCACGACAGTACTCATGCCCGTGGCCATCTGGCTCTGTTGGTCCCTGCTGGAATTTGGAAGCAAGCTAATCAGTAAAATGTGTGAATTCTGCAAGTGGGTCACTGCGTGTGTCTTGGTCCAAACACATTGTAGGGTCCAAAAGTCGTTGTCTGAATAAAACTGGTGTCTGGCATAAGGACAAGCATCTCTCTCTAGTGCCCTTTTGGTGACCTCCTCCGAGTCCCTCCAAGCCTTCCCAGCCATTGTTTTAGCATTGCCGATGGGTTCAGCTGCTTTGGGCTGCATACTTACATGTCATCACAGTGGGTTTTCTGCTTTCCCAAGTGCATGAACTTCATTTAGATTGGACTTCCCAAAGAGAAATTTTCCCATACAAGTTTTCCAACCATCCCTTTGATGAAAACCTTGGTCAAGCACCTACCCGACCCTCCAAGGGCTTCCCACAGTAGTCTGTGTGCTCCATCACCAACAGGCATGTGAGGTGCCACATAAAGAACAAACTCTTCCCTGCATCCCATTTTCCACCATGGCTGGTGTGTCTACACACCACCTGATGTGGAGAGATTTTAGCTCATGTCTAGAAAGCATTATAGCTGCAACACCATGGCGTTTGGACATACCTTATCCTGCTAATTAGTTGGGTCAATTAGGGTGGGAGAACTTCCGTGCTCCTGGAGAGGTCTGCAGGTAAACTTTTCTCTCCTTCCTGGTGCCTGTAGATCAGATCATTAACATCCTCCACCAGCCTCATGGAAGACTTGGATGGTGAGTTCAATGCATCCAATTTACAACGCAATTACATTTTAATAAGCTGTGACCCTTGAGGCAGAACCTGCCACCTGTCCGCTGAGATCCTCACCTCAACCACGGATGGATGTGCTGCGGCTGGGTAGTTGGCAATGTAGTAAACTACAGCCTATAGTAATTGTCCAGCCAGACCCTTACTGTCTGACCTCAGCAAGCAGTGGGATGGAGATGCCTCAATTTCCCTTCAGGTTTAATTGAGGTCTTATTTCTGGCCTCACAAGGATGCTGCAGAGTCTTGGGAAGACCCCCTGCCCAACAGCCCAGTGGGGTGGTCAGACCCTTTGAGGGAAGAGGAAAGTGAGCAAATCCCAGAGATACGTGTCCTCGTCTCCTCCTGCACTGATCTGGGTTGAGAGCAGCCCCCAATTAGCTTTGCTGAGCCCTGGCTGTAACTAAGCCTGGCTGCAACCACTTAATAATAAAAAATAAAAATAAAAATCCATCCATAATCCCCTATGACAAATTCCAGAGAGGGTCAAATTCCTTTATGAGCATGAAATGAGAGGTTTTATGATCACACTGCCTTATTATGCCCTTCTCCCTGTAGTGTCATATGCATCCAAAGAACCAATTTACTATGTCTCTCCCTCTCTCTCCAGCAACATTAGGAACAAAACAACTTCTAAATATCCTTCCACAGACATAGCTGATGTTTTTTCAGCAAACATTTGCTTAGTGGCATTTAGGGACCTGATACCTGCAAAAGGACCAAAGGATCCAAGCATCCACTGAGGATACCAGTGCGTTTATTTATTATTCCTAGGAATATATGACATGGGGGACGTAGTGCTGGTGGCCAGCATGCCGTTGGTTTGCAGAGAACCCCCAGGCACCCCTCAAGTTAACCAGAGCTTTTCTTTTCTGCGGAGAGCAGTGCATGCGCACACAGAGAGGATTTCTTCTCCAGAGGCAGGATGAAACTACTGAGCTTCCTCCAAGGAGCTGTGGCTGTGGCCATATCTGGATTTCTGCAGCAGCCAGGTTTCTCCACTATCTGTATGTGCCCTTTTTTTAGCTCTAACAAAGTGAGGCTCCACAGCCAGCCTGTAAGCATCCACAGGAAACTCATCCGGATCCAAAAATTAAACAGAAATAAATGAAACACCATTTCATCTGTGTTTTTAACTGATTTTAGAAACTGGAACGTTGCTCCTTTTGGCTTTTGGTTTCCAAACAGGAAACCACTTTCCCATGGACATTTCTTGGTGGACACTAGGAGCCCTGCTGTCTGCTGCAACCCCTGCATCCCTGTTAGATGCAGCTGGGGGCTGCACACCAGGGGAGACCCCGTGCCTGGAGGCGCGGATGGTTTGTACCCCAGGGAAAGCTCAAAGGAGAGGGTGGGTTAGGAGTGATGTCTTTTTGCATTAAGTGTACGGCATTAAAATTATCAGTGTAGGGACTTTCCTGTGCCAGATGGGGCTGTCTGTGCTGCTTCTCATTGCTCTTATATGTTATCCTTCCCTGGGTGTCTCCAGCCCAAAGTGCTGAGCTGGTTAGGCACTGGAATCTGCTGTGTCAGAATTTCTTTGATGCAGTCCCTGGCAGACTGCTTGGCCCCCTTGCAGAGGGTTGTTTCAACAGGCTCCAGGGGGCCAAGCAATGGAAGGTAATGTTTTTGGAGTAAGGTAATGAGGTTTTTCCCTTCCAAACTCTGAAGGAGGGGACAGGTCACCTGGAGTCAAAACACAGTCAAAACACGGTTGTACCAGAGCACTTCAATGCAGCAAATTCAGTTCACCTGTGAGCAAGCCACAAAGTCCATGAGAGCACCAGCAAAAGCAAAGCCAGGCAGAGAAGCACTGGAGCTCCTCTTCTCCCAGTGTCCTTTATTTCCACCGTGCAGCCCATGCTTGGAGTTTACCAGTTACTTTCCTGTGAATGGGACAGATGCTGTGTTGGGAAGGGTGTTCTTCCTCGGATCCCTTTTTCCAGGACATGGATCTTCAAGCAGCATAACCCAAAGTTTTAAAACCTGGCTGTGTAGGATCCTTTTCACTTCTCTTTTTCACTCCCTCCCTTTATTTGTTTTATCTCTCCCTTTCCTTTCTTGTAGCTCTCTGAGTGTCCCCTTTCTTCCTTTCCTTCCTTTTTTTTTCCTGATTCATGCTTTCAAAGACATCTTTGGCAGAGAGGAGGGGAGAGAGGAGACACAACCCCATGGAAACTTCCCTCTGCTTGATATTCAGCCTTGCTCAGAAAAGAAGCAGGGGTGGGGGAGAGGGAAAAAAACACACCATGTTGAAAACCCTGGCAATACACTCCTGCTGCTTTCCCGAATGTCAGGGGAGCGTTATCTGGCCTTGCACACGAGGAAGAAGAACTTGCGCCTTGTGAAGTGTAATAAGGAACACAGAGCCTAATGGAAAAATCATTTGCTTGTGGCATTTAATTAAACATGTAAATTTATGAACGGCCCTGAAATCATCAAATAAAAAGGCAGACCTGTCGTGAATATTGATTTGATTTCCTCCACGGGCTTTCCCCCCATCCTCCCCCACTCCCCTTCCCTTTAATCAAAAAGGTGGCACGTGGGGACAGCTGCGTGGCTGCCAGGCCTGTCCTCGGGGTGTCCCCAGCAGTGACGCACACACGGGGAGGTTTTACTCCCTGCACATCAGCCGCTGGTACGAGGAGGCAGCAGATGGGGACGTGCTTGCTCCGTCCCCTGCTTGCTGCAGGGGAGCACGGAGGCACACACGGTTCTCAGCGTGGTCCTGGAGCTGGGTGGCATGGCATCATGTCCCTGGGGATTTCACCCATCCGCAAGCCCAGCCTGCTTGTGGAGGACCGGCACTGCCTGGTGCTGTCCCCTGGACACAGCAGAAGGTGCTGTACAGCCAGACACGGTCACTTCACCTCTTACCAGATGCACAATTCCCAGCACAGCCATGGGCATGAAAATCCTCCAGTGTGAGTGCTTCAGTCCCTTACTGTGCCCCCAAACTCTGCCTCAAGAGACCCTGAGATTTCACCAAGGCTTAATTCTTGCTGCTGCCATTCAAATCACTTAGTGCTACCACCACATCAAGGCTCTTTGAACCCTCACCTTCCACCTTTTCCCATAGACTCAGAAACAAGACACTGGGACTTGTGGAACAGCGTGCGTTTTCCCAGGGGTCCTTCCTTGCTCAGTGTGAATAGCTGGCCATGCTTTGAAAAACCACCTTGTGTCTTCAGAGCTGGGGTACACACAGAGGCGGTTTTGTCTGACCCAGGTGATGGAGTTGGCCCTTTTGACTTCATCTGACCAGGCAGAATCTGGAGCTGCTTCCACCTTCCCATGCCCAGCTTAGCTTTTGGGCCTGACGCAAGGACTATAAGGTTTAGGATGAACAGCTCCTGCTGGTGCTTGTTCTTTTGTGCAGTCCCAGTTGCTGTATCCCATCAAAGATCCTCTCAGAGACAAGCCCCAGCAACTTCATGGCAATCCATTTTTATTTCTCACCAGTTATTTGCCAGGAAGATGCAATGGGCGCCCGGCTGATAGAGCAGAACTGTTGCTCCTTGGCTTATGGTGGCCACTAAACTGCTTTGAAGGGTCCTTCCAGGCACAAGTGCAGAACTGAATGGGTCTGAGTGCTTGTGTGAGAAGCATCAACCAAAACCAGAGCGGACAGCAAGGGAAGCTGGAGGTGTTACAAGGACAGCAGAGACCCGTGGCAGACAGAAGTGAGTATTGAATGCCAAATTAATAATAATAATAATAATAATAATAATAATAATAAACCAACATTTAAAATGGAAAAGGAGCGGAAGAAAAGGTGAAGTTTTTGGTGAAAAAGACATACATTGATGTTTGTGTGAGTCCCCAGTAAGACTGGAGCTATGTCCAAGAGGACATGGCTCTCTCCATCAGGCTCTCTCCATCACAGCAAACCTTGCACAGGGCACAAAGGTCTGACCTTTTCTGTGATTTTTTCCTGAAGTCAGCTCTCACCTGGAGTGACAGATGTGCATACAAGGTGGCCTCTTTTCCTCAGACACCCCAAATTCCCCCCCCTGCCACCACTGCATGCTACCTCCGCATGTGGACAGTTAGCCAGCTAGAAGGAAAATCCTGGGTTTTTAGCAAGTTTCTTTTAAAAGACCCCAATATTTCATTAAAAACCTCGACTTTTCAGACTGACTGCAGGGCATCCCTGCAACAGGTTCATCAGCATTTCCAGCAGCTTCAGGATTTTTCCTCTTGGACTGCGATGACAAACCCAAACCAGGGGGTCACTTCACAGGGGTCACAGCGTGTTTCCATGGAGCAGAAATTAGCTCCTGGTTTGCCTATGTGTATAGAAGTTGGACTTCTTTTGCTGCCTTCCTGGCTGCTTTAGCTCTGATAGGATCATAGAATGGTTTGGATTGGAAGGAGATGTAAAATCCAGCTCAGTTGGCACCAGCAGAGGAGACGTAACGTAAGCACAACTCATGGAGCAAGCGATGCTCCTCACTTTCCACCTGTGGCTCCTTGCATAAGGCACTGCAAGTGGCTTGCTGACGCCCCATGTACACTGCTGGCTATCCATCCCGTTTACTTATGTCTCCTGAAGTGGGAAGAAATCTATCATTAGCGTATGGGAGATGCAGAGAGACACTCATCCGGCTGAGATGCTGCGCTGATACACTTGGAAAACAGTGAGTGGTGTCCATCCGTTCAGCCTGCTGCTATCACCAGTTCTCCAAAGAGACCAGGGACAGCTCCAGCTGTGCAAATGAAATTCAAGAGACTTAATACCATTTTAATGCAAGCTCTTAGCATTAAGGGTTGTTTTTTTTTTTCCCCCTTCTTGCTTTCCCTTTGATGGTTATAAATGGAGGGGATGTCATTTGCTTGTACAGCTGCAAGGCCAGGTCTTCAGAGAAGGTAGGGAGGATGAGGGGGATGATTTTATCAGGAGCTTGAAAGAAGGCATAAAACAGCAATATGCAGGTGTGCTGATTTCCCAGAGAGCTCTAATGAGCTAACAATCTAATCTACCAGCCTGTCTCGGTGGTGATAAAAGTCTCCATGGCTCCTGGCATGAAACTGCGCTGCCCATTATCCCGGCCCCAACACCGAGCTGTTTGGGTTATTACTAGAGGAGGCAGAAACGTGGCTGTGAGCACCTGCCCGGCAGCTGCCAGCAGGAAACGTCCACTGCCCAAATATTCCCTGGGAGTTGTGATGTCCCTAAATTTGCGTGCAGGACCAAAACCCCCTGTCTCTGGGGTTCAGTTTCTCCAGGTGGTGCCATCCCCTGGTGGTCGGCAGTACGATTGTCCTTACTGATGTACTATCCCACAAAAGTACTTCTGGAGACTTCAAAGGTGTGCACCATGTTCTGGAGCACTGGCATTGAAGAGTTTTTGCAGTCCTTGTGTCGGTGACCACAGAATCACAGAATGGTTGAGGTTGGAGGGGACCTCTGGTTCACTCCCCCTGCTCAAGCAAGGCCAGCTAGAGCAGGTTCCCCTTGACCACCATTTCCTTGCTTTGAGTATCTCTGGGGATGTGTTTCCACAACCTTTCTGGGTAACCCACATGAGTGCATCAGCCCCTGCAGCCACACAGAACCATGTAACCTTTCCAGGGTGAAGGGGCCAAAGGCAAGGTTACAACAGTAAAGCTCCTCCAGCCATGCCCACTGCAGCTTCTTGCTGCTGCCCATTAAAAAGCCTCCATAACACGTACGGTGGTGTAAGGAGACAGGGGAATTGAGGAGATGAGAGAACTGTGAACTCAAAATAAGGCTGTGCTCAGAAGGAGTTGGTGCCACCTTCCCCTATGCCAGACATTCTCTGGGTGTCCAGCCTTACATCTGTGTTACCAGGGGACACACTCTTCAGCTTAGTAATATAACCTGATCCTTACCCTGAGTCCATGTTGTTCTAAGGAAATGGGGAAGGCCACACCAACCAGTTATGTGAAAGCAGCGCTTTGGTCATTGCAAGCAGAGTCAGGAACACGTGAGCTCAAAGCTTTCACCAGCGGCATGTCCGCAGGCATTCACGGTACATCAGCTCCGTTATCACCTCTCAGATATCAGGGTGACAGTGCTCAGTGCCAGTTGTCTTTGTTAGGGCTAGGCAAGAGTCTGCAAGCATTACCTGGTCACCTTGTTTACCACTTTTGTTATTTTATTTTTTTTTTTACCCCTGCAAAGTGGTCTTTCCTTGCGGATAACACAGCCATGCTGGAGATGCTTGGTGGATGGCTGCGTGTGATCTGATGGACTTTGGGGGAACAATGGCAGCAGGATTATCAGGGGGTGGTTACCGTCATGAACACACCTTTCTCTTTCACAAATCAATAGAATTACTGATTCGAAATTAGTTATTAGCAGGAAGATATCTTCTACCAAGAAAATACTTGTTTTTGTGGTACAGGGCTTGAATCAAGTCATTTTGGGGGCAGCATGCAGTGATGTGCTGTGGCATGGCAGCTGGAGCATGATGAGAGATGGAGCTGTGGCATGGCAGACAAGGGCCAAGAGGTTGGGTGCTCCCTAGTTTGGTGAGTGCAGCCAAGAAAAACCTCTGGTACAGCCACGCACACAGACACAGAATACAGCCCAAATGCCACCAAACCTTTCCCAAGCCATCTTCACACCTCATCGGAGCAGTGCAACCAAATGGGTAGCAAATATTTTTCATCCCCAGGACCAATGAGCCATTCAAGGTACAGACCAGCTTCCCCAAACACCATTCTCCAGGCCTCAGCAATAAGTCAGTGCTGTTCTGGACCACCCTATTAAACAGAGATCTGCAAAAGCTCCTGGGTATGATGGGCAGAGTGCTTTTCTGATGCAAGGTGTCATGATTTGGAAAGAAATTGAATTCTACTTCACAATACAACCCAGACCCTTCCAATTGAACTGAATTGAGTGTCTATGCAGGTCTGCAGCCAGAACACCAGGCTAGAAGCACTTCCTTTACTCTTTAGACACCACTGATCCCCATGCAAACACATATTTTCCCCAGCACAGGGTTCTCAAAGACTGCATCTTGCGCGTGATTATATCCCCTCCTCCAAATAAAGTGCCTTCCCTCGGTCAGGCCCCTCCGCTCTCCCTGCACAGCTGATTTTCTTTCCAGAGCTCTTGCTGTTCTGTTTGTTTGGAGGATTGCTGGATGGGGCCATCAGGGAAAAATGACACCCTGCGCATCCCGTGAACTCAGAGCAGAAGCGCTTTGAAAACGCGAGCAGCCAGGACAGCCTGCCAGGAAGGGCCCTTGTTTAACTTTGCAACCAGATCTCTGAATTCCTCCGAGTTCAGCCCAGGGTTGAGCTCGCAATGTTCCTGTACGTTACCAGTTTGCTGTTCCCCTCCCACCTTGTTGCTCTCATGTTCGGGAGCCACTTAACCCAATGCTTGGCTGGGCCCCCGAGCAAGGTTGTGGGATGCACAAGAGCCAAGAATATGCTCAGAACTCAAGACAAGAAAAGTGTGAGCAGGTAGGGCATCTTCATCTCTCTGGAACAGTCTCCCGTCAAAAGATATGGGACATCTGGGAAGTGCAAGTACATTTCAACCAGGAGCTCTCCCAGGATCCACCCCAGCCCATAAACCTAAGCAGGAAGAAACCAGGAGGGCACATTCAGAGGCTGAGTGACTCCAGGCTGATCCCCAGGGTCAGACCCAACCGTATCCTGGTCACTGCCTCCCTGGTACGCTGAGTTTGGTGCTGCACAAATGGCCCCACACAATATTTGGTTTGGATCACCATCTTAGCAGCCATGTCCCAAGGCCAAAAGCCTTGGTGACCTACCTACCATTATCTATGTACCTGAGGGTGTATGGATGCTTCCCATTTAATGCTGCCTTCCTCATTTTTATCTTCCCTTCCATTTCCCCAAATTTCCTCCTCCTCCTGCTTTCCTTCAGCTGCTCTTTCAGCTTCTGAAAAGAGCACGATGCTTTGTGCTGAGTTGTGCTGGTCCTTTCTTCCTCCTGGGCTGGCTTTCTCCTGGCTTAGTGAATCTAAACTTAATGGCCACCAAATGCTACAAATGACCCTCTAAGACTTTGGGGAACCTAAGTCCTACCAAAATCTCCAGGAAACAGGGCACCGAATGTTACAGATCTACACAGCCTCCTGATTGCAGGGGGTGATTGCTGCCATGGTCATCCCTTCTGCTTCCAAATCCACTTCTGAAGCTGCCCAGCTCTACATGTTTTCAAGGCGGTCCCCTCATTTTGGAACATTAGCTCCACTGGGATAGGAAGATGAAATAATAATAAAATTTTTTTAAAGTGATTTTTTTCTGTCTCTCCAAAAAACTTTCACCACTTCCAGCTAAGAGGAAGGTGGCAGAGGGTTTCTAATTCTGAAGCTGTCAGCTCATTTCTTTTTGTGGCAGCTGGAGCCAGCCAAAGTGACGAGGATCTGGAAATCAGCATGTCTGAAACCTGTGCCTGAGCCAGCAGTTTTTATCGGTTAATAATATTTGCAATTGGGTAACTTTTATTAGAGGGAGGCAACAAAAAATCAGAAAGGTGAAAATCTTGCCTGAAGATTTTAGCTCTGTGAAGTGCCAGGCAATTCCTTCAAATTTGTGATGTTGTTTTGTTTTGTTTTGCTTTGCTTTGTTTTGTTTTTAGTCCATGGGCAGCACCACAAATTTCACCATGTCTTTCCTAAGTGGAGTTTTCTAGTGAAATTAGTGTTTGTCTTTCACTAGGGCACACAGACAGTGGCTTGCTCTTGCAATAGCTGTTGTCTTGTTCGTGCTCAGGCAGGACTGAGTCAAAGCAGTCGCTTGGGAAAGGAGGAGGCAAGGAGTAAACCCATCCCTGACCACCTTTCATCAGTCCCAGGGTTAAAAGGGTTCATTAGACCTGGTGCTCCCCCCTTTGGCCATGGACCTGGATCCAGGCTGTCTCTTGGTGCAACCTTTGTAGCACAAGGACTGTGGATAGCAGCCCTGGGACCCTTCAGGAGTCCAAATCCCCCCATTTGAGCCCCAGTCTTCTCTCCATGAGATGGGGATGAACTCATGGCATGGTGGGAGAGCCAGAGCTTCAGTCCTTTTGCACCACCCCATAAAATCTACCCATAGCAGCAAGTTCATCTTCTCATTGGCTGGCAATGCCTGAATTTCCAATGCAAGGAGAGGTCACCAAAAGCCCAGACACCTCAGGAGATGTGATGGCCGGCTCTCCAGACAGGACACCAGCAGCTTGAGCAAAAAAAATCAGGGACAGACTGCCACAACTGAGTGGTGGCAGCTCCACGTCCCAGGAGCACAAGTCCCCAAAGGTCAGCAAACTTTCAAAGCCCAACATCTCCTATGACAGCAAAAAGACGTGGTGGCCTTTTTTGGAATAATTGAAGTTTCTGGAGCCACTCAGCAGGACAAGTTTTCTCTCTCTTTTTGTCAGGTTTGCTTTTTGTGGTCTTATCAAAGAGCTGTGAAATCTTGCAAGGGACCTCTGGCCCGGCAAGGAGAGGAGACAGTGGCTGAGATAACAGAGTTCATCCTGCAAACTCCTCACCCTGCTTCTCAGCAGCCTGCACCATGCAGGTGTGCTCAGTTCAAAGGCCACAGCATCCTCTCTGCATCAAATGCAATCAATCAGCTGCAGGAATCCTTGGTCATCGTCCCCTGAATTGCACCGTACTGGGAACGGGGCCGGCGCTGCCTGAGGTGGGTCAGGGAGGAACGGGAATCAAAGGAGCTGTGCTGGTGGAGAGCCTGGGAGGCACAAATCCTCCCTTTGAAGAGTATATTTAGGACTCCAAGAATACCTGGTGTGCTGGTCTCCTTGGCAACACAGCATCCTCTGCCCAAAAATTGGACAAAGACGAGGGCTCACCCCGCACCTTCCTGAGTGCTACACGAAGGTGGAAGGGTGACCTTGTCCCTGCCTGGCCCCTGGCAGCCAGAGAGGTGCATTCCCTGCCCAGACCCCCAACTGCAAATGGTACTGAAAAATGTGAATGGCCACAGCAAGATGCTGGGGATAGCTCCAGATTTTATGGAGCCAAACCGCTGGAAGGGGACGTGGATGGAGATCCCACATCCAAAAAGAGTGGATCCTCACCCCGTGATCCAGCTGATGAACATTTTGAAATCCTTTCCTCCTGCTTCTCTGGTGGGTGTCTCCACGCAGGAGATGTGGAGCAGCACAGAGCTCACCTCTGGCTGGTCTCAGGTCTGCAGCAGGCAGGGGGAGCACTGGACTCAATAGGCAAGCCCAAATTCTCAAGATCTGACCTTGCCCTAGCTGGCAGTCATCAGGCTCAGAGCATAGCCGTTGACTCTGCCACATCATGGACCCCTTTTTGTCAGAGATTTTGGGGCTGCGCATTTGTTCTCCCCCCACACACACTATTCTTTTAAGAGAGCTGAAAAAGGTTGACACATAAAGTGTCTTCTTCCCAGAAATGAAGCCAAGCTGGCAGCTGTAGGATGCAGCCTGACCCAGAAGATGAAGCAAAAAGTTTTGCTCTCTGTCCAGGCTGGCCTGAAACCCAGCCCTATCTCTGCCCACCCCAGGCAGGCAGATGCTGTCAGACTGTGTGTGATGCTGCCAGAACAGTCGGACCACCAAGGCCAGAGGGGATGAGACAAGTTCCCCACTGATCTGTTCCTCTGCAGGGTGTCAGGTCTTTGGCTGGCCATCAGCAGCCCTCCCACCCACACATCTGCTCCAAGGGACTCCACAGCTGGTACATCCAGCTAGGGGGCAAAATTCATTACAAATCCGAAAGCATCTCCAACTGGAGACAGAGGGGAGATCCCCTGGCAGATGCAAAAGCAGCCAAAGGAGGAATCGCTTCACTTGTTATCCAGCTGAGCTGCACAACTCCTTGGCACGAGAGGATGTTATCACAGGGGTGCAGAAAGGGGCCATAATAAATTATATGCAGGGGTATTCAGCACCCAAAGGCCACCTCTGCCTCTGTAAGGGTGGCTGAAGGTGGCTGTTAAACATCACAGTCCTGGTGTCATAGCCAGGAGATGGGACATCTCTGAATATATAGCAACACTAAAGGCCATCCCCTGCTTATTTTAATCTTCCTCCTTATTCACCTGCTGGTCAGGAACACTGCTCTGGCTTAGAGGTACCTTTGGCTGACCCAAGAGGGCTGTTCAGGGCTGTTTCACTTTCTCAGCCCCCGTATGACCCAACGAAGCAAGGAGACGAAGGCAGGAGAAGCTCTCAGATGGATCCAGGCTGATCACGAAGCCTGGCACGCCGGCCACTGCAGCGTGTAAAGGCAGTTTGTCCTCCAGGATGCCAGGATTTTTGCTGCTCATTTTAAAGCCTGGGCTTGCTCCGAGCGCTGCCTGCTCTTTGCCAGCCCCAGCAAACCAACGTGGGCATTGCAGCGGGAAGCAAAGATGAGCAAAACCCTGCTGTCATCCCGCCCTGCCCTGTTCCAACCCCGGCCTCTGCTAGGAGCCCGCAGAGATTCACAGGGGCTAATTAAACACCAGATCATTCTTTATCATCGCCTGTCTCTGGCAGTGACGGCAGCAGCCTGCGATGGCACGGACCAGGTCACTCTTAATTAGCCACGAGATGAAGTGATAACCTTGAAGACCACGGCAGACCTAAGCAAGGCGAATATTCCCTGTCAAAACGGCGGCGTTTCGAAGGCTGTCAGCTGCGATGTGCACGAGTTGGGGGAAAACAAATCCGCTCGCCTGGGCTCCTGCAACATCGGAGGAGCGGGGAGAGACGCGGGGAGCCTGGAGCCCTGGCTGCCGGCAGACACACACAGACGGTGCCTGACCAACGGGGTGCCTGGGGGAGGCAGCAATAGGAACCCCCCCCAGCCAGCAGCAGATGAAGCCTGGTGTCCCAAGGCTTTGTCTCGCCAGCTCAGAAGCAGCTGCAGGAGGGGGAGACGGGCGGTCACACATGGGCACGCCGAGGATGAGCGCCAGTGCTCATTTCCTGTGGAAAACAAGCTGTGAAGGCTCCCTGCATCGAGCTGCCTCTGTCTGAGTTCCCACTGGAACAAAAAGATGGTGATTTACCTACCTAACCCTCAGGGTCCCCAAATCCTTCAGTTCTCAGCTCAACCTGCCCCCTGGGCACGGCAGGTCCACCAGGGCTGCCTGTGCTTCTGGCCCTATAGACACAAAAAGGGCCTGAAAGCCTCCTGCAGCAGGAGATGCCCCCAGGAAATAACAAGCCAGAATATGCATGAGGCATATCTTTATTTGCATGTCTTCTTATGTTGGAAAACCCTAAAAGAATAACACCCGGCTGAAGCATCTAACACAAACAGAAGACTTTCCACCTGACAAGCATACGGTGTAAAATAGCCTGGCTATTTTAGACCTTAAAAGTGCCACCTGGAGACACCCAGGAAGGCCCGTGGCACTTCTCCTTGCTCTCCGAACTTTCTCAGCCTTCCCCAGTGATCCTGCGCCATGCTGGAGATGGGGTCTGGGGCTGGTCCCCACAGGTGACCCAGTGTGGCAGGCTGGGCCTGCTCCTCCTGCCTCCCAGACAAGCCCTCGGGGACACGAGGAAGGGCTGAGCCCGTCCTTTACAGAGGGTGTTTTGGCAGCTGCTTGGCCTCAAGGCACTGAGGGTCCCTTTCTCCTCCTGGAATCGCAGTGAACTCTGAGTTTGGACTGACAGGAGAGAGCCATCAGTTCTCCTTCAGCCAGCACAGCCTGACATAGCTTGCAGCGACTTCGGATCTCCCCAGGCTCCCTTGGGAATAGCAGCAGAGCTATTTGCACTGCCAGCAGTGTATCTGCCAGCCCAGAGAGCTCAAGCCCGGCAAGCAGCGTCCTCCAGGAGCCCAGAGAGGAGAGGAGGAGGCAGGATGCCTGGGTCCTGGTCTTGCACTATTTGGGAACGTGGCTGGGGTCCCCCAGGAGCTGCACTGAACAGGGCACCAGCCCTCACTCTTCCCGTTGTAACATGAAGTTCCTCGAGTGTCATTTTGTACGCTGACCTCAAGGTCCTTAGTGAACTGGTAGGTGCCAAAATCCCTTCCCCAAGCCACGTTCCACCCAGTCTCTGGCAGCTATGTAAATACTACTCACTTATCTAGATGAGGGCTGGATCGTCTTCCAGACAGTTCAGCTCCCTGCCTGCCCCTGGCATGCTTTTGGGGTTGTACCAACTAGAACTCTCCCAGAGCCACTTGAGATTCCCTGAATAAAGGGTGACTTATGAGAGTGGGACCTTATAACGCTTCTGCCTTTCACAGAGGTGCAAAACAGAAGTACAGTGCTATTAAAGGATTTTTTTCCAAAGATGTAAGCTGGGTGGTCCTAGGAAAACCAGAAACAAGCCCAAAGGATACGAATTAGCCCAGATAATAACTAATCCCAGTCAAACCCAGTCCAGCTGTGACACAGCAGTTCGACACAGAATGTCCCACCCAAATCGATGGCTTTTTCTTTCTGTAGGTGGCCTCGCACCTCAGCCGGAAGCAAATCCTGCTTACTTAAGACGCTGCTTTCCGCTGCAGATCACAGCCCTTGTGAGTCCCGTGGGAAGAAAAGGAGACAAGTGAGAGACAGACGAGACGGAATCTCTGCAGCTCACTGGCTTCTAATTTGGCCTCCTCTGATCATCCCAAAAGTGAGAGGGGGGGGAGGGAAACGTGATGCCACCCTTCCTATTAGCTGTGCTGGCACTCCAAAGCGTTTCCACTGCTTCCTCATCGCTGCTAATGACAGATCAGTGGTGGCTGTGATTGACAAGTGTCAATATCTCCGTTCTCACTCCCGAAGCACTAGGACAAATATCCTCCATCTGTCTTGCTGCTCTACACGTGGTACCACTTCTCCTGAAGCTGTTATGAAGCCTGGTCCGTATCAGGAGCCACAGTCAGTAAGATGGGGAAGAAAGGTGCAGCCCAGCACACAAAAGAGAGGAACAGCAGATAGGAAAAGGAGGTGGGTGGTGGTCCTGAGGGCAGAGGAGTAGACGTGGAGACAGAAGTTATGGGAGGACATTGGGTCCCTTCACGAGTCTGGTTTAAGGCTGGGTTCATGGTGGAGAGAATCCAGCCCAGCCTCAACCTGTGAGAGAGCAGCAAACCCTCGGGTGACTGCCCCAGGTCCAGGAGAAAGGGAGCAGGGCCTGGGGAGCTGAGGGATGCTGGAGGATGAGGGGTGGAAGTGATGCTCCAGGAGTGACAAGGAGAGGAGTGAGGGGGCAGCTCTGGGCAGATTAGAGCTGAGGAAATTTGGGGGGAGGTGTTAACCCGTTGGGGCTCTGCCAAAGACATAGCTCCAAGGCCTGAAGTCTCCCAGACACATCTGGTGGGGGAAGGCAGCAGCACTCCAACCCACGGGGCTGGACTGAAGCCTGGGACCCATCACCATCAGGATCTGTGCACGGTTTCTGATGGCAAACAAGTGTGGGGAGGCCCAACTTTCAGGTGTGAGCCATCCTGCAGGGAGCATACAGGATGACAGCCTGGTGTCCTGCTGAGCACCCACTGCATGGGCAGAGCCCAGAGGGGAGCCAAGGGCAACACCAAGAGGGGACTGTGATGAGCAATTCATATTTTTCAGAGGTATAGGAGTAATTTCTGTGCTTTTTGGTAGACTGGCCATCAAGTAGGCTAGAGGCTGACTTTTCATCATCTGTTTTTGATCCCTATAAGTAGGTACAGGTGACTCAGCCCCTCCTTAGTAGAAAACCAAGGTCCTACTCTTATATATTCTTCTGGGCCCCACACTGCTTTGAGTGCAGTCTGTCTGCAGGGTGAGACTCAGCACCTTTCAGCAGCGATGGAGGTTGGCTCAGGGTGGACTTGTGGAAAGGACACGGATGAGACCAGCTGCCTACCCCAGGAAAGGCACCAACCAGCCCCTTCACCTGCAGGGTCAGTGCATCCCTTCCAGCCCCATCAGGCACACCTCCCTGCAAACATCTGCGCTGTCACTGAATGTATATCTCCAGCCAGAAACCAAAGAGGAATGGTGATCCCCACGGGCATGATGAAAGCCTTGGCTTCACATCAGGCAGCTCTCCCAGCCATCTCCAGGGTGCTCACCTCTCCCAGCTGCCTCACAGGAGGGATGCAGCTCTTCTCTTTTCCAGCTGCTGTGGCCGAGGTCCTTTTTTTCCAGCAGAACAAACGCACAACGGGTCTCAGAATCTGCTTTCAGCAAACAGCATGTGTGAATAGTCAGCGTTGAGCCTGAGATGTGGCTTTTGTCCAAAGGGAGTGCCGGGGCATTATAACACACCCCACCAACTCTGAATGCTATAAAAGCAGCAGGAGTTTCTGGAGAACAACTCACATTTCTACAAACCCACAGACATCCATCTTCCCCATCATCATATTATTGTCATTATTATCGCTGTTATCATAAGCAAAACAGCGAAAGCCTACCCCAAGCCTTACCGAAAGGAGCAGCAACTTCTTGCAGAGGCAGTAGGAGTCTGGGTAGCTCGTGTAGGGACTGCTGCATGCAGTCAGAGCCCGGACCCGCACGGGCTCTGAGATCTGTTGGAGGTGGTGCAGAGGGTGGGAAGAGTTCTCCCTTCATGGACAGTTTGCAGGCAAAATGGACCCTGGGAGGAAATCCTTCTGGAAACCCACCTCCTTCCCATCACTGGCTCTACTTCGCGGCAAAAAACAAGGTTGTAGTGGGGACGGAAAATATCTGAGACATTGTGTTGTCACGCATCTGCTTGGACCATGGAGTTTCCTTCTTCACCACTGTCTCCACCTCTTGCTTACCATGGTTAACTCATCTTTGCCAATGCTCCAGGACCTCGGAGATGGGGGATCCTGGAAATGAACCCAGCTCACCAGCCCTTCTCCGCCACCCCAGCTTTGAATCATAGAATATCCCGAGTTGGAAGGGACCCTTTGGTGCTCCCTTTCCCTCTCCTTGTGCCACCGCATCCCTTCCCATCCGCAGCCAGGACGAGATGCTGCTCGGCCGTAAGAAATGCAGGAGGGCATTTGTGGAGGAAGATTGCACCCAGGAGGATGAAGGGCTGCATTTCACAGTCACAGGCACCTGCAGAGCAGCAACAGGGTCTGCCTCTCGACAGTCGGCTCCCAGAGCAGGGGACCCGAGGCAAAGCAATTGAGGGATTCAAGCATTTAAGAGATTTTCTGCAAACGTTTTCACTTTGATTGACCTTTAAAAGGCCAATTCTGTTGCTTTTGTAGTTAAAGCTGATCTGTGGGGGACATTGTTAGCACTTATTTACTTTTTCCTTTTTTAACTTCCCCCCCCCCCCCATGTTTTTCCAAAATTACTGTAAACTCTTAAACCCAGTTCCACCTGCACCAACTGGAAAAAAAAAAAAAAAAACAGGCTGGCAACTCAGGCTTGCTTCCCTCATGCATGTGCTCTTGGTCCAGCTCTCCATCCCCTCTGCCTGCACAGCCATGAACACAGACTCCTCAGCCAGGGACCCCTTTTTACCAGCAGGTCAGGTGCCAAGCTCATACCCGCTGCCTGCTGGATCCCAAATCACCACCGCCAAAACACCGGTGCTCCTCTCCTCCTCACCAGCCCCCAGTATCACCCTCTTGCCAGAACTGGTTTTATACAGTGCCAGGAGCTGTGATCTGGTGATGGTGGCATCACCATGGATGGGATTGTAGGGCAGGAGCGACTGGTGCCTCTTGATCAAACATTTAATATATTTCTTACTTGCAGCACATTAAAATGTGTGGGCCAGTAAATGGGACCTGGAGACTTCACTGCCTCATGTGCCAGAGGGTCCCCAAATGCCCCTGCTGGTTCCTCCCAGCATTTATATATGGTGGTAGCACTGGCTGGTGTGTTTTGATGTGCAATGGAAGAGGCACATCTTCATCCTCTTCCCCTTGAGCTCTGATAACTGTCTCTTGGCCTTGAAACATTGCCTCTGCATCCCTTACTTCTCCTGCCTCTGGCCAAATCCTGGTGGCACAAACCGATCTCGTCTGATGGGGGATGAGAAAATCAAAAAAATCCTCCTCCTAGCATCCCACAGCACGCCTTTGTGGGGCTCAAAACCAAAGAGGTAGCAGAGTTCTGGTCCTTTTATCATGGCCTATAGCCTGCCAAAGATGCTTGTGCTGTGGTTGAGGCCATCTCCACCCCGAAGAGTGTATGAGGCACCTGGTAGCATTGTGGTGTTGCCCTGAGCCATGGGACAGGCTGACTCAGAGGTGTTTAGGAATTTCATCAGTGTCCATCTGAGCTCCTGCTTCATGGCACAAGCCCCTTACCCGGGTTGCTTCTGCTTTGAGACACCTGGAAGCAGTTGGTGGCCCCAGTTTGAGGACTTGTGTCCCTCTGACAAGGACTGTGTTGGTTTGGTGACAGCACCAGGTCCCATGCAGCAGGAAAGGATAAGATGTGGCCTCGCTGGGGGTGAAGAAAGATGCACAACAGCAGAAAAATCAAGCCAGACCACAGGCTTGCCCATCCCCGTGGCCAACAGCAGATGCCAAAGGAAGCACATGAAAAGCAGCCAGCACACAGTGCTCGTTTCCAGATACTCTTCCTGCTCTTTCCATCTCAGGCTTTCCACAGAAACGGTGCCTTCGTCTAATTTACCACATCTGACGTTTTTTCTTCCTTGAATTTTTTCCCAGTTACTCCCATGGAACCTCTTGGCATCCACAGCGCCCTGCAGAAAGGAGTCAGCAGCCTGACTACCTGTTGCACGAGGCTGTGTACTTCATCTGTCTGGAGGCTGCCACCTGTTGCATCCTATTTTTCCTCCTGGAAAAGAAAATAAACAACCAGCCTGATCCATCTCTGTGCGTATCGTGATTTTATAGACCACCCTCGTGGTGGTCAGCAAAATCTGTGTGTATTTGTATGAATATTTATACATACAGAGGGGAAGAAAAATATCTGTCTTATATTCTAAAATGTTCCAAAAATAGTTACTCACATCCTACTGGCTTGTTCACACCATACCTCTGCTAATGAATTAAGGCTTTTAAAGACTAAAAGGGCAGAAGTATTGCCACCAAGTAAATTACCTTATCTCCCCCAGCTGAGAGGCAGTGTAAAGAGAGCACAGAGAACAGGTGAGCTGTGGAAAATCATACAAAAGATGCATTGATTTCTCTTTTTTTTATTCCCACTCCCTCTTTCCCACCTCCCAGCTGGTGCCAAAAAGGAGATGTGAGCTGCTGGGACTTCTAAGGGGATGAGTCATCTTCTTTCAAGCCCCTGTGACTTGACTTAAAAAAAAAGTCAATGAAAGAAAAGCCTCAGCAAAGTGAAAACTGAAGTCAATGAAAGAAAAGCTTCCGCAAAATGGACACTGGAAGATCCACCAACCCAGTGCAAAGGAGGAATTATCCAAGGAAGATCTGTTAATGGGAACAGGAAGGGTTCGGATAAGATCTGTTAACGGGAACAGATTAGGGGGTTTTGTCTGGGGATGGAGTTTGAAACCTGGCTCTGCCCCAGGCTTCTGGGCCTGCCCAGTGGGGTGAGGCATCCCCTTAACACCCCCTAACCTCACTTATCTGCAGCCTGGAAGGACGGGACATGAACTAGGGCCCAGCAGAGACCTTCCTGAGCAGGACGTGTGAGCTGCAGTCAGGGAAGAGGATGGAAAATGCAGCAGGTACCTGATGGGAAGCAGCCACCCCAACCAAGGCACCCCCTGTGAGGTGGTGAGAGCCCCATGGACGGGTGCTACCTCAGATGGGTGCTGCTTCGCAGATGGGTGCTACGTGCCTTCACGGCAAGAGCAGAACAGAGGGGAGGTGGCTGAGAAATTTCCAGGTCATTTCACAACCAGAGGAGCCTGCAGTGATTTCCAGGACAGGGAGCTTGCGGAAGAGGCTGCAAGCAGAGAGGACGCAGAAAGGACGTTTGTTCCCTTTGCCTTCCTCCTCCATCGCCTTAAAGCCTCCCAATCACCAGTTCAGCAGCAGGCTTGACTCATGGGCAGCTCAGAGGAGGCGTTATCCCCGTGGGATCCCTCTAAAGGCTCTGGTGATTCATGAATCCTTTGGGCAGGCTGCCTCCCTGCCCTGCTCTGCCCTCGGGAAGGGCACGGGACGGATGCTGCCCCCAGCCTGCATCCCTCACGCTGCCGCGCTCCATGCATCACACGGTGACCTTGGCCTCTGGTCCTCTCCCATCTGACCCCAGACCCCCAGCTGCTCCACGCTGTCCCATTGCCAGCTCTTCACGAGTCTCAGCTCATCTCTCTTGACAGCTGCCTAAAGGAAAGTGCTCAATGTGATGGATCCTTGCTCAAAAATTACCCAACCTGCTGTAGTACCACTGATGGCTGGGCCATGGCTCATCCACTGTCCTTGTTTTTTCCACTCCCAGGGCTCAGCCCCACAGAATTGAGGTTTCCAGGGTTCAGCATGGCTTACAAGCACGTATGTCGTGATACAAACCACTTGAGCTGTAAGATGATGTGCCATTTTTCCTTGGGGCTTTCGGGGGAAGCTCTAATCTATCTCCAAAAAATAGTACTGAATTCCCTACGTAGGCAACAGAAAGGGATGGAAAGCCCAGATGGCCTCAGGGTCTGAGCCCATCTCCCCGGTTAGACATCTAAATAAAATACACTGAACCAGCGCCTTAATCATGGATTTCCTAGCAGTGCTCATTATCACAGCATCTGAGTATGTCACAACCCATTAATTAACTAATCTTTGCATCCTTTGAGTGCATTATCCCTACTTACAAATGGAGAACTGAGGTTCAAAATGCTTAAAACCAAAGGTTTGCCGGAATGTTTGGTGTTCTGTTTCACGCCTGATCACTTGCTGGTGCAGGCACGGTGCTAAGTGATGCACGGTGGAGCTGGGACCTTCTTCTGCACCTTCTGGTACCAATTATTGTATTCCCTATTTCTCCCCTTTCCCATATTTCTTTCCAACCCCTTTTTCCATCCACCTCTTTATATGTATTATGTTTTATTATTATTATATGTTAAATAATTATTTTATTATTATGTTATATTATTATTATATATCTTAGAAAAAATAGCCCCTTGCCTTCCACATCACCATGGTGTTTGTAGCCTTTAGGTTTGTGCTGAAATGTGGGACCCTGCCTGGTCTTGGCTGGTCCAGTCCCTCTCATGGCCACAGACGTGACCTGTGGGTGACGTGCTCAGCTCTCATTCCTGCTGAGGAATCCCTCTTTGCTTAAAGACTTGCCCCGGGTCGGACACATTCACTTATAATTTAAAACCGGTGGCTTTTACAAGCACTCCTTGAGGTGGCAGAGAGGAGGAAAGGGGAGAGGTTTGCAACCTGCCTGCATATGCGTGGTGGCAGGGAGGGTGGATATGTGCCAGCCTGGGGCAGCCCTGGTGTGCCACAGGGGTGAGACCATCACCTCCACCACTTCCAGGTCCTTTTAGGGTTCCTCACCACTGGCCCTGACACCTCTCTTCAATGTTTAGTCCCAGTAAACAGAAATTTGTCCTTGCAGACTTCATGGGGATCTCTTTCTACCTTAGGAAAAGCAGTCCAAGAGGCAGCAATGCCATCTCCCGATAAGTGCCACGAACACAAGAGTGAACCTCTTTACGTTTTCCTGTTTGTACGTACCATCTGCTACACCCACAGGTGAGAGAAGTCCCGCAGAGGAGTAACACCTTTGGCTGTGAGGTGAGATCCCCAACTGCTGCGTATCAGCAGAGTTGCTCCGAGCTGCCCCCATTTATACTCGCTGCAGACCCGAGCATCACATCCCCAGGTGAGTTTACATCCCATGAAGGTGGTGTTACCCGACGGCAACCGTCAGCTGTACAGCTCCAATTGACTTTGAAATGGAGAAGTTCCCAAACGGGAGTGCAATCGGTGAAGCACTTTTTGATGGATGCTTAATGTGAATATTGACTATCTGGGCTTTTCTGCCTAATAGGTGGAGTGGATTTATGCGGAGGCTCGTTGTTCAGCTTTCTGTGTCATAAAGCAGCTCTGTTTTGATTATGGTGATTTATACTGCTCTGCTGCACTATCTGTAACAGCTTAAAAATGATTCAATTCCCTATTAGCTACCCCCCCCAAAAAAAAAATAAAAAAAAATCAGCTGCATTTGGGGCTTCAGAGATTTTTCAGAAAATTACAAAAAAATCCATCTTGATCATTTTCTCTGACTTGCTGGTCAGCCTAGCTCATGGGCTTTGGACACTGATTCCCACTTCGAATCCAGCTACCGGCTCTTATACCTTTGTCTGCAGGCCTGAAGAGCCTCCATCATCGATTTTTGCTCTCCGTGCTGTCCGTGGGCTGGCATAAAGGCACCCCCTGAATCTTTCTTTGTTAACCCATGTACAGGCAGATCCTGGAGCTCCCCACAGCGAAGCAGGTTCCCAGCCCTTTAAGCATTTTCTTGGTTCTTCTCTGAGCCCTCTCCACCTGCCTGTTGATCCCACGCAGGAGCATCTTCATGAAAGTCCGTGTAAAAGCCAGGAGAGGAGCAGCCTCAGTTTAGTTCCTCCAGGGCAGCAAGTGAACCTGGCAGCAGATGAGCCTTCCCCCCATTTCACCCTCGCCCCCTCCACCCTGGCACTGCTGCAGGCAGGGAATTAAACTGCTTGTAAAACAGCTCGTCCGTGCCAAGCCCGGATCAGCCGGGCAGGGACAGTGCTCCCATTCAGCTGTCACACACCAAACGAGACCATCATCTGCAGAACTGCCAGGGATCTTTCTCTCTCCCTCTCTTTTTTTTTTTTTTTCCTAAGGGCTTTAAATCCTTTAAACACATTTGGTGTCTTCAGTTTTTAAGAGACTACTGGGAAATTGGGTCAGCGATTCGCCATTGTGGCGGAGAGCAGTGAGGCTTTGGTGCAGGGATATCTTTTGTTTTATTGTCTAGCTCACCCAGATTTCTGCACATCAGTCCGTGGTTCCTAAAATCAGGACCCAAGCCCACTAGTGAGCAGAAAATGCACTCAGCCTGCTTTTGCACGTCGTTGCATACAGACGTGATTCCCAGGCTCCCAGCCACGTTCCCTTCTTTCCTTATCTCAGTCCAGCACCAACAGCAAACCAGCAGACTTATCATTACCGGAATCCATCTATTTGCCATCCTAAAATAAAGGTACCCTTGCTTTCTTCCCGTCTTCCAGAAGCTTCAAGACTTAAGGGAAATTCAGCACAAAAAGAAAGGTTCATTTAACCCTCTGAAAGCTAGGAATACAGTTTAAGCTTGTGTAAACTCTCTCTCTAGTCTCCGGAGGAAGATGAACACCTTCAGGAGGGATGAATAAGGCTGGGTGGGGTGCAGCTGGGTCTGGGAAGCACCCTGCCCACCTCTTTTACAACTCTTCATTCAAATATTCCTCACCTGCAGGTCGGTGTAGGCTGCCTTACCAACAGATGAGCTCTCTTAAATCCTCCACTTTCCAAAGCATCGCTCGGTCAGGATCTGGTTCCCCACCTACACCATTGCAGATGAGGTAGCTGGGCCCTGGGAAACAACTGTCCTGAGGAGAGAGCTATTCCTCTCCTTAAGCCACTGAGCTTGGGAAACAGAGTTTCAAAACTTGGCTCTGCCTCAGGCTGCTGATGTGATTTTAAACAAGTTACATCATGCCAGAGATTTCAAAGAGCTCAGCTCCTGTTAGAAACTCCAAAAAAAAAGAAAAAAAAAAAAGGAGCCAGATTTGTTCCTGACCACGAGGCAGCTGGCAACTCCCACTGTGACACGAAGAGCCAGATCTTCAAAGGGGCTGGTTGAAATCCAGCCCTTATTCACCCTGGGGCTCCTCTTTCTTCATCCAAGGGGAGAGCGCTGTCTCAGATCACAGAGGTGTTTTGAGGCCAGACCCGCTGATATCCACGGGCAGCCTTTCAGCAGAGGAAGGAAGGGCAGATAAGATATTTGGCTGGACAGATGGGGTGATTTTCCACTTCTCTTTTGCAGTCCTTGTAGAGATGGCTGAAGGATTTTGCTCTGAGCAAGAAATGCTCCTCGCTGCTGTGGCATCTTCCCCATCAGGGCCTGCAGGATCGTGGCACCACTGTGACAAGAGCTCCTCTGAGAGCAATCCCAGACCCTTGTGGCTTCCCCATCCCAAATTTCTGGGCACTCACAGCCCTCAGTGCATCTCCTCAAGGGACTTCTCCAGTTTCCCATTCCCAACAACTTTTAGCAACTTGCAGAAAATAGAAGGATGCCCGCTGCGGTGGGACTTGCCACGTGAAGACCTTCTGATGCTTGTTGCAAGCCCATCGCAGGCTGGCCATCCCCTAAATCATCCCCTGGCCACCAGGGTGGCATCCTGCAGCACGCCGAGGCCGTTCCTATCGCTGAGCCGGGTGGGAAGGAAAAAGGGCCAGTCTCATGATACAAAATATTGCCCCGTGATGCTCCAATTAAACCAAGGCTGACGGGAAGGAATCAAAAATCACTCTGTTTCAAGGATCTGCTTATGGACTGTGATTTCACCAGCGAAAAGCCGCTTTAATAAATTCTTAAACAGTTTCTGAGGAACCCAAGAAGTTGTTCAGTGCCTTGTAAACATGGCTTTTAATACACAGAGTGAGTACAAATACCTATAGTTCAGGCGGCCTGACACTTTTCGCTACAAGAGCTTATTTGCGGTAACTTACAGCTTCGCAAAGCTGAAACCAGATAGTCTGGTATTTTCTAGGCAGGATGCTTTACCTCACATTGACCTCATCTACAGAAATTGTTTAGCTATTTCCAAGAATGAGGTTAAGGGACTATCTACTATTTTGCCTGTATTCATCAATTTGTGATAAGAAATCCTCCTGGCCGGGTACCCTGCACGAGGGACTAAATGGAAAAGCGGCGCGTGATCAGCAGCGTGACTTTGCATCGTACGTAAGGCGGGGGGGGATTCAGATTTCAGCCTAGCAGGCAGCATTTCCCAGCTTTGTATTTTACAGCTGTAATGTTATTTTATCAGAGGGACTGGCTTCCCAGCCAGGTGGCTGATTCCCCAAGCCTGTCAGTGTTCAAGAGGCGTTTGGATGATGCCCTCATTAATATGCTTTAACTTTTGGGTAGCCCTGAGGAAGTCAGGAAGTTGGATTAGATGATCTTTGTAAGTCCCTTCCAACTGAACTATTCTTATTTCTAATTTCTAATTTTTGTTGGGAGCGAGGTGGAAGGGGAAAGAAAGGAGCGCGGTGTAACACTTGTAAGCCCCCCTGCTGATGCTGGTGTCACGGTCTGCAGGGACAGCTCTGCTCCTGACCTCCTAAGGACTTTATCTTTGGATGCAAATCCTTAAGGCCTTTGTTTTGGCAAGCCTCAAACTGCTCGCTGGGTTTCCCTCCTTTGCAGCACGCTGCGGGTCACAAAGCCACCCGCCGGGGAAGCCAGACCCCAGCCACGTGCTCGGGGGTTTTGCAACGAGCCAACGCGTGCGTGAGCAACCCGAGACCGTGCAGACGTTTGTGCTGGTGCTGGCGTGTGTCCCTCCGTGCCCACAGAGCCTGCCAGCAGCCGCTGCCCGGAGGTGTTCTCCTGCCACCCCTCGTCTTTGTGTCACTGTCATCGTGCTGTCGCGACAGGGTTTTGCCTTCTGTCTCTGCCAAGTCCTAAGCACCAGCCCGGTCCGGGGGCTTCTCTGCAGCCTGCTTTCAAAAGCTTGGATGTGAAAGCCTCTGCTTTGGTTTTCTGCTGGTTTTCTGTCCCTGCTCCCTGCTTTTTGACTCATTAGCTTTCTGTGCCTTTGCCTGCCAGCAGCAGTTTCCGATTCTGCTGAACAGGGACACAAGCTTTCCTTAGCTCTACTGAACTTTTCTCCCGAGCCCTCAGTGTCCTGCCACTCACAGCACCAATATTTATCCTGCAAAGTGGAGAAACGGGCAGGATTTCTAATGGAAACATCCACCTGCATGAGGATTTCCAGCTCTATCTCGTTCAGCAGCCTGGCTCTCCCTGCCGTGGGCACGTCCCGCGCAGGGGCTGAGAGCCAGAATAACTCTCCTAGATGGCCAGGAGCCAGGAAACAGGGCATTTGTAATGGGAACAGAGAGAGAAAAACTGCTCCTGCCAGAAACAATCCAGCTGCCCTTCCCATCTTCAGCAGAGCAAGAGCTTTCAGCAGCAAAATAAAGGTGGGTGCACAGAATGAAGTCGCCGGCGATGGCTTGCCACGAGTAATTCTCTGTCTTACTCAGCTGTGATAAAGCTCTCAGCTAAGGACAGCAGGAGACAACCCAGAGCAAGGAGCTGTGGGTCAGGCTATGGTGGCCCTGGGATGGGAGCAGGATGAGGCCACTGCTATGGCAGTGAACTGGGGAAGGGAGATGGCAGTGATGCACGAGATGGGTTTTCAGTTGTCAGTCCCTGGATTCAGGGGCAGAAGTTTGATTCACAAGGCACCCTCTCCACATCCCTAACCACATGGGCCCAAGCCCCAAACCCCTTATACATTCAGCCTCCCAGGAGGGGTTCGCCACAACCTCTCTTTCCCTGGAGGAGCCCTTCAGATCAGCTTGGACTCACCCACCTTTGCAATGGGTTAGGGAAGGTGGTTCCCTCTAAGCCATTCATTTTTCCAAGGTCTTTACCATGTCTGTCTGCAGGCTGCCTGGCTTTGGGACACAGCTTGGGGCAGCTTCTGAAGGAGTCCCATTAGTTTCACGGGTCAGCTGTGCTCTGTGCCCTCTGCATGAGCACCAAATATTCCCACAAGCGACTGAAGCAGAATTAAGAAGGATGCTGCAGACGTCTCAGCATCTGCGACCCCTTCTTCTTCCTTTGAAAGGCAAGCTCCCAGAGAGCAACCCAGGTAAAAAAAAAAAAGCAGAAAGCTCCAGCAAGCAGTGCCTGCTTTGGGTTCTTACAGCAACCTGGGCTGTCTGCACAGTGAACATCACTAAACTCAGCTAATTCTCTAACTTGCAAATTGTTGGAGGTTGGGAGAGCCTTTGGGGGCATATGACTTTGGGTTGACCCTGTCCTACAAGATTTTCTAGTCCACATTTTTGGCCATCCAGTGAGACAGTGGTGTGCAAGCTATTTGGCCTGACCCAGGACACTTGCTGCTGTCAGAGAAGCCAGCAGCGAGCTCCTCTTGTGCCAAAAACACCCAGCCAACCCACCTACAGAGGACTCATTGTTGCAAGGCAGCTCTACAGGCCTGGAGAGATAGCTGAGGATTTTGGATGCTATTCAGAAGAAAGCTTTTTCCTGGTATCACACATTACAGCTAATTCAGTGGTGCTTTTTCCTATGAAGCACTTACAAAAACAGCCATGACAAAAGATATCCCAACCCAGCCATTTCAAAATCCTGCTCCCTCGCTGCTATTAAATGAATGTCTGAAAGGTCTGAATTGTGTAAAGCAAAGAGGATATGGAGACCAGATCCTCAGGTGGTGTAAGAGGGCATCCCTCTAAGGGAATCAAATGACTCTTACTGATTTTTTAGCCCAACCAAACGTCTTTAAAACTCAGCAGAGAAGATTGCATTGCTATTGATCAGATACCAGCTATCACCAACGCAGGGGGAGATTTGTGCTTCTTGGGATGCAATAGAACAGGCTCCCAGACCCTGCTGAGAGAAACGGCAATTTAATAAGTGTTGAAACATGCTGTCCACTGAAAGGAAATGGAATAATCATGCACACTGTTGAGAAGCAGGACATGATTCCTACAGAGGAGAGGTTTCTTTGTGAGAAGAGGATTAACAGCCAGGGCCCAAATCCCAGTGGCTCAGCTTTGGACAAATAGCCCCTGCCTTTCACAAATCTCCCTGTACTGGGTACACAGTCACTTAAAACAACATTAGGGTGGCAGCATCCACACCAATTTGCCTGATAAAGCCTTTATCTTAATCTTAATAGGAGCTGACAGTTGTTGTCATCATGAGTTAGCAGCTCCCAGCCGCAGCCCAGGACCCGCTGAAAGGACGAAGCTGCAGCTCCTGGAGGGTTTCTTAAAGTGTCAGAGTTACGTACAAAGCACCGAGGGCCCAATTCATCTTATCCAGTCTCTCCTGGGCCTGTTTCTCCACTGTTTGATTTTATGGAGTCCCCAAGAGCAGCTGTAGAGGCTGCAGGTGAGACTTGGCCACGCTTGGCTCGTCCTGGTGCGGCTGCCCATATCCAGGTCTGGGGCAGACATTGCTCATGGGAACGGGGCTGGGAAAAGCCATAAAAAATCCCTGGGGTTCTTCTTGGCCCATTTGGCACCAAAATAGCATTTAGCAGGGAGAGGCGAGGCTGGTGTTGGAGAGAAAGCAGCTCCATCACTGCTCATGGGGACAAAAAGAAAGCACATGGAAATGGGATGGCCCCAACTGAAAATAGACATCTCCAGGTATAATGATGTGAAATGCTGATCTGTTCATGTTCTGCAATCACCTCTATTTCTGCTTCACAGCCCTTATAACTTTAGATATTTGCAACAGGTAGCCATTGGTCTCAAATCTTTCTAGGCTGCAGTGCATCCTATTGCAGGTAGACGTCTGAAAGTAGGTCGTATTAATCTAAGTGTGGACAAATGAATCCTACCCAACGTGACAATTTCTGTCACGTGCAATTCACCCTTCTCCTCTTTCTGTCTCAAACAAAGTTTGTGCATTCGGCAGACAGTGTTATTTTGTAGTATTTGTTTAATTTCTCTCTTTTCTTTCTTTCTGGCTGTTACTATAGATGCCATAGACAGGGAGATGCACCAGCAAAATGTCCTGTCTGTTTTCTTTTTTTCTTTTTTCCTATCACTTCCCTTTCCACCAAAAAGACCTTCGGTGGTAAATATTCCCACCCATTTTTGGTCCTCCACTGGAAGATTAACAGCTTAATTTTGCAGGTGTCCCTCCCTCTGTCTCCCAGGCCTCTTCCTTTTCAGGCCAAAAAAAAAAAAAGCTTTTTGCTGTGATATTTCTGGCCATTTTCCTGCCTGTGAAAACCAAAAAATGACCAGCATTTTTTGATTTAATTGTGTTGGTGGGCAGGTTTTACACAAAGACCTAAACTGTCTTCACACTGTGCCACAAAAGGCTTTTGCAGGGGGGGAGCACAGCAGGCTCTGCAATGGGTACTTAAGAGCTTAGTGCTTGCTGCTGCATTATTGTGGCAAGGGGCAACACCTGGCTTTACATCACAGCCAGGTCAGAAAACTTCCCAGGCTTGTTTCCTTTTTTTTTTTTTTTTCTCTGAATTGTTCCCTGAAATCCCTGGTGGTGGGTGCTACCAAGGCACAGGCTTTGTTGGTCTTTAGGATTTCATGGCAATTACTTTCAGCCAATTCCCCAAGCACTGTTTCTGCTATCATTAAAGTGTTTCTCTAATTACAGAAATAAGCCATTACAACATATGTCCTCTTCTAACTGCACAAACGAGATGAAATACTGCTTCAAATCCCTTACTTCTAAACCAACGTATATGAAGTGAAGCAGAGGACCTGAGTGCATATGACTTCTAGACAAAAATGAACCAAGCAGACCATGTGCTGGGGAAAAAGTGCCATTGGCAGTAAAAATGCACAAATCTACCTCCACTACCACCACCCTGCATTGCCAGATTTGGGTTATATCTTTCTTTGCAAAATCCAAGTGCGTGCTTCTTATCAGTCTGCTCATGCTCAAGGTGCTTGAGGTCTCACTTTTCAGCTTTCTTCCACAATTGCAAGAGTTTTTACAAATTAGTGTTAGAGAGGGAAGGAAAAAAAAATAGCCTAATCACATTGCTCCTCAAACTGGGACTTTTAAAGTGTGTCGAATGCAGCAATATTTGTGATAAAGTATTGCCAGTTGAGGGACTGTTACAAAGCTTGAGAATTAAGGATTTAATCAGGGATTGCCTGCCTGGATTGGGGGAACCCTTCTGAATTTCTGAGCTCTGGTTCTTTCCTTTGGCAGGATGTAGAAATGCCACCTTTGGATCAGTGCCCTCTGCATCTTTCCCCAGTGCGAATTCTTTCCCGTTTCTGTGCTTTTGTATAACACCAGAACTGTTTTAGCCAAATGCCATTCCCCATCTCTCTGTTTTCTGACTTGGGTTTTCCTTCCCCCTTCCCATACACCTGTTCTGGGTCTGCTCATCTGCCTCCCTGCTCACAGATACCCTGGCCTTTGCTGTGCTGTGTTCAATCCATTTCCAGTGGTGGTTTCTTCAGGTGTAAAAGCTACTGGTGTCTCTTTCTGGGTGGTCATTTGGGAAGGACTGCAGGGAGAGGTTGGAGAGGCAGCCCTGCTTGTCAGGAAATTTTTCCTCCAGACTATGCTCTGTTTTGGTAATTGCATGAAAAAGCCTGGGTGGTGAGGCACTTGGCAAACAAATTAAAGCCAGCCAGTAGGGACTCATCCCCTTCAGCAGCTTTCTGGCACAAGCAAGATAGGATAGGGCTTGGGAAGACTCCGTTACCTCTGTAGTTCCTAAAAGCAATGCTGCTTATTTCACGTACTCCTGCAAGGTATCTGATTTTCTACCCCACAGCGCTTTGATGGATGGGCAGGATGAGCTAAAATGAACGTGGCACATGTGAAGGGGATTCAAAGCCCTTGGCTGACCTCAGCTTGTGCCAGGGGATGGGAAATATTTGCAAGGAAGATGTGGCGCTTGAGGGATCGTGCCTAACGGTGACCCACTTGGAAACCCCAGGGCATCCCTGGTGCAGTCAGAAAAAAAAAAAACACCACCCTGATTGCTGGCACGGGGAGAAGAAGAAAAGCAATCAGTGAGCACGCTAACACCACCCAAATATAATCAGCACAGAGGCTCACAGTGTGGTGCTGGAGGTGGCGTGGTTTTTGGGTGCATAAACCAGGGACTTTGTGGGGAGAGGTCAAAGCATCACGTCTGCGTATAGCAGTAGGGTCACCGTGGCTGGGACTGCATCTTGTTCTGGTGTTTACCTTTTAAAGCGAGAGCGGAGAGAGATGAATGATTGGAAAGTCTGAGTTAACCTGAGAGGACCTGGGATTTCGAGTTGTTTTGTTATGAAAGAGGAAGGCCAAGGGGTGGCTGGAGCACAGTCTGCCAGTCCCCTCATTAAGTGCAGAAATCTGGCATCACTTGTCAGGCTGTCAGACAAAGAGATAACAAGATCCTGAGGCTAGAAGCTAAGGAGAGACAAAATCAAACATGAAATTACGTCCACTTGCTCTTCTACTAGGAAAGGTAAATAAAAATGGAACAACTTCTCGATGGCCGTGCTGGACTGTTCATCGCCCAAAAAGACTTTAAAAACAGTCCTAGGTGAGTTTTGTTCTTTTACCAGAACCTACTGCCATCCCATTAAATAGGAGGAGGACAACATCTTCCCGACCTAATGAGGCCTCTCCAAAGCCGACGTGAGAGCTGCGGGGCAGTTTCCACCCTCACTGAAGAACCCAGGGAAGGAGCGAGCTGCAGAAGTGCCCAGAGGGCAGGAAGATGCAACAGCTTCCTGGGGTCCCTTCCTTTTCTTTTGCAGGCTGGGGATGCACTGAGCAAATCCCTCTGGTCCTGGGCTGCTTGTTAGCTGGTGTAGCATGTTCATCCTTTTTTTCCTTCTGGGGAGAGTTTGTAAGCCTTCCCTGGTCCCTGGCAAGCTCAGCAGCAGGCAGTGCCACCTGGGGAGCCCAGCGAGGAGAAGACAAGTAGTTTTTCTTGCCCTGCAGTCCCTATGAGGAACACTGGGTGGTGGACATGCAGTCCTTTAAGCTGCCTGTCCTAAATCCCTTTGTGCTTTCCCAAGGGTAGGGGGTTTGCCAGGACCCTCTCCTCTCCTCTTCCTGCCAGCAAGGAGGACAAGGCAGGAGACTTCACAGGGCTCAGCACAGCAGTGTGCAGGGAGAAGGTGTCCTCCTGTGTCCGTGATTAGATATGATAGCAGCACTAGTGAGGGAAAGTGATGAAAATGTAGTTAAAAAAAAAAAAAAAAAGAGAGAGAAAGAGAGAAAGGAAAGAAAGAAAAAAAGAAAAAAAAAAGAGAAAAAGATGGGGAGAGAAAGAAAGAAAGAAAGAAAATACAGCAGCCCTTAAAATCAATGAAATAAGTGATGATAATTTCCACAGAAGCTTAAAATATTTAATTGAAACAAAGGGGGGGGGGGGGGGGCGGGGAGAGGAGGGAATAAGACACCTAACATCCAGAGCACCCCCGTGGCTGTTTCCTCCCAGCACTGAGGCCAGAAATAGCACCTTTCTCTCCAGGAGGCTGGGGATAAAAGGGTTGAGCAGGAAAGGAATGAACAGACCCAGCTCTGGGTCCCCATACCAGCAGCTCCTCTCCGCAGGGGAAAAGGGTGGTGAGAGACCTCGGCAGGCCCTGGAGAGGGTTCCAGCACATGGTGATGTGAACTGCTTGGGTCAGGACTAAGGTGGTGGGACCAGGGATGATTTTTATCCCCATAGGGTCTGGCCCCATTCTTCTCCACATATTCAGTCCACTTTTTGCCATCCTTCTCCTGTCTGTGCTGCCTTTTTTAACCTCTCCCAGCACACCCAGAGTGGTATCCAGCCTATGAGAAGGGCGAAGGACAGCATCTGGCTTTTCCCAGCTGGATTTTGCATTGCTCCTTTGCCCAAGCTCAGCTTCACTCCAGCTAATCTGGCAAAACTGTGCTGCTCCCCTGCTTCCCACCTCCTTGGACCTGCCTGGTCCCATTCCACCTTTGATACTTCTTTCTTGCTGGTGAAGACCAGCAGTGTCCAGCACTACCAGGAAGAAGGTCCTGACACAAGTTCCCAAGTAAGTAAGAATTAGGGTCCTCCAATAAACCCTCTGCAGTGGGCAGAGGAACTGGCTGCAGGGGGCACAGTTCCCATCCAGAATGTTTTTGATCGAGCTGGTCTAAGAAATACGCCAGGAATTGTGTAAGGACAGATAAATCTCATGACAATAACTCTCTATGGACTAACCAACGAGTCTAGAGGGCCATCCTGTATCAGATCCATGTACAAACAGTTATGGTTAGATAAGACAAATTGAAACCCAAGGCCTGGAAATGGTCTCTGCATCAACCCAAAGCTGGAGTGAGCCCTGCTCAACTCATAGCCTGTCCCCAGCCACACGTGCAGGAAGAGCTGGAGGTCCTCACATCAGCCCTCACTGCTTAGGACATGGTCGTGATGAAATCTGGCAGCCCTGTGGCTGCCCATGTCCAGCCTCCTTACCTCAGGAGCAATCCCAAGCAGACCGGTGTTCCTCCAACCCCTCCTGCTATATAAACCAGCAAAAAGCAAAATCCAGGTGGGGGCATTTTTGAAAGGCCATCCTGAGCCCACATCAGCTCACTGTGGTCTGCCTTCCCTTTAACACATTGGGCATCTCCAGAGAGCTTCTTAAAAGCAATTTATTTTCTCTTCAGATGAACACAGGTCTGGGTATTGGAACGAGATGGGGAGGCTGGGAGGGAGCAAGGGGTGTATTCTGCGAGCAAATCCCCACTGGCTCTGGTTGTTGTGTTGAATTGGGCTGCATCTGTCACATCTGATTAGACTGTGTTGTCCTTTTTTATCTCCCCGATCTAAGCTATGATTCTTCTGTTTTTATGTGACATTTCCTTGGCAATATAACTGCTTGGATTATATATTCAGAATGTTTCCCAACCCATAAAACATCCAGATTGCAAAGGGTATTTATTTGCACAGTTATGTTTTCGTTTTGTTGTTGTTGTTGTTTTTTATTATTATTTTGCTTTACCATGTGTTATTTTATAATGTTGCTTTTTTTTTTCTTTTTTTTTCTCTCTTCTTTTTTTCCCCCTGATGTTACTTCTAAGGGAGATCCATGAGGCTTTTTGCATTCAAAAGTATCAGTAGTATCAGTGCGTGAAATTTAGAACAAAGCTATCCATATCATACTTGGGCAAGGATGGCACTTTTTAGTTTCAAGTCCCCTGTCCTGGTGTGTTCTGTTGACCTGGTGTGGAGGCAGAACAAATCCTTGAAGTCTTTTTGGCCAACGAAAGTTTAAGGGAGGCAAGATTCTCACCCAAAATGGTCATATCCGTTATTTGGCTTTGCTGGGAAGTTCCTGGACTACATCATCACTTGTGCAAGCTGACTGCTGGGAATAGTGACAAAAGCAGGGACCAGGAGCTGCTATTTTTCAGGCCATGACGTGTCCAAGACCCATCAGTTACACAGGGGGTTGAATGAGTTAGAAGAAAGAAACAGCTTCCCAGCTCATTCCCTCTCCGGTTGTGGATATGTCTGCAAGTCTGGGTGCAGACAGTGACAAAACCAATCCAAGATATGAGCTGGAAACAGGCTTACTGAGCCCAGGCACAGCCCATATGGAACATTTCTAAACCACCTGGAAGATTTCTGTGCAGACCCACCTAGCCTCACCCAGTACCTAAGGAGAAGACACAAGGACGAGACCTTTCTCCCCTCTCCCCCCAGCACAGAGCACTCATCACTACTGACATCTGGCTGAGTAAATATGCTCCAGGATGCAGCAGGATCTTAAAAACACTCTAGTTCTCAGCCTGGGAACACAAATTGCTCCATAGGGCTGAAAGATTGTGCCTGCTATCTAAGGGGATTCATCCATACATATGTTCCTCCCAGGCGACATTGTCTCATCCCCTCCTTCCAGCTCCTCAGCGTGTGAGTGAGTCCCAAAAAGACTCAGCTTTGCTCAGCTCTGACCATTTCCAGCCACCCTCGCCCAACAAGCCCACACCAAAGGTTGTCCTGGCCTTGCACGGGCCAGTCCTGACTGCTAGATTGCTAGAGTATTTCAAGTTTTTATGGGTTAACTTTTCTGCTGATATTTCCCACCAGCACATGTATCATGCAATCGTGTTCTCCGGGTGTCAGCTATCTCCAAAGGGTCTTGCACATCAGAAGCAATTAAAAACAACTAAAGGTACAGACACTGATCACGGCCCACTTCCTTTGCTCTGTAAATAGATATTATTCTTGCAGCATGGACTAACTCTATAGTTACTTTTATTTATTTCAGCTGAGATTTTCAATATTTTTTCTAAAATACTCATCTTTATATTTTCTTAATTGGGTATATCACGAGATTTTTTATATTTTTTTTTCCTAAAATACTCCTCGGCTTTAAGTTTTCTTAACTGGGTGGTTTCTTCCAGGCTCCTCTCTTCCTGCATGTATCCTGTAAGCTCACACATCCTACCCCATGAAGCCATGCCAGGCCCCTTGGTTAACTGATGGGCATGGCTGGGACTTGATGACTGAATCATTGTGGGCCATGATAGGAAAGCCTTTTGGTGCCACCAAAAGGCTCTTAGGATCCCCAAGGGGAGAAAATGTTATCAGAGTAAGGGTTTATCAGGGGAATGATGGACCCAAGAGGGCCCCACACCACTCCGGCCTCTCAGACCTGCAGACCCCAGGGCCAAACACTGCCCTACAAAAGATCTGACACATCTCTCCATCAGCCTGACCCCGTCTCACCAAACCTGGTCACATCTTTGTGCCAACGTTATCTTTTCTCATTTTCATCCATTATCAGCGGGGGCTGAAGGAGTCCAGTGAAAAAAAAAAAAAAACAACCTCATGCATGTATGTGTGCTCAGAAGATAAATATAATCACTGGGACTGATTGACTAATAAACTCCTTTCTAGAGTCTGCTGATTATTCCTATGGAGGTGAAACCATGCTGATGAATTAGCAATGGATTATTAGAGCAGTCCTGTGTCACGTCTGCAGAGCTAATTTTCCTGCCGAGGTAACGTGTGTTTGCTAAGCCAAATATTCGACTGTCTTATCTTTGTCTTCTCGTGTGCAAGAAAATAATTCAAAGCTTCCTCACCAAACCGTGGCCATGGATAGGGGAATGATCGAAAGGCTGGGCTGCTTTCACAGAGTGGGAAAAGAGGTTGTGTAAAGAATTGCTTCACAGCCCAAACACAAGGCACCTATTAAACAAACTGACAATGAAGATAGACCAACCAGCTCCCGCAGAGCTTGAGTTCCAGCTTTGTTCTTGTGTTTACCAAGGAGACCTTGGACAGGTAGGTCGGAGATGTCACCTGGACACTTGATACTGGTAAGAGAGGGCAGCTGGAGGCCATTGGGAACCCCATAACACAGCTGGGGAAACCAAGGACATGTAGAAGAGCCTTTGGGACCAAAGACATTATTTTCTGAGAACAACAGGCTCATATGCTCTAGTTCTTCAAGGACAGTGAAACTGGTGGAGCGCTGATAGGAAGCCATGAGTGGACAAGGCAGAACAGCCAGGAATACAGGTCTGGGCAGGGAAGGAGATGAAGGTTCACCTGGCAGTGCATGGTGTCCTTGCAGAGTCATGGAAGACAGCAGTGCAAAGCCCTCAAGCTGCCAAGCTGCTGCTCACACCCAGGCTTGAAATGGAGTTTCTGCCCCTTAGGACTGTGCAGCCCCTGCGCCACCTCTGGGAATGATGGAGCCAAAGGAAATTCAAACAATTTCCACCGGAAAGACACTACTTTTTTTGAGCCGTGTCTGGTTTTGAGCTCACCGTACTGGAAATGTTAAATGGATGTTACAGGTGAGTTACTGAAGTGAGGGATTTTTATGGGGGTTTTCTCCCACCCAGCAAATATTCTGCCCTTGTACGATCCTACATCCCTGCTGAACCCATTCAGTTTCTCTTCTTGTATTTCCAAAGCGTGCCAAAAGCTTTTCAGGCAGTATCCCTCTCAATCTTAATTCTGTCGTTGGCATTGCAGCGCTTCAATGAGCTCTGCCATGTGTGACCACCTGGACCTATCCTCAGCCAAGCATTTACATAAGACAGTGATGGGGCCAGACTCAATGGCTCGAATCAGCTATGGCCTGGCATGTGTCTTAATGCCAAATCCCTCCTTGGCATTTTCCCCTAGCTTAGTCTCAGCTCTGAGTTTGAGAAGCTCCCCAAAGCAGGAGGACAAATGGGAAGACAAATGATGGGGAATATGGTGTGGGGCATGGCTGTATCACAGCTGTGTGTATTGCCCATGGTCCACAGTCCCATTCTGACCCAATTTACCTGGACAGGCTGTGTGGAAAGACCAGGGGTCCAGGCTGCCCCAAGCCCTGAGCCAGGGGAGGCACCGTCCCCTCGCTAGCCCACAAACACAACAGGATTTTCATTTAGATGCAAACATCTATGAACTGAAATGGCCTTTTGTCACCGCACAGCTGCTGCACACAGCTGCTCCTTGATGCAAAAAGGTCCCTCATGGTGGTTACACATCGGGGCCCTGCAGTCCTTTGGTGTCTTCCTCCGTTCATCCGAATCAAGGCGCTGGGTGGAAATGCCAGAGAGCAGCAGATTTCCCTGCGGTGTCTTCCCCTTGGTCTGATCCCAGCACCGCCACGCCTGCTGCCACCGCACACAGCGTCGTAGGGGGAGACTCTTACGACATGAAATATTCTGTAGGTTACCTATAGGGCCGCCGTGCTACAAGGGTAGGGGTCTCCTGTGGTCTGCAAGGTCCCACACAGGTACCTCGGACACCCCTGGACATCTCAAATGCCACTAGACAGCTGGCTTTAAGAAACTTAGTCAAGCCCTTAAGAAATATTCACTGGAGCTTGGAAGGCAATTCAGCTGAGCCAGTGTCCGCTTCAGAGCTCTTTGGTCTGTATTTACTGCCTCCACCAACAAATATCATGAGCTCCTATTCAGGATTTGGACTCCATTATCCTTGTGGGTCCCTTCCAACTTGGATATCCTCTGATTTTATGATTCTCCCATGCCTTGCTCCTAGGAGACACCTGCAAGTACAGAGGAGTCTCTGCACCCAGGGTCTGACTTGGGCTGAACCTCTCCTGGAGTGCTTTTGCCATCAAAAATGATTAAGGGTTTATAAACATGCTTCTCTTCTGATGTAGCAGCAGAAGCAGCCTTTCTGCAAAGCTCTGGGAAATTGGGGTGACACTGTGCAGAGACAAAGCCCCCAGAAGGGACAGGTCTGATCTCCCTAACCAGCATGTCACTCCCTCGATGTCAGCAACAGTGATTTCAGATTTATCCACTGTGAAGTCCGGAGGTTTCCAACAAGATCTGTGAGAGCAGGACTGCAGGATTTTTTTTTATTATTTTATTTTATTTTATTGTGAAATCAGCCGTCATCATAAAATATTGATTCACTGCAGTTGAAGTGCTTTGCCGAAAAAAAGTGGCTTGGGGATGCTGATGACCCACGGGCATGTGGGAGCTCACTCTGTCTGCTCTTGGAGCTGGGGATAGGGTCAAAGATAAGGACCACGCACAGGTATTTTATAATGGCCTATGAATTCTGTGAGTTACCAGCAGCTGTAATAATAATAATAATAATAATAATAATAATAATAATAATAATAATAATAATAATAATAATAAAATCCTTCACTTTGTGAATTTTGGTTTGTGTTTCCAGCTCAGAAACTGTAAGAAGGTGGGCTAGACATCGCAGAGCCAAGACTCCAGCAATTTGGACATTGGGTGCTGGAAATCATGAGGCAGCGACGAAACTGCGATAAAGACATCATCTGAAAGTTGGTATTTGCAGATAAGAAAGTTCAGTTTAAATGTTTCTGAATAAGAATGCCTTTCCTCTCTGGAAACTGAAACGTTTGTAATGGAAGATTTCCCCTCTCTAAGAAGTGTCACCCTGCCCTTTGCAGATGCACCATCTATTTGTTTACCAACATTATTTTAGAACTAATATTAAACCAGTATTGCTCTCTTGGCAGGAATGTTTTTTCCCCCTCACTGGTGAAATTGCATGTGAATTCTGAATTTTCCAGTTAATTGAGCAAGCTAAGCGCTGGCAATGCAACAAGTCCCTGTAACATACATATGCTTTATTCCACTTTTCCTCAAGGGGTCCATATTGAAATAGTCATAAGGAAAAGAAAGGACAGGGGAAAAAAAAAAAAAAAAGAAAAAAAAATAGGAAGAGACTTCCTAAAACCTGCAGAGTCATTTCTTGGGGGTCTCTGAGATCCTTTCCAGCTTATTTTCTCTGCATCTCAGGGATTATCTCAGGATCCCCAGAAAGAAGTGATGCATCTATCAGTGAGATATTTAGGGGAAAAGAGCTGACTGGTGATGGGACCCATGTTCAGAGGCAAATACCTGGAAATGGCAATTATGGGATGGAAATTTCAGCCCTTCCCACAAACGTGGGAGTCCCGGGTGAGATTTAGGAGTTAAAGTGCAATCCTGGCAGCCTCAGCTATGGGATGGGTGCAGGGCAAGCTCAGGGCTCGGACCCAAAATGGGGTAACCCAAAACCTCTGCCCAGTGCTATCAGTCCTTTTGGCCAGGCTACCACAGAGCCAAACCCATGCAGTGCTGATGGCTGGGGATTTCCCAGAGGGAAAAGCATCCCATCCACTCTGGAAGGTGAAAATCATCAGCTCCGAGGTGAAATGTAATTTAGGGCCAGCTCCTTCTCTGGTGTAAAGCACCCAGCAGCAGGAGGCCGGAGGGACGATGCCAGCTCCCAGCCTGCAGCGAGCTGGCCGTGGATCAAAACATGCATTAAATCTCCATTTGGGTGATAGGGTTTTACTTAACATGTGTTCCTCATTGACACAGTTTGTTTTATGTAAAAAAGGGTCATCGGCGGGGGCAGCAGATGTGCGCAGACACCATGCTCAGCCACGGGCCTGCCCCTAGAGCCAGAGGGGACAGGGCTGAACCCCCAGGTTGGTTATGGCTCCGTATTTACAGACGGGGTTTCTGTTTTCCTCCAGGCTTGCATCTGAGTTGCCAGTCAAAATATGAGTCAGGTGTGACTTCCACTCCTGGCATTAGTGCAGGAAATTCCTTCCTTTTTCACAAAATAAATAAATAAAGTGTAATTTTCCCCCTGCATGGAGACAGTGGCCTTGCAGGAGCTCTCCTTCCCATGGCTGAAACCCAGGAATAAAAAACCCACGTGCTCCACCTTCACTGATTTTAGGATTTTCTATGGGCTTAGGGATATTCTATGATTCTATGTCCTTACAAGAGAGGGGCTCTTTCCAGCCCCTTATTTTTAATTGGAGTTTTAAGGCCCAAAGAAGAGTTCTGACAAAATGCCCTTAGAGTTCCCAAAGCATTTTTTTTCTTATCACCACTAGAAACCAAGCGTTTGGTCATTTCCAGGTCTCCCCAGTTCCTCCCCTGCCTCACACTGGGGCTTCGGCAGAGCAGCTCTATCCCACCCCCTCTCTATTTTCCATCTTCACCAGCTCTCTGTGCATCCCACTGCCTTTCCTTCCGCCCCGAGCTCAGACATCTCTGTGATTTTTTTCCCTCTTCCCTGGAAAGGGTTAAGAAAAAAAATCACCTCCAAAGCAGCCCAGCCGCTCGATCCCAGAAACTTTTTCAAGCGGGACCTGCTGCCAGTGCCGGAACCTATTTGTGTCCCACTGTTCCCAGCCGTGTGGCAGGTGATTCTTAGTCACAACGCATTTGCTTTGCTCCTGCAGGACTGTCATCTAGTGTTTACTCCCGGACCGCAGGAAAAAACCACTGGTCTGAAGCAGGGCTCGAACACGGGAGCTGCTCATTTACCATCTTGCACAGGGTGTCATAATTTTATTAAAACCCAGACAAGCCTGACACCTTGGTGACAGAATACAATTTCCCTAACCAAATGCCTTGACACCAAAAATTAGGCTAAATTGCATTATTTTAAAGGAGCAGATGGGGAATGCTAAACATTTACCCAGGGAAATGCTGAGATTGCCACAGTCCATTACTGCCACAGCATGGCAGGGCACCTAATGGCCTGCATTAGCAAGTGCAGAGCAGAAGCCACCGGTGAAAGTCCATCCCTGGGTGGTCATGTTCTTTGGCAAGAAATAGCATTCCTCCTCCCCAAACACAGCAGGCCTGGAGCTGCTGGGGGAGAATATCAGATTTATAGAGAGGCTGTGAAGGGAAGAGAACAAGGGGTTAAAGCGTGGCTCCCTGAGCACCTCTCCTTCCCTGCCACAGCCACACCAGCCCTGCAGCAGAGGGGGATGAGGATGACTGTTTGGCCAGCTAAAATTTCAGAAACCTGCCATTTGCCATCATCTGAACCCTTCTCAAGCAAATCTCAAGCAGTTCAAGTAGAGAGGAGGACTACAGCAGCGGGGGTCCTGACTCACGAAGCCTTGGTAGTTCTTGTTGAAGCTGAATTCACAGTGCAGCCCCCAGGAATGAATATCACTGCCTTTCCAAGTGGCACGTGCTCTGTGTGGCTGAGCAACCAAGGAGACACCCCTGTGTCCCCACCCCAGGTGTCACCAAGTCCTCACATTTCCCATCTCCAACCACCAGGGTCAAGATACAGATTTGGAAGTTGCATAAGGACAAGCGCACCTACATATGGAAGAATTGAGAATTGGGGTGCTTAGACTGACAGGTAAGAAAGCAGGATTCTTGGATTCTGTGCCCTGTCAGCACTAGATGGTGAATAAAACCTTGGGGAGATATCTGACTTCCTAGGAAACAAGGCAGAGACTCCTCCTGCACCTCCTGGGGACCGGCTGAGCATCTGGAATCTCCAGAACAGAGCAGCTCAGTGTGTGTCTTAACCATTGCATCTACTCTTGCATGGGCAGCCTTCACAGTTGTCCTTTCCAGATTCAGAGCCCATCCACAGGGGCCAAGTTGTGCCCCTGCAAAGTCAAAAATTGTCTCAGAGAGAAGGTGTTGGGAATATGGAGAAACCAGACTTGGCTTAGCCAAAATTTTGTGGTGTGACCACACATCCAGGGCTCTGCAGTAGTGTCATGAACATGTCACAGTGAAAGCCGTACACCCAGAAAGCAAATCAAGCCTTATGCACGGGGCATTCACATCCTCGCATGTACATCTCCAGCTGATCATCAAACCAACCAAACCTCCACATCTTCGGATTCTACCAGGTGTAGGGAGGGTGGATGCAGGTCAGACCAGGCTGCTTGTCTGCTGATGCCAGGGCTGCACACCATAGCTTCTGTTTCCTGCAGTGTTTTGGGAGAATGTGCAGCTCCCCTTGTGCCCGCTGACAGATTTGGAGACGTATTCATGGAAGAAATCCCCACCAGGTAAACCTCAAGGCCACATTCTGGTTCAGGAAAGTCCTGATTTACAGGAAATTCCTCGTGACTGCAGACTGGCTGGAGTCTCACTGCGTGCTTACACTGTTCCTGTCCCTTGCCTTAGACATCTGCTACCAACCAGGCCCAGGGTGGGTTATGTGGCTGAGCAGTCTTTCAGACTGGCCTGGTGTAGACAGTTTTCTTTTGCGCTGAACGTGACAAGGGACTGGTTTGCCCTGAGCTGAGAAATGTGAAATGTAGGCAGCAGCAGACAGGCTCAGTCCCTGGGGAAGGAGGTGGAGGAAGGCGAGGAGCCAAGTGTGAGAAATCTGCCCCCAGCAGCAAGAGCTGGGGAGGGATCTGCAGGTCCAGCAGAGCCGCAGCCGAGGGAAGACAAGGAGGTCAGGAGGTGGAAGTCCTCTGCCCAGGGCTCCCTGCCACCACTGATGGACCTGAAGCTTTCTTTCCTGAGGCAAAGCTGAGCTCATGGCATCTGCATTCAGCAAGGTCTGACCCAAATCACAGCTTAGTTTGAGCACTGCTAAGCATTAATAACCTGAGAAAGCTGCTGTGCTTGCCAAATCTGCTTCGTTTCTGCCTCAGAGCTGTACTGCAATTGGCTCCAGTGATGGACACAGTGAAATCCATGTTGACATGTAACCCATGTCTCTCCCTGTACAGCTCCCACAGGACAAGCAAGGTGTTGTACAAAGATCTCAGCATTGCTGGACCAAAACCACTTCCAAGCGCTGGATGGAGGCATCAAAGCAGTCTGCAGTCCCCCCAGTGCATTGCAAACCTGCAAGGGAAAGCAGGTTCACTGCAACTTAGAGCTGTCTGGTGGCACTTTCTGAATGTTTTCCAGCTGGGCAATGTGCTTCTTGAGTCATGGACTCCAAATTCAGCCAGTCACAGCGACAGATTTGGAGGAGGATGGCATGTCCTGGGCTTCTTGGATACCCTCTCATTTCACATCCAAGGTACCTCAGGACTGCCAGCCCCATCCCTAATCTGAAACAGCATCAGCTAGAAGTCTCTGAAAAAAACAGAATAACCCAGAACACTCAGGACAATTTCTAGAAATGCAAACCCAAGTCCAAATGAGAGTAGATTGGACGATTTCTGCACACTCTGAAAGCAGAAATGCAAGGAGCATTTAAGGAACAGTTGGGGAGAAAGCAATCAAGAGGACTACAACAGAAAAGAAAGAAAAAAAAAAAGAAAAAAAGATAAGTAGATGTGATAAAAACCTTGGTGTGCTGGAAACAGTAGTGGTTTAGCTGGAAAGGGTGCCCCCAGGAGAGCAAACAGCTGTTTTGAGGTGGTGGAGGGCTGGGAGGAAGCAGCCTCAGAGGAAAAACATAGCAAAGAGATGAGCTGGGGAAAGAGTGAGAGCCACAAAACAAGCAGAGCGAACACAAAGCAATCATTAATTAGAGGAGGAAAAAGGAATAATGTGCAACAAATTGCAGAGAGCATTGGCAATTAGCAGCAAGGAATCCATTCCCTTCTGCACACAATAGACGCCAGATAAGAACATCCATTTCAGGATGTTTTGCTCAAGTATTGCTCGGGGCAAGTAGCCACAGCAGTGTGGGCATTTGTGCTGACACTGCCTGTGCAAAGAGGGGAAACATTTGTGGTGAAAGGGAGCAGATGGCTGGGGTGGGGGGACCCAAAAAGGTTGGGAAAGTGAGGGTGGTGAAGGACAGAAAGAAAACATACCTGTTTGACAGTGCTCTGCATAAGCTGAAGTACTGGGTATTTCAGACCCCATAACATCAGGCACCTGCTTCCTGAGTGGAGACCACACCGGAGCTGACGCTAGGTGTCCCTGAGCCTGATTTGACATCTACAGCCATGACCCTCGTTGCCTTGAACGATGCAGGATGATGCAGAGTTAGCTACCCGTGTTCCCACCAAGTGATTCCTTAAATAACTTAAGTAAATGATTTATGCTCGAAAACTCCACTGAAACTGAAGGAACTGGTTCTCCACCCCAATGGATCTTGAACTAATTCAGGATCCTTTATGTAGATACAGAGATCTATCCAGGTCCATGACTCAACAGGAGCAAACTACCACGGCTCCCCAGTGGCTGAAACCAGCACATCCTAAATTAAAAGTGCCAGGATCTACAGCACTACTACTGGGCAGTAATTCTTTAAAGCACAATAATTCGATTGTTTTCAAGCATGTTGCAAGGCCTTGTTTTTGTTCAAGCTTTCTGGAGGACTCCCAGCTCCGTTAGTCATCCTGGCCTGCAGTGGAAGGTGGAGATGATGGGTTGGGTGTTTTTTCATCTCCTGCCTCGAAAAGGGTTTGCCAAGTTATAGCTCCGGATCTGAGTGTCGATGGTCAAGTCCAGCTCACTCTCCACTCCTTGTAAGTGGAATTTAATTCATTAATTTCAGTACCCCTATTTAGATGTCCCCATGTCGGTGTCCACGCATGCACCAAGTGTATGAGTACCTCTGTAGACTTTGGAGACCCAGTCAACACAGTCAAGGGATCCTCAAGTCCCACTCCATTGACCTGAAAGAGAAGTCAAATTTCAGGGGAATGAGTGGCTCTGTGGACCTCCAGTGGTTTAATAGCTGCTTAAATACTTGTTGCACATTTGGGTACCTACCTATGGGAGCTGCAGACCAGGCAGGACACCTGAGGACATTGCAGTAGAAATGTTCGTACAACTAGGCTGAGCACTGTAAGCTAACTCCCACCCATGGCATCCAGTGCTACTAGAGATGCTCTTGGGTGTCCCAGGAGTTAAATGCACTGAAAGCTATACGAACCCTGGAAAAGGTAGATAAAACCCTGCCCTGACTAAAGGCAGCAGTGCAAGCACAAGGACAAGAGGTGTCATTTAGGTGATTTGTCAAACATCTTTGAAGACATCACTCCTGCGATATTGGAAGGGAAATGGTTTGCGCAGCCTGTGATTTTTTTTTTTTCCAAAGACCATCTCAGAAGGTTTCATCTGTGAGAAAAAAAAAAAAAAAAGAAAGAAAAAAAAAAGTTGTAAAGAGCCTAAACCTATTTACAAAATAGGCATAGACACCTACATTGTTTGGTTTTATTTTCCTTCAGATTTTAAAGACCTCTGTCTTTCAACAGTGTAGGCGCATGCCACAGCACAACCTTTACTCCTTGCAGGGCTAAAGAAAAAGAAGCCAAACAAATCAAGAAGTCCCTTTGAAACTCACTGGTTTGAGATACAGCTGAGTAAAATATTTACAATAGGATTCCTTGCCAGAAAGAGGTAAAGGGGAACACAAATGGAAGGAAGGGGGAAAGGGGCAGACACAGGATCTGTGTGTTTGGTAGAGCTGAACAGGATTTCAGATCCAAATACGTCAGTGTTTGAAAATGAACATCTCACTTCAGTTTGTTTTCTAGAGAAAGCTTTCCTACTTCATCTTTCCTTATTCTCATGCTGGGAATTAATGAAATATCCAGGAAAACTCCTGTGTTTTAAATATGAGTCTTATGCCTTCCACTTTCCAAAAAAAAAAACTTTTCAACAAGTTAAATCAAGAATTCAACTCAAGACAAACTGAGGAGCACATCTTGTCTTGTTTCTAAATTTCTTGGCAAGAAATCAAGTCCTTCTATATAAAGTTTAAGTCTACTTAAGTCTATCAGTATTATTCGGGGGGGGGGGAGGGGAGAGTGTTTGGAAGCCAGAATTTTGTTAACCAGCCCATGCTACTGGGAAATCATTCCTCTGCACAGCTAGAGCAGCGCACTGACACGGGGAAAACATCCTACGTTAGATATTAGAAAATGAACCTCATGCGTGCACCAGATATCTGGTTAATGTGCATCATTTCACCTCTTTTCTTGAATTTTTCAACTCCTCAATCAGAGATGCCATTCACCTTTCAGCTAAATATTTCATTCAGCAGCAATTGATTCTTTTTTTGGATAAATATCTGTCACTGCCTCCTATCAGCAGTAATTAAAGTCATATGATGCAGCCCTCGGCATCACAGGTGACGAGCAGTTCGTGGCTGTTGTTGATGGGTAACAAATTCTTTTGGGGAAGGAGCTGACAGTCACAGTGCTGACAGAAACCTTCGCTGGCTCCTGGGTCCTTCCCGGACAGGGAGGCCACCGGGCCCCTCCATCAGCAGGAGGCATCACTGCTGGAGCTGGCAAGGCAGCCTGGCTTAGTAAGTCACCCTCACCCTCAGGGCAGTCTTTCCCCATCCCTAAACTCCTTCATTCAGCACTGAGCTTGTAAAATCTCCATTTTTTTCTTGTTCAAAGGTCCTCTGGCCTTCCTGCTCCACCTTGCTGACCTCACTCAGTGACCACCTCGTGCATCCCCACCCAACCCAACCCACCTTCTCATGCCCGTGTTCCTTAACCCACAGCTCTGTTTCTGTATTCGTCAGGTATTTTTCCTGCCCTGACCAGTAAAGGAGCTCATTTCCCTTAGATATTCATGCAGAGAGAAGTTGGCTGGGACACCCAGCCATTTCAACTCAGAGCAGCCCACCTCTTTTCCAACAAGTCCCAAACCACAATGTCCCAGGGATGCCCTAGTGCCCAAAGCAAAATTAGGCCCCAAAAGTTCCCCCAACTTCTAGTGAAAGGAAAACATGAATGCAGCTCAGAAATGCTGATAACTTGCTCCATCCCTGTTTCTGAGACCAAGATGCCTTCCTCTCTCCTCTCGCTGCTGCCAAGCTCCTCCAGCACTCAGGACTGGATAGACTTTACCCTTCCCCATAAAATACTCCTGTTTGAAGTGTAGACCTGCCTTAGTATGCCCTCAGTTCTGAAGGTGATGTGGCACAGGGTGCCCAGAGAGGTTGTGGAGTCTCCTTCCCTGGAGATATTCAAAAGCTGTCTGGACACAGCTCTGGGTAATCCTGGTGATCCTGTGACCTTCCCAGGTCACCCCACAAACCAGGATGTGTTCAGCTTAGCCATGGTACAGCCAAGAAAGGAGCTGAAGGAGACTCTAAATGTCCAGAGCTGCCTTCTCTTCACTGTGCACCATATATCCACATGCCAGCACACGCACCAGATGCCCTTCCACCCCCAGGCACACACGCACAAGCCTCGCACCACAAACCACACATGCACTCCTGCCCTCTGCCCACTGCCACAGACCTCAGACCTGCCTCCAGAGCTAAATCGTAAGTCAGAGCACCAAGCAGCAGACGTGATGGGTCTCATTTTCATTCCAATTTAGTTCAGCGTCCTCAAGAAGCAAAGCCACGCACAGGCAGTGATAGCGGATTTCATACAAAGCAATCAGAATGCAATAATATTCTCCCCAGTAAACGTCCTGGCAAAAGCCTGGGAGATGTTGACATTATTTGCATCTTTATTGTTCCTGAGCAGTAGAGCAATGATGTTGCCGTGTTTTGACTAAATAGACGAAGAGAGATGTTTTGTTGCTTCCTTGAGTGTGGAAAGATTAAGCCCAATTACACATTCGCTCCATCTCCCCCCGTTCACACATACAGATTCCTCCTTTGCCGAAATTGCAGAACCGCCCTGCGAGTTATTTAAGGCAGGCATCAATGGAGAACAAGTGTCATCTGCCTGAAACGGAGGGGATGCCACCCATCAAGCTGGGTTATAATGACTTCTTACAGATGGGTTGAGCATGGTGGTGGTGCACGGGAGGTTCACAGCTTCCCAGGAGGCCCCACGTTCCCAGTCCCAGCCCCAGACTGGTCCAGCACACCAGCATTTGTGCCCCGAGCCTGCAGGCAGCCTGGGTATAAAGGGAGCTTGTGTGCCTCATGGCATCCCTTTTTGCACTCTTTGAGAAGAGAGGACACCCTCCAGCTGTTCAGGAGCATGGAAAACATGTCCCTTTTATTGAAATATATTAGGGATTCACAAAGACAAATGGCTGGAAACTGCAGGTGTGATTTATTTTTTCTTGTCTTTTTTTCAAGTGCCTCAAAAAGGCCAGGACTTTGGTAAAATCCTTTAAATCAAATGCATCCCACATGTCCATAAATGGGTTTACCTTCTCCTCATCCCTCAGGCAGCAGCTTGGCCTCTCTCCCTTCTTCTGCCATGGTGGTACCTGAGGGAGGTAGGAACTAAAAGGAAACTCGAAAATATTTCCCAGGATACTTCCTCCAGAACTTGGTCCTCTCTAAGCTGCATCCCACCCCTTTTCATATATCCTGCAGAATGAGAAGAAACTTCATTTTTTCAGGGTGAGAGCCAGCTTTATCTGCTGTGGGCAGAAGAAAAATGCACCAGGAGGCTGAATGTCCCTTAGCAAGGAGGCACAGGGGCAAGAAGCAGCTTTAGTTCCCTCCCATATCAACCTCTTCATAATGAAAAATAACTGTAGGGTGATGTTTATGGGATGGCCTTGCCCTTGGTCCTCTGAGGGTCTCCATCCATCGAGCAGCGTGTTCCCATGTCGGGAGGAGCCGGCACCAGGCACAAAGCTGGCGTGGAGCCTGGAAGTGCCGTGGTGATGGCTTGAGACAGCCCAGCTGGGATGAGGGCGAATAAATCCTCCCACGGCGGAAGGGTGAGCCTGGGAGAGGGATGCACTGCCCTGTGATAACTCACCCTGCCGGGCTGAAAGATTTAAAGAACGGATGGGTGATGAAAAATCCATTTTTTTTGAGCTAGGAGCAAATGGGAATTGCAGCAGAGATAGCCCCAGTGTGGTGGCTTTGGCCACGGGATGCAGAATCTCTGGGGTTAATGATACCTGGAAGTCTTCCTCCTCCAATTCGGTCCCTGAAGAATTATCGCTGCCTTCTGTGGGCAGGAGATCAGCCCCAAGCAATGAGCACCGCATTGTCTGCTCCCACCACCACCTCCTCCTCCTCCTCCAAGGATCCGGGAAGGCTTTCAAACAGCACATTTTTGTCATTAGCCACCAAAAAAACAGGGAGGTTAGCTGCTTCTCGCCCCGGGTTGCCACTGCTTGAGGGCTGCACACGGAGGCAGCAGGCACAAAGCCGCGGGCGACGGCAGCTGCTTTCAAGTGCAGCCAAAGCTCAGTAGAAAATGGGGAATGAGACCCACTGATTAGACTGACAGTTAACTCAAAGCCTGTCTGCGGCCCCGCTTTGCCAGGATGTTTTTGTGCCTCTTCTTGAGCGAAGCTCATGGCCAGGGTAAGAGTTTATATCAGACCTGGGCACAATTCAACCTGATTTTGAAGACGACAAGCCCAGCAGCCCGTGTTGGGGTGCATTTCCCCCTGTTACCTCCGTTCTCCCACTTTTCCAGCCCTCTTCCACCTCAGCAGGACGTCCCACCTCTGCTGAACCACTTCACTCCACACAAGAGTCTATTGTTAAATATCTGTCCCTTTTGACCCAGGGCTAACACAGCTTTTGCTGATCCTTAGCACCTGTAAAGACTGAGAGGTGCCAGTACCTTCATGAAGCAAGAAAAATAACTTCATCCCCATCACCATTCCCTCAGCAGAGAAACTGAGTCATGGGCAGGGAAAAGGACGTTCCTAAATTCACCCAGAAAGGGCAGGGGTAGTGCTGGCAGATCATTATTTAACCTAAAGACACTTGGGACCTTAAGACGTATATCTCTTCATTTAATATGAGGGCTTGCAATAGTTTCCCAGCTCCAGACACTTGGTTTGAGAAATGCATTTGGATTCACACCTCCTGAGCTTGGATCCTCTCCTTTTGGAGGCATTTCTTATCAGTAACAACAGCAAGGAGACCAGGGACATCTGCCTCGAGGTCCCAGCCATCTCCAAACCTGTAACCTTAGCTGCTGTGACAACCCCCATGGGATGCAGCATGGATATCTGCCCAACCATCCTCCTGCTGGCAGGGGTTCAGCCCCAAATGTCCCCTGCTTTAGGCTACTGGTTTCACAGCCATTGCTGTACCTACAGCCCAGACAAACCTGCCGTGCCCATTTAAAAGGTCTCAGAGCTCCTTGACCCACTTGGGAAAAAGGAACTATTCACACATGGTTTTGGGTGAAAACACCTTAAAAGAAAGCCCTCTCCATGCATTATATATCATCTCCATCTGGAATGTGGCACATGCACATCAGTGCCCACCAGACCCATCTGTATCTCAGTAGGATCCAACAGGTGCATTAGCAAATTCACATCCCTCTTCTTTCCATTCAAAGTCAGGGCTTTTACAAACGATTTTCTTCTAATTGGCTTTCAATACAATGTCATCCAAAACCCATTGGGTACCTTGGGAAAAGGAGCCTGAAAATCTGAGCTCTTGCTGAATTTGCACATTGCCCTGGGGGACTGACCCTGCTCATGTCTCGAACAGCTGGTTAACACCAGAAAGATGAAAAAATCCTTCCCTGCCAAAACAGGGTTTAAATGGCAGTGTTTCTGCTCATCCCCATGGCATCAGGGATGGTGACTGTGGGGCGGGGGGGGCATGAAAAGCTCTACGATTAAGTGATTGAGCTGAAGAAATACGTTTTTTGGACCTATCTGAAAGGTATACTTTTCAATTTCTCTCTGGTAAATCATTTGAACAAAATAAGTCCATTTTGTTTACCTGGGAACTTTTTTCCGTTTAAAATAAATACTTCTGTGTTTTAAGTCGAAGTGAAGCAAGTGAAATATTGTTTCAAAGGGAGATGTTAAACTGTTTGGAGAGAAGAAAAAAAAAATAGTTAAATAGAAGCTTTTCTTTTCAAAATGGTCTGTTCTGGTTATTCGGACCCAAACAATGAACCAAGATTGATATGAAACCTCAGCATGTTGCAGGTGACCTGAAAGTATACCTTTCAGTGTAAAAAGTTCCATGTGAAAATGTTTCCCTGGCTCCAGCAAAGATTGTTTCAGGAGCAGAATCAGGATTCAAAGCTTGGGCCACACAGTTTAATCCACTCCCCCCAAACCCAGCCAAATCCTCTTTGAGCACGACCAGGGTGGAGGAGAAGGGGGGGCAGAGGCATCTGCAAGGGAAACACAAGAGCAGCCTTAGAAGGCTCTGGCATCCACTTAACTTGAAAATGAGAAAGAAAGCAATGAAAGACCAGGACAATTAGATCCTGAGTTGCACAGACCTTTCCAAAAATGAAAGACAGCAAGGGGAATTAATGGGCATAAATGCAACCCAGTAATTAATTGATAAATGGCATTAGAGAGTTTTCTAAAGAGGAAGAGTCCAACGTGACTTATCTTCCCGGAGGCAGAAGACAATTTCGCCCTCCTTTCACCTTGTAGATAAGGACAGAGAGCAGGAATCTTTGCTTTCAGAGGCTTCAGAGGAATCTGGAAGTTGAAGACAAAAGAGAAAGGAAGGAGCCCCATGTGATGGGAGGGAGGAACACGGCGGGCTGTTGTTATTGACTGAGCTCCCGAAGCCGGAGAAGAGGGGTATGCAACTATTCACCACCAAATAATTCCCCTTGCAAGGGTGGGGGACCACTTCTGTTGGCTCACCCAAGGCCAAGTTCTGCTGCGGGATCTCCGTCTCCTTGCCTTGCTGTCCCCACATCACCTGTAAGGTCACATCTGTGCTTCACCCCAGCCACGATGCCCAGCCAGCCCCCTCCCAGCTAACCCGAAGCACCCAGTTATCCCGAGACACCCTGCAAGCAGCTACGCCACTGCCGTTCCCCAGAAATGCACCAACGGTATTTTCAAGGCTGAATAAGCCTGAAAATTGAAACTCCTCCCCTGCTAGACACATTATTAACAATATATTGAATCCCTAGGCAGGATTAGCTGATGGATGGAAACACACAGATCTCAGTACCTGAGTGTAGGTGTCTGTGCTCCTACAGTCAAGGCAATGGAGACCAAAGACCCTCTCCAGTTGCCTGAACGTAGGCATCTTGAGATGCTGAAGGGTGTGGAAGACATCTGCAGAGCCTCCTGGAGCAGCACACAGAAGACACATCAGTGATGCCGTACGTGTAAAACCCAGATGAGCGGTCCCAGGAGAGACCAGGAGGCCAACAGGGACCAGACAAGGGCCACGTTACCCTGAGCTGGTGTTGGAACCAGGGTCCAGCTTCGTGATTTGCACAGAGTCCCTTGATTCTCACACAGCAGTGGCTCTGCCCTGGTTCATAAACCACCCACCCAGACTGGTCCTGGAGCACATCCATGTGCTGCCCGGTACCACTCCAGGTACGGGGATCTCAGCAGAGCACCAGGGAGAGGACCCAAAGACCAGGAATTTCAGAGTGACCGTGACAAACCCTGTCATTTTCCCTGACCTCTTAGGAGGTAGACACAAGCATGAGAGGAGCTGTGAGCCTGCAGGGTCCGTTCTGCTGGAGCTGCCTGGTTGCCCCTGCCCCTAACTGGGGCCTTCCCCTGCTCCTCCTGCGGCTGTATTTGTGCAGGGTTCCCCTCTGAAACCATTCAGAATTCACCTCTGAACCATGCACGAGGCTTTTCTCTGCTTGGAAAGAAAGGTGTCACAGTGCATGCTCAGGTCTTGTTCCTATGTGGACAACAGGGATCAGCTACGACGTATTTCTGCTCCTGGGGACGCAGACCTTGGCTCCCCCAACCCAGGAACCATCTCTGATCCCACTGGTGATGGTGATGGATTAAGGCCTACAACTGGGAAGCCCTGAAGTATTTATCTGACACCCTAACCCTTCCCGGAGCAGTTCTTCATCTCTCAGTCCCGCTGGGAGGCAGGCAGAGAGAGCAGCACAGCAGCTATTCGCTCCTGTCGGGAAAATAGGTGCAATCTCCGGCCAAGGTGCCGAGCCAATTCAGCGAAAACCTGCACAATCGCCCTGAGCCGAATCAATAGCCCCCCGGCTTCATCGCTGGAACAGGTCACCAGCTTATCAAGGGAGAGCCAAAATAATTCACGGGGTGCTTGCGGTTTCTCCGTCCTTGCAGACGTGTCATTGAGATCCCATTAAAACAAAGCCTGCCATTAAAGGTGCACGGACGCGCGCGCGGGGAGCGAAGGAAGGCAGAGGAAAGAAGGAGGGAGCTGGGTGTCCTTTGGGGTCATGCAATCTAGCAGAGAAGCCATTAATGCCACGAGATGACAGCAAGGCAAAACAAGGCAGCACGTTAAGCGCCCGGCGCTGCCGAGCCCATCAGCTGCCCCCCTCGTTCTGATGCTGTGTCGGCGCAGCGTATAATCATCGAAATTGGTATTCTGCTGCAAATCATCCCTCTCCTGCTTTCACGCCGGGCTGAGTTTTTCTGGTCATTAGGGATCAAGGAGAAAGGACAGAGTCCACCTAGCATCAGTGCTTGCACAAAGCCTGCTCGGCCCTCCTCTTTGCAAGCGGGGCCCTAGATGCAAGAACTCCCCTTGTAGCTGTAAGGAGGGGAAGGGTGATCTTATTTTGGAGGTGGATGGGGCACAGCTAGCAGTGGGCTAGATCTTCAAGGTATTGGGGTTCGGTCAAAGCAGATCTGTGATGGTAAAAATGTGAATCACCACCAGCAGAGCTGGAACAGCCCCATTTTAGCATGTGGCACTGAGGTTAGAGCTGACCTAGAGGGGCTGACTAAGTGCAGTCAGCCCCTGAATTTTCCTGGTAATAAAAAAGTTTCTGAGCCCTTCGGAGCTCAGTGGAGGTCCTTTCCAACCAGCCCCTCTGGGATTTTTGGGAGTGGATGAGATTCTTCTTCTGCAAACCCAGAGAGGGCCTTGTCCCACCCTGAGGTCAGCAGCCCCCCAGGATCCCCATCAGGGGCAGCTTTCACCCTGGGGTGGTTTTCAGCAACCCCGGGGCCATTCCTGGGCTCTCAGGGGGAGGCCAACATCGCAGTCACTGCCTGGAACCCCTCCAAGGAGCTCTCTGCACGTTATCAAGGTCCAGGTGGCAGTGTCTGGACTGAATGTGATGCTGCTGAGACCACTCCACGGCCAAGGGGCCAGCAGGTCACAAAGCTCTTCTTACCCCAGCTTTTGTCTGAATGATGGTGGAGACGCAGCACAGGGCTGGTGGGCGCCCAAAAGGGCAGTAACGCCACATTTAGTTGCGTTCTCCCATCCTCAAGGCCAACCACAGGATATTCCCAGTGCACTGCAGGACATCGGAAAGGGACAGCATCATCTGGATGCTGGGGATGGCCTGGTGTCAGCTCTGCAAGCCCCACGGAGGGTCCTGACCTCCTGCTGAAAATACAGCAGGGCTCGATTTGGCTATGTTCAGGGGCCTGTTCTCTAACAAGACACATGAGAAAAGCTATTTCCCATACCAGAAAACAATGTGTTTTCTGAAGTTTAATGGAGAATTTTCTCCAGCCAATTGTTTTGTGTGTTTTTTTGTTGTTTTTTTTTTTTTTTTAAACTGTTGTGCATGTCACTCAATGCCAAGTATTTCAAAGTGTGTCATCGCTGATTTCCTTTTGTCATTAGCTGCCAGGTTTGGGGGGTGGTTCAGAGCTGAGCCAGATGAAGATCGGAGGCAAAGCTGACTTGATTAAGACTGTGTTTTGAAACCTTTCTGCATCTTGTTTAAATTGATTTTCTTCTGCTTCTTCTCTAAAGGAGAAGAAATAAAAATAATAATAAAAAAAATAAAAAAGAGCTCCATCAAAGAGAACTGAGTTATTTTCACTGCTGGTATAAAACCGAAAAACATGCAAAGACCAAGCTGCATGACTGCTGCTAATGAAGTGCCCAACTGCAGAGCTCCACAGAGGCAGGCCACGGGAACGGACACTAAAACCTCGACTCGGTCCTGAGATGCTTGCCAGACAAAAGCCTCACGCGCAAAACCCTCCTAGGAAAACCTCTGCTGAGAAGACAGCACGGTGAAAAAATCATGCCAAGAATGGTTTGAAACTGAAAGAACGACTAAAGTCGGTCTTGCAGTCATGGAAAGGGCAGGCAGGGGGACCAAGCCCAACAAAATGAAGAAGGAAAATGGTTGAAAAAACCTAGCTGTTGCTTTTATGCCAAGGGGAAAATCAAGCTGTTTATCCAAGCCATGGCTCAGTTTGGATTCACTAAGCACAGCCAGCAGAGCAGCTCGTCAGGCTGGACCCTGTCCCTTGGGCACCTCTAGGATTATTTGGTGTTTGGGTGCTGCTTTAGCCCAGCAGAAGCCAGGTGCCTCGTGTTGCAGTTTCCCTGGATAACGCCTGTACCTGGGGTCCTGCATGGGTTCCTGGCGCACAGCCACAGCTTAGGTCCTGCCCCAACGCTCACATTTTGGGGTTGAAGGCTTTAGGATAGCAGGAGCAGTTTTAATGGGATCACCATGGGGGAGCAGCTGCCGGGTGCTGGAGACCCTCTGTGCCATCCATGGGGCTACACGGCCACAGCACTTGCAGCAGGACGACTGGTGTTAGCAGGATTTTGCTGTGAAACCAGAGGGTAAATTCACACCTTTCTAGAAAATCAGTCTGAAGGCTGCATGGAGTCGATCCAGTTGGGAATGGGAAGGTGGCTGCTCTTAAATGAAAGGGGTCTTGCAAGGGTGGGAGCACTTTCTTGTTCCTCATACAGCAGTGATTGCAGGAATAGCTGGCTTTTCACGGAGAAAGTGGGTGTTGGTGCCTAACTCCTCATCTAGACATTTAAAGGTACCTCTAGGGCAGTCCTTTTGCATCAGTGTTATCCAAGACGTCCTAAAGCCTTCTGTCTTTACTCCTTCTCTACCAACCACAGCCAGAAGCAGGGTGAGCAAGAAAGGAGCATCCTTGGTTGCGGTGAGCTGCAGAGATGGTTCCTTTCCAGCTCAGTCCCAAAAGCTGTGTCTGTACCAGTGAAATGAATTCTGGATTGAACTCACACTGCTGAATTGTTGGTGCCTTCTGGCACAAATTTGGCCTCATCATGGTCCCATAAAATTCATGCATGGGTCATCCCATCAGCCCAGCAGAGAGTTTGCTGATGGCCACTTGGTTTTGCAGGTAGGGGAATTTAACGACACGATGAAGACTGCTGTGTCCTTTAATGACACGACGAAGACACTGGCCTCGGGACCTTGGGGAATGAAAGAAGCAGCAGAAATAGCAATAAGGCGCCCTCTGTCCCCGGACAAGTGTCCCACCAGCTCTCCCTGTTCACCACCCAGTGCTCTGTGGCTGTGGGATGGCCACAAGCCCACCCGTCCTCCTGGGCACCGTCAGCATGATTCAGCCCCTGGTCGGTCATTGCTGTCTTCTGCAAGCATCTCATAGCATGTCATCTCTGGTCACGTTGTGAAGCGGGCTGTGAAAGCACCCTGAGGTGCATTTCTCAAGGCAGCAATGTGGGGAGCTTTCGTTAACCAGCTCCTTTGTTTATGGACCTCATCTGGTGGCAGGAGCAGGACACCCGGCTCTCGTGCGGTGGGTTTGAGGCCACGTGGTGTTGTTTTCCCCTCCAATTCCACAACTTCCAAATTCCTGATTTTATTTCTTTGAAACACTTTGGTCACCTCAGCTGAGCATCTGGGACTAAAGAAAGCTCCTTGAACACATTTTCTGGTATCCAGGTACAGCACCCCCTCGCTCACCTAAATTCTTCAAACCCCAGGGGACGGCAGGAGCAGTTTCTTTGCATCCAGATGCCACATCACTGGGAAGCCACAGGACAGGGTTCCTCCTCAGCTCCAAACGCTGCCTAAACATGCACCGATTTCTTCATTTATTTCCCTGAGAAATGATTTAAAACAGAAAGGAAAGTTGGCACGGGGGAGCCGCATCCTGCTTTGACGCTGCTGACACAGAAGTGCTCCATCTCCGAGCTGGCTTTGTACTTCTTAGTGCCGGGACTTGAAAGACGCTTCTTTAAAAAAATCCTTGGAAATTAGAGTGATACGGCATCAGCTTTAGGCAACACTTCAGTGACAGCACTCAACAGGACCCCAGCCTTCAGCGTGTGTGTGTGTAACGTTATAAATTTATTTCCCCCTGCATATATAGAAATGTTGACGCAGGGAATTAAAATCAAGCTGTGCTTCGTACTTTCATTTTTAATGGGACCATTCTTGGCTCCAAGGAGAGATCTATCAGCCCCGCGAACGGCAGGAGCGGGCGGGGAGAGCGATCGCCTTCTGCCAAAGACAAAAAAAGTAAAAGGAAAGAAAAGGTGCTGGAAAATGATGAATGGTTCAACGTCCTTGGCTGCAGGAGCCTCTTCATTAACCGCCTCACTGCCTTTTTTCTTCACTTTTTCCTTTTTTTTTTTTTTTTAGGGGGGGTGGGGGGGATGTTTTTCCCAAATCAAGGGAAAACAAAAGGCTCTTGCAGCTCTGTGAGTTGCCTGCTGGTGGCTGCCTGGTCCCAGCTCGGTCCCTGTCCCCCCTCATCTCTCCCCTCCAGGACGCAGCATTGCATGAGAAAAACAAAAGGAAACTGTTTTCACGTTGGCGATGTCACTGTGCTGTGCCCCAGGGGATGGGGACAGGGACGGGGCACACCCAGAGGTACCTACGAGCGTGGTGCATGCTGAAATTCAGGCTCCGGGGAGCCAAGGACACTTCTTGTCCCGCGGTGGCTTCTCAGTGCACTCCAGAAAAGTCGCCCAGTTTCTGCAGCTCGCTGGAAACCTTTCAGCCACGGGGACTCTCTGCTGCTCCCCTGTTGCTTTGACCTTCTCCCATGTCCACCTGCATCCCTTGGAGAGCCCAAGAAGGCCAGAAGCCCCTGGAGCTGCTGTGGGTCCAGATCTGGTCTCCTCTTTGTGTGGGTCCCATACCACAGGGCAAACGGGGAAGCCAAGGCGTGGGTGGGACAGCAGAAGGCGGCTGCTTTCCACCAAACCAAGGGGAATTGAGGCATGGGGAGATGCCAAGACTTGCTCCAGGGCAAGGAGCCCGTGTCAGCTTCACCACAAGCACGGTGGGTGACAGCGAGCCCCGAAGTGGGCAGGGGGGCACAGTGCTGAGTCCCTCTGCGACCTGAGCTCGGTTCGGCTCTGCAGGGAAAGCAGCACGTCCCACTGAGCCTGCAGCTATCCTGCAGTGAGGCATCCACGGAGCCATGGTGCCCACCTCCCAGCAAGCCACAACCATCCCGCCTCAAAGACGGGACCTAAAGCAGCCCTGGTGTCCTGGCCGGGTCTGCCTGGAGTTGTCACAGGGGATAAGAAGCCAGCTGTAGCCCCCTGAGCTGTTTTCCTACAATGTCACATCTCCTCGGTCACCCCCGGGAGCAGAACGGGGCCAGAGGAGCCCCATCGGCTCAGCAGGACCTGTCCCCAGGCTCAGGCTGCGCCTGTCGTGCCACCTGGATCTTTAGTTCGAAGGAGGACACGGCGTTAGATGGAAGCCTGGGAGATGTTTAAACACCCCCACGCACACTCCTACACCCCCTAATCAGCCCCGCTAGGAGTGAAAGCATCCAGAAAGCCCAGAGGCCCCTACTAATTTCGTAGCAGGCTGGATCACGAGCTCTCGGTTTCACTGTTTGCAAAGTGCTTGACGTGCAGGGACCCCAGGAGCCTTGACGAGAATGTTAATGGAGAGGAGATGCAGCAGGAGAAGAGCAGCAGTGCAGAGAAGGATGGAGACACCCCTGGGGATGGCCCACCCAAGGTATTTCAGATCAGCTTCTCCCCCATTTCATTTGCACAGGACCTGGAGCATCTCAGTGCAGGAGGAAGAGGGAGAGCCAAAAATCAGATGGAAACTGGGGAAAACATTTGCATCACCGGGAAGAAGATGCAGAAGGATACTCCCCAGGCTCTCCGTCACTGGCAGGCTGAAGAATGTAAGGGCGGCTATACCAGGTCAGAGCAAAGAGCTCCCTGGAGGTGGTGGGTTTCAGCACACGTTTCCAAAACCACAGCCCCAGGTTCTTCCAGACCGGCGGGGAAAGAGTGAGGCTCAGCCTCCCAGCAAGGGCAGCGGTTTGTGGACACCCCCAAGAGATATCCAGGCCAATGCAGGATGGATTGGCAGGCCACCAAAAGATGCTAAAGCAGGTTGTTCTCTGCGGTGCTGGGCTCCACCTCGAAGTGCACACAGGGACAGACATCACATATTAGTTGGATAATCCAGCAGCAAACCTGGGATGAGCCTCCAGCCCCCCAAGGTGATACAGGTCTGATCCCCTGCCCCAGACTGAGCCCTCCAGAGCTTAGAGAGGCCAAAAGACATTTATGGAGCAGATGGGACCGTGGTGCTGGTCTCATCGCCTCGGTTTTCAATGAAATGGCTGAGCCAGGACCACCGTTGCGGGACCCTTCCCCTTCCCAGGCAGATGAAGAGCTTCATCAGGAAGTGGCACAGAGAAGGGCTGTGGTTTTTCAGCTCTCGTTTTGCTGTCGCTTTCTGAATGTACCCAAACTTGTAGCGAAAATTAAGGGGAAAGCCCCCATTTGGATGGACTTCGGGCTCAGCAAGCCACCAGAGGCCCAGCACATGCTTTCAATGGGATCGCAGAGGATGGCTGGGGAGGGAAGATGCAAGGAGAAAAGCTGCTCTCCAGGCTCTGGTCCCTGGAACATCCCGCAGAGCCCCAGGGGAAGGCTGAGCACGGATTTCTGGTCATCTGCTGCCATCTGGTGTCGGCTCAGCACCCCAAACCCCCCCTGCAGGAGCGACTCCCACCAGGACTCAAGCCACAAAGTGCCCACCCCGAAGTAAGGTGGGTTTTGACAGCAGCATTGGCATCCCTCACTTCGCATTAAGCTAAATGCCCGAGTCTTCAGGAAATGTTTTCCAGCCCCTCCCCAAACCTTCTCCAAGTGTTTAACCCTCTGCTGACACCTACACCAGGCAGGAGGACAGGCAGAGACGAGGGTCTCCCCTCTCCAGCACTTCTGTAGGGTCTCCTGCCAGTCTGACCATGCCAGAAGTGCTTGGGATTTCACAGAAAAGAACGGGACCCTGGGCATGTTTAGGGACCTGGTCATTTAACCTCTGGAGGAGGGCTGAGAATGACCCCAAGAGGTCCCTTTCAGACTAAACAACCCTGTGATGTTGTGACTTGTTATCGGTTACGGGAGCTGCTGGAGCCTACAGCCTGCCTGGGTATCTACCCACCAAGAAAGATGTGGAGGTACTGGAGATGCCTCAGGGCAGAGCCATGAGCAAGAGCAAATACTTCAAAAATAAAAATAAAAATAAAAATAATAAAAATAATAAAAACAATAAAATAAAATAAAATAAAATAAAATAAAATAAAATAAAATAAAATAAAATAAAATAAAATAAAATAAAATAAAATAATAAAAACAATAAAATAAAATAAAATAAAATAAAATAAATAAAATGAAATAAAATAATGAAATAAAATAAAATAATTTAAAAATAAAATAAAACAATAAAATATAAATAAAATAATAAAATATAAATAAAATAAATTTAAATAAAATAAAAATAATATAAAATAAATAAATAATGAAATAAGATAAAATAATTTTAAAATAAAACAATAAAATAAAAATAAAATAAAATAACATAAATAAATAAAATAAATTTAAATAAAATAAAATAAAATAAAATAAAATAAAATAATAAAAAACACAAACATGAGCATGGACAGCTTAGGTTAAAGTGGACTTAACCACAGCCTGCAATTAGCAGCCCGTTTTGTAGTATTGGGGTTAATGAAACACCAGAAGGGTTTCCTGAGGGTTGCCCCTGAGCCTACACCCCAAGTAACCTTGACATTGGTCAGACACATCTCAGAAAGCCTTGTCCTGGGTCTGACGGGATCTAAGCCCGGGTAGCTGATGTGTCACACACGGCTGGACCCCCTGATCCCGGGTTTAAGGACGGACAGAGGGGCTCCAGGGGTGCCCGTTTGTGCCGGCTGGGGGCAGACCCCGAGCTCGGGGAAGGTCTGAGGCAGAAACCAGGCGGAGGAGCCGGGGCGCTGTACAAAGGCATCGTTCTCGTTTCACACCCTGACAGCCGCGCGTCAAGTCACGGGGAAGCGGCACGGAGCAGTCCTGTGCGGGTCAACAGCACCTTTCGTATGAGGATTGTAAAGCCCTGTCGAGACACCAGTTTGCTAAACCTCACAACACCCCTGTGAGGTAGGTACATTACCCCCCCATTTTACCGACGGGGGGAACTGAGGCACAGAGAAATGCAACGGCTCGGCCGAGGCCTTTGGGCAAGCCTTTGGGCAAGCGACATGGGCAGGAGGCCTTCCTGCTCTCGTTCCTGGCTCGTGGCTCCATCCCCGTGGGGACAGCAGTGATAGCAGCTCACAAAGCCACTTCTGGGCCTGCAACGTTTTTGAAGGGCTCCTGAGCCCCTCGAAAGCACCATGGTAGCCAGCTGCCACCAGCGCCGCAGGCACGAAAACCATTTCTCCTTCCAGGTACGGCCCCGGGATCGTCACTGGGTTTTCTTGGAGGGGGCCTGGAGGAGCCGGAGAACGTGGAGCCTTCGTGGCCATGCCCCAGCACTGTATGGCACGGTCCGAACTGGAAACCATTCTTCTCTGAAGGCAAAAGTCTCCCCGGAGACAATGCCCAGCATTGAACTCTGGTGGCAGCGGGTGGCAGGGGATGTCACCAGGCCCAGAGGAGAAGGAGGAGGTAGCTAGGAAGATATTACACAGCTTTTGCTGCCACCGTCGTCAGCATCTTGCTTCGGTGTTGGATGGACCTCAGGGCACCCCGACCAGCCCATGTGCAATGTCAGGAAGAATTAAAGCTGGGGGGGAACCTGGCAAGGAGGCGATCCCCAGAGCTGTGGTGGAGGTCCCACCAGCCCACCGCAACCCTTAGTTGTATCACGGTGCCAATTTTCCCCTCTCCTCCCCCTGCCACCACAGTTTGTGTGCTGAGTACTTGTTCTGTCTTATAAAAATAGTCCTCTGGTATCAAAAAAAAAACAAACAAAAAAAAAACAAATGAAACAAGAGAGGAATAAAAGTCCCCTGTCACCAGCAGCAGTGCAAATCAGGAGAGCCAGCTCAGGGAGGATGGGCTTAAGGTGTCCTTGGTTTGTCACTTCTTCGAGTGGAAGGAGGTGGATTGGACTTTGATGGCTGGGACAGGCCTAGAGCAAGAAAAAAAAGGGAAAGGAGACGACTCATTAGGGTGCAGAGAGACCACACATCCGCCACCCCCATCACAGCCAGCCTTCCTCAGCTCAGGAACGCAGAGCTGCTGCTGTCTGCGAGATCAGAGGGACCTGCAACTGCCACGGTCACCCCACATCCTCCCTCACAAATATCATCCCAGCCTGGGTCACTGGGTGCTCTCTTTTGGTGTATACTTAAAACACTGACAGGAGACAGAGTCCACCAAAGCACGTGGTGGCACCAGGCGGTAACCAGTGGTGAGAACTGGGCGCCCACCTGTGTGGGAGAGATATCCTCCAGGGGCTGCTGCTCTCCCATTCCTGAGAACAACCGGAGTGGTTTGTTCACTACCAGAGACGGCCCCGAACCAGCCATCCCAGTATGAACCCTCATCAACTCATTAAATTTGTCGCCTCACCCAACCAGGAAGGAGAGTGTTTCCCTCCCTTACATATTGGTGGTGACCAGTACTGAATCAGGACCAGGACGTGGGTACATCCAGCTCCCCAGCACATCTGGTCCTCACAGTCAACACTTTCTGACACCATTTAAGAATAGTACGGCCGGGGACTGCTCCCAGTGGGCAGCAAGGCCAGAGCCACCTTATCTGGGGAGGGAGCCAGGTCTGGTTGCAGGGATGTGCCAAATTTTTCTTGTTTCAGACCAGAGAATGGGCAGAAGGGACAAATTGCAGGGACTGAGTTACACCAAGAAATTTTGGGGCATACTCAGCCTCCTTGTGGTGGCAACTACAAAGGCATAGGAATCTAAAATAGCTTAAGAAAGGCAGAGCTGTAATTAGACCATCTGGGGATGAGGGTTAGCTTCAGTTCAGCGTGGTGCCTTCCCTCCATGGTTGGATAAGGCCCACGAGCCTGGCTAGCAGGAGGGGATGCAAAAACATCCACTGACCCATTTTCCTGAGAATTTAGCATGAGCTGAAAGAATTTCTTTAGCTATGATACTGTAAAGGACCGAGACTGAATCTCCCAGCTCCAAACTGGGAGGTGTCTGTGACTCACCTTTGAGGTGGCATCGGCCTGTAGGGAAGAAAGTTGAAAGAGAGCATCACTGTCCGTCCCTGTACTCCCCTGTCTCCCAGCAGCAAACCAGCAGCCCCCTCTGTGCTTGAGGACGAGGAGCCACACGCACTCATATATCACAGAATGGGTTGGGTTGGAAGGGACCTTAAAGATCATCTAATTCCAACCCCCCTGACATGGGCAGGGACATCTCAGGTTGCTCAAAGCCCCATTCAGCCTGGCCTTGAACACTTCCAGGGATGGGGCACCCACTAAAGGCTGGCATCTCCCTTAATTAATCCAAACCCTACAAAAACCCAACGGCGTAAGGACCCAAAATCCCAACCTTGGTCACCATTGGCCGCCATTGACCAGACCCTGCAGGTTCGGGCCAGGCATAGAGCCGCACACCCTAGGTCATACTACAGATGAGGGCACAAGGAGAAGCCCATAGCACACCATGCTGACATTTGGGGTGTCCCACGGGACCCCTGCTGTGGCTGCCTGCAGGACCCCAGCTGTGGAGGGAGGTAGCTCAGCTCCTCTTCTCTCAACTTACTTGAACGGCCTCGTAGGGTGGCTCGTGGTGCTTGTACCCGATGCCTTGAAGTTGGTAGGAGGGACCATGACCAGCAGGGTCTGTCCGTGTGCAGGAGGCAGCTCTTTGGCCAGAAGAGGACTTCCAGGCAGCGGCCGACGAGGCGGCTGGTGCTTTGGGCCGACCTGGGATCACAGAGAAGACCCTTAGAGGAGCCTACACTGGCATCCTACAACCCTCCAAAGCACAAGGGGAGAGACAAGATCCTTAGAGGAGCTTCCAGTGGCATCCTACAACCCGCTCTGTCTTGCTGTAGAGCTGAGAGGCTTCAAGGCATACAACAACCGTACCCAAACTACCCTAAAATATTCCCATCATCTGCTGAGCTTTCTTCACCATTGCAACAGATTCGTTTCTTAGGGTGGCATGACAGCTCCTTAATAGTTCCCAACCCGACAGAGCCCCAGGCAGCCAAAAATGAGGAATTTCTATGAATACAACAGGAAACTCAGCCACACTCACCAGCGGGGTCCTCACGGGGCTGCAGGGAAGAGGTTTCTTCGGAGGAGGCAGTTTAGCTTGGGAGACGACCGTTTTGGTGGGGATCATGGGCGATTTGCTGGCTGGCAGAGGTGGCCTGGCAGGCTTGGGGTCCCTCGGGCGCGGGGGGATGGAGTGAGGCGGGGGACGAAGCGGGTGGACGATGTTGACGGGCTGGGGGCCGGGATGGTGAGCGCTGGGTTTGGGAGGGAACGTAGCACGCGATGCCTGCGGGGATGAGAAAAGGTCATGGAGGAAACCCTCAGGTGCATTTTTCTGGGTGCTGAAAAGCAGATGCTCCCGCAAGGTCTGGGTGCTAGGGAGTCACAGCACTCCCTGTCTATACCCTATACAAATATATTACCTATATATACCCTATTTGCCCTATACCCTATATAAATACCCTTGACAAGAATAGAGTTTTTATTCCACTCTCTGGCACAAACCTTTCACCATCCCACACAAAAGCTGAGCACATTTGCTCCTCGCTAACCACAAGAGAGCACGCAGGGAGAAGAAAGGTACTCAGGAGACCTGGAGCGGGGCCAGATCTGGGGAATTAATCTCAGGTTTCTACCAGAACGAATTAGAGATGAGAGATATCAACCATTCTGCCCTGCTTTCACGTCCTGTGGCCAGGCTCAAAACCACCACCACTCTTTCTTTGTAAATTCTGCCTCAGGCTTACCCACCCCGAGGACACTAGAGATGCAAAAGCCACCAGCAGGACTGCAGAGCCCCTGCCAGGCTTTGCCATGGGGATAGGGCAAATTCCCTGCAGAGACTCCTAGCAGTCACCAAAGGTTTTTTAGGTAAGCAGAGCTCAAAAGACTCACTTTTAGCAGGGATGCTTACTACTGCCCTAGGGCTCACCCCAAAATAACATGCAAAACCAGCATGGAGCTGGCCCTGTTACTAGAGGGAGATGTGGTCAGCCACAAGTAACAGGACCGGGGAGGAAAAGAAATGGAAGTTGAGTCATTACTTACTTTGTTAGTGTAGCTGGAGGTGGAAATGTCCCGCAAGGTGAAAGCAGCTTTGGAGTGGCCACTGGTTGCCTTCCGACCAAAGGCTTTGTTCCTGCCCGGGATCAAAAAAGTAAATCACAGAGGGCAAAATAAAGCAACCATCCTTGCAACAGCTGCCTCCCAAAATGCTGCACGTCAGCGAGGTCCTGTCTCCACAAACAGACAGGGAAATATCCTGCAGGTCTGGGCGAGCAGGGACAAAAGTCAGTCCTGAAATAATGAGGGGATGGTGGCATTTCTGAAGTCACTAGCAATATAAAAGAAGGTGCTCGTCTGGCTCTGGGTTTTTTATCTCAAATGCTTGCAGGAACTCTAGGGTAGGGGGGTGTGCCTAGGCTGGGAGAGGAAATAATGAATATTTAAATTCTGTGCTCATTTAGAGCCCTTCCAGCTCTTGCAGCCTGCTAGGAGCAGATGGCACGGAGGCTGCTCGGTACCAGGCCACCTTCATCATCGCTATCTAGGGTCACACTGTCCAAGGGATCATTCCTGCCTCTGCTCAGGAGAGATCTGAAAGCCTCGGGTTGTCCCCAGGAGGAGCTCTTTGTATTGCAAAGCAGGTTTCATACCACTCTGAAGCAGGTCCTGTGCTCCCCCTGCTCCCCCACAACTGTTCCTACCAGGCTGGCTGCTGCCAGGGGCAAGAAAATAAGGTTTCAGGGCCCCACTGGGTCCTCAAGAGAGAGATGTTAGGACGTATCACCCACCGGTACGTCTCCTGGCCCCTCCTCCTCATCTCCTTGATCCATTTATTCAGGAGCGAGTTCTCCCGCCGGTACCAGAAGTAGATGCCCATCACCAGGGCCGGGAGGATGAGCAGGAAGATGAGCAGAAGAGTTATTAAGATGGCTTCATGATCTGTTAGGGAAAGCACAAGGATGAGAACGGGGCTGGGACGGCTGGCAGCCTCCAGGTTTGCTTTGGCTGGGGCTAAATCCAGAGCATGGCTCTGCTCGATGCAAACACTGAACCCTTCTGCCCACTCCCAGCCACCCAGGCTCGAGACACCATTGCTGCATCACCACACCTCCAGAAAATGGAGCAGTACATCTGCTGGCCTCTGATAAAACTGGAAGGCCACCAAGCAGCCACGGAGCCTGCCTGAACAATCCCAAGGCAGCACACATTTGGGAACTGAGCCGTCGCCAGCTTCATCGCCCCGTCTCCCCGTCGTGTGGCATCGCCCCAGCCCCAGCAGCACCACGAGGTGCCAGGACCAGATGATTTGAAGGTCTCTTCCAACCTTAATGGCTCTGTGATTTTATATCTCTAGGACTCACTGTCGTGCTGCACGGGGCCGCTGTCCACGCTGCCGCCCAAGCCTGGCTTCTCGCAGTAGGGGGGAGCCCAGCCGGCGTTGCAGTGGCAGTTCTTGTTGCTGTTGCAGACCTGCAGGGAGAGAAGGAGGGCTGGAGACCACCAGGGACACATGGAAATGATGGTCCAACGGGGGTGAGATCAGATGGCAGGAGTCTGGGCTGAAGGAGCTTAGCCCCTGTTAATATTCCCCCCTGGGACATCACTTGGATCGTGGCTATGTTGGACTCAAATCTGCGATTGCAATGTACGGAGATGTTTTCTTGCTGGCATGTTTTTATCCCTGCTCTTTGCAGAAACCTTGCAGACAGGCATCTTACAGCTTCAGTTTTCGCACCAATGGCCTTAATACTTTGTGTTAGGGCTAGAAGTTTGCTAAACATCTTCCCCTTGGGGTATGTCCCACTAACCCACAGCGTTTCTGAAGCCGAGACTCCAAGCCTTAACAATGCTGAGCGCTGGGTGTCGTACCTATCACCTTTTTCTGCATAACCCAGCAGCGCTGTTTGTTGTCTCCTTATCTGACAAAGCCATGGCCTAGGGAGTCCTCATCTGCAGGGATCAAATCTTTGTAGCCTTTAAGCATTGGACAATAGTGGCTTTTGCTATTCGCTGAACCACTTCCCTGCATTTCTGCAGTCCCAGTTGTGTTTCTGTCCATTGCTTTGTTCTCAGAGGGAACAGGCACCTGCTCTGAGCTCTGAACGCTCTCCAGTTCAAGCCGGACCCTGATCCAAATTTTGCAGATGGTCGTTACATCAAGAATGCTCTTCTCCCTCTAACTTGGACACAGATAAGCAAAGACCTCAGCTCAGTCTCACCTGCAGCTAGCGTGAATGTGAGCATTACGAAAAGCAGATGCCCCGCTGTGTTGCAAGGCTCATCCCTGGGGGACATAGCTTGGTTTTGCTTAAGGATCTGAGCTCATCTCGGCAGCCTGCTGTAGGTCTTAGAAACTCACCCCATGGCCATTGCATTGGGAAACACACTTCTCCAGCTCAAAAAGGGAGGCATTTTGGCACCGGCGGTCTTTGCAAACCTAAAAGAGAGACGAGAAGAAAAGGTTAGGAAGGGCCTGAGAGACAGGACAGCGATGTTTGGCTTCACAGATAGGATTCTGGAAGGGCACTGAACGTTGGAAAAAGCAAGTTGGATAAGTCACATTGTCCCAGGGCAATGCATTTCTCCCTGGTTTTCAGCACAGCCCAGAAATCCTCTGCCCTCTTCTGTCCCGTACTGCTCAGTGGGGACCATCCACCTGCCACCCACCTCCCTCCCCTGACACCCACCTTCTGGAGAAGGCATTTCCCATCCACCCCAAAAAGCAGGTTTTCAAAAACGTCCATCTTTTCTCATGAAAACATCAACATTTTGGCTTCCAACCCAACCTGGGAAGAAAATTTCGCTAGGAAAATGCCAAACAGCAGAGGCTGTATCTGCCCGGCCAGCCCGGTCTGGCACGCATCCCTGCTCCCAGCCCATCCCCAGCTGAACTGACCCTCTGAGAAGCACTTGGAGATGCAGGGGCTGTGAAGGAGACACGCTCAGTTAGCAGCATCTGTTTGTATCTATCCAAATAGATACCTCCATTCCTAACAGCTTTCCTGGGGGAAAATGTATGTTCATAGGAGGAAGCCTCTGCCATCAAGTCCTGGGGCAGGCAGCCCCTGCTGTGGTTGCTCTACTTTTCATTAATGGGTAAATTAAGATGGAAACCAAACTGAGGAGGGCTTGGTTGCCTATGCACAAGCATCAGGCAATGCCTACAAATGCCACAGCTAAGATGTCATCAGGGAAATATCTGGAAATGTGGGGGAAATCAGGTACAGTGGCCTGGCTACCACGTGGAGAGCATCCACAATGGGACAAGAGCCAAGGAGCTGATCCCCTTTAGGAGACCCCAGCCCTAGGAAGAGGTACTCACCATCCCATCCCCACATTTCGTCCCCGTCATCACCAGCCCGGGGTCAGAGAGGTCTTCCTCGTCGTCCTTCGTGGTGTACACGTAGGTGCCCCGGCACTTCACCTCCCGCCCGTTGAAGCGGATGGTGGTGTCGATGGAGACGGTGTTGGTCCCCTGGGGCTTCTTCGCCGAGCTCTGGCACTGGATCTTGCCGCACATGGCATCCCTAGGAGCAGGGCACAGCCGAGATGAAGGCAGGAGGAGTGGGGACCGGCTGCCCTATCCTTGCTGCCCCATTGCCCTCCTGCCTGCTAGCTCACCTCCCTCCGAATTCATGGTCATGGGAGAGGCTCAGCAGGCTCAGAAAGGGCTTAGATAAATCATGGACAGCAGAGATGGCGGGGAGAGAGATGGACAGAGAGGTGCTGGAGGGAACAGGCAGTTCCCCTCTAAGATCACTGCTCTAACAGGGGATACTGGAGCGCACACACTCCTTAAATGAACTCTCCTGCAGATGCTGCCCTTGGTTTTGCCCTCAGGCTGGGCAGGAAGGTGGCACACGGTGTGACGACCTCCCAGCAGAGATGGGGACCAAGCCCAGCAAGGACCTGGTGGCTTCTGAGGCCCAAACCAGAGACATTGGAGGTGATGTTGGAGGTGGGGATGCAGCCCTGCCAGCCCCACTTCGGGGTGGGCGATGGGACCTGCGGGTGATGGATGGGGCACCCACCTCTTGTCACACTTGACGTAGCGCCCTTGGCTGTCCTTGCCGCAGTTGCCATAGGTGTTGCCAGCCATGTTCACGTCCTGGAAACAGGCGTCCGGGGCTGGCCAGGCACCTGTGGTAGGGGGAAGGTCTTGTAGGCAACAGGATGGGGAAAGCAGCCAACAGGGAGAAACCCCAGGACTGGGACCAGCTGGATGTTTGCGGAGAAAACGCACTGGGGAATTCTCCTAGAGAGACTGCTGGGGGTGCTGGGTGAGGGACAGCACAGGAGGGATGAACCCCCCTTTGTGCTGGGGTCCTGCAGAGGATGGTGGCCCTGGGGGGGTATTTTGTCCCCTCTGTTCCTGCTGCAGCTCTCCTGGCCCTGGGGGTGGCAGCGCCACTGTGCAAACGGGGACAGGGAGCTGGGAGCTGCCTGGGCTGGGAGTTGGGGGGTGTGGGTGTAAATGGGGTGTCTGGGGTGGGCACCGCAGTGTGCACAGGGTCAGGGTGCAGTTGTATGTGGCATGGGGCCATATGCAGCATGGGGACCGTGCACAGGGTATGTCTATATGAGCTATAAGCAGCCTGAGGGCTGTATGCAGCCTGTGGCCACATGGAGCGAGCGAAATCCCAAAGCATCTGGCCACGAGCAGTGTGGAGGCGATGCACATCCTGCCAGACACAGCACCTATGGGCCATAGGGTCTGTAGTGGGGGCCATACACAACATATAGGCTAAAACTAAAGCACAGGGGGCCATACACAGCACCACACGCAGCACTGAAGCTGGAGGCAGTCCTGAAGCTCTAGCATGGGCTGCAGTGCACCGTGGAGGTGACTTTGCAGCGTACGGAGATGTGCAGCATGGGGACCAAACCCAGGATGAGGGCTGTATGAAATGTATGGGCTGAATGCAGTGTGGGGACCACCCGCAATGGCCTGATGGGCTGTGCACAGCGCAGGAGCAGGCACCTACGAGTGTGCATGCACAGCACCCCCAACCCCACATGTCTGCCCCGTGGATGCTGCCCCCAACCCTAATGGAGACAGCAAACACCCTCTGCTCGCTACACTCCGGCCCCACAGGAGGGCAGGGGGCTCGGGCACCCCTCGTACAGATACAACGCTGACCCCCAGCGGGGCTCCTGCTCCATCAAGGGGCCATGAGGATGCCCGTGGAGGTAGGACTGGGGCTCACCTGGCCCCCAGAGCTGGACACACTGCTGGTGGTGGGTCATGCACATGCCGTTGTTGCAGTACGCCTCGCCGTAGGCGCAGGACGAGCCGTCCAGCAGGTACACGTTGGCCGGGCAGTAGGGTGAGGCACCCGTGCAGTATTCGGGGAGGTCACAGGATCCCGCTGCTTCCCTGCAGGTCGTCCCAGCCACCTTCAGCTGCCGCGGGAGGAGAGAGAAACATCAGCACCCACAAGAAGTAAATAGGACTAACTGGGACAGACGCTGCCTCCTGGCACAGCGTGGGGCCAGAAACCATCTGTAATGTCCCCTCTGGGACTGTGAGGGGCTATCAAGATACAAAGACAGATTTTGTGGCTGGAACCCAGCCACAAAGCAGCCATCAGAGACTCCCCTGAGGACAGGAGTTTATGCACATTTAGGCACAACCCTCCCCGTTTGGCACCAGGAGGGTTGATCCTGGGGACACGCAGAGCATGGGTCCCACGGGGGCCACATCTCACTGCGTGGTCCGGCGAGGGGGGGGATCAAGGGGGTGATGAAACGAGGGGGTTACCCTGCAGTTCTGGCAGCAGTCACCGTGGGCACACTGGGCCCCCATCTTCAGCGTGCAGTTGTGCGCGTTGCAGCAGGGGTTGGTGCACTCCTGCGCGGGGAGACGGAGACAGCATCACCACGGGCAGCGAGTCCACCCCTTCCCTCCCCCATCGCTGCTCTCAGCCCCTTCTCCACCCCTCACAGCACCACCCCAGGGACGCAGCCCCTTTGGGACCAGCAAACCCAACCCCCTTGGGAAGACCCCTCTCCGTGCCACGCGGAGAAAAGCGGTGCGGCACCCGTCCCCGTACCTCCACCTCCCCGCAGTCGCAGTCCTCTCCGTCCTCCAGAAAGCCGTTGCCACACTTGCGGCCCACCACCAGGTCCTTGGTGTCGGGCAGGTTGAAGAGACACATGCCGCCTCCCTTCTGGAAGTAGTTCTCCAGCTGCCTCTTGCTGCAGGAGCTGAAGACGCGCGGGAAGGGGTGGCTGCGCAGGGGACAGATGGGGAGGGGTGGGAACCGGGGCGGTCGGGGCCAGGAGAAGGTGGAAAACCACAGTCAGAGCTGGGAAATAAGGACACGGGCGAACTGGCACAAACCCTTCCAGGAGCAGCAGCAGCAGCACCACCGCCAGCCAGGTGCACCAACACCTCCATCTCCCACCCCAACCCGCACCGCTGAGCGCCCCAAAAGCAGAGCACCGGACACTGACAGCCCAGGACCCAAATATTTGGACAGCCGGACCCAAATATTTTCCGGAGTGGGTTGGACTGGGCAAGCAGAGCTGCTCGATGCTGCCCCTGGAGCAATGGATCTCCAGCAAGAAACCTCCTAGAGATAGGAGGCCCTGGGTCCTCTGCACGGGGCACACCGCGGACCCCCTGACCCTAACCACAAGGTGGGTCTCTGCGTGCAGTGCCCATGTGCCCAGGAAAAAATAAATTTAAAAAAAAAGAGAAAAAAAAAAAGGAATGAAAAGGAATCATTCGCAAGGCCTGAGCAGCAAAAATAAATAGAATAAAACCAGAAGCTACTACTTGTATGGTCAGTTCTCTAACACCCAGCTGGCCCTTCCCTTAAGGAGCTGGACAGGAACCGGTGGTTTCCTACAGAAGCTCTGAGAACAGCTCTTCCAGAATTTTGCACGTGTTTTGAGGGTGGTTTTTTTTGGGTGATGCCCTGAGAAGGAGGAAGCAGAGGAGCACAGCTCCAGCTCTCTCTTTCGGTGCTGTTTTCATTTCCTCATATTGCTGAAAAACAATTTCTTTCCTATGAGCATATCTCATTTCTGACATGAACCGTGGCCTTTTCTGAAGAGATTCTGAAGTCTGGGGAAAATCTCTAGAGCTGCAGGAAAAAAACAATAAGTCCCTGCAAGTTACGGTAGGGCGAGCAAGTAAATATACCCATAAACTGGTACATGAACATGCAAATAGGGACAGGCAAAGATGTACTTCCTGCACGTGTGGGGGAAAAAATATTTCAGAAAAAAAAAAAAAAGAAGTAAAAAACGTGAAAGGGAGATGCGGTCAGGTTGCCCATCTGCAAATATCATCCGCAGCTTGCTGGGGGGCTCGTGGCTGTGTCCTGTCCCCGTCCCTGTCCCCGTGTCCCTGTCCCCATCCCTGCCACCTCTTACCCGGTGGCCGCTGCCATGACGCAGCCGCCCTGCTCCGGGGTGGCCTCCACGCAGCAGTCCTGGCTGTCGTGGCTCATGCCGAAGTTGTGGCCGATCTCGTGGGCCATGGTGGCGGCGGCTCCGATGGGGTGCTCCGAGTGGTCCTGCGCGGGGACAGGGGCTGTGTCGGTTTGTAGGGGTGGCCCGCAAGGTCCCTGCGAGGGACCACGGCAGCCCTGGGCCTGCAGCTGGGTGCCACGCAAGGAGGGTCCATGGAAGAGGTGGGGTTTGGTCTCCTGAAAGCCCCCCGAGGGAAAGATTTTGGGCTGGAGCCGACTGCTGAAAAGCTGGGGCCTTGGAGGGCATGTCCCAAAAGACAGAAACCTCATGCACCACGCTGCCGGCCTTAACCGGGGACCACAGGCTCACCAGGGCCACCGTCACCCCACAGGGAGAGGCATGAGAGGTCTATGGGGTGGGAGATGACCCTGCAAAACCAGAACAAGCAGGGGGTACTCGAGGTGAGGAGCCAAAGCAACACAGGAGAACCCAAGGCTGCTGCCCACTGCAGTTGGGGCAGGAGGGCTTGGCCAACATCTGAGAGGGGGGAACGGGCCACCAGCATCGTCGGTAGCCCTCAGGCTGCATCCCAGGACCAACCCCGCTCCTCCAACCCCAAAAAGATGGGGTGGGGATGGGGTCCCCAAGGCAGGAGGAGCAGGAGGTCACCCCGTGCCCCCTTACCATGCTGACGCCCCCGGAGTTGTCCGCGCTGCACATCCCCTCCAGCGGGGCCATGCCGATGGTCGTCCCCCTGAACGTCTTCCCGCTGCTCGGACGCCCACCGGAAAGGAGAGCGGAAGGGTAATTAGTTCCTCCAGGCAGAGCAATTAGCAATTAGCCCTTTCGGAGGGCTCGGGCCGGGCTGGGAGGGCGCTCACGTCAGCAGCTGGGCGTTGTCATGCTTCTTGCGTGCCCTCAGCGCCTTCTTCCACTGCAGGAAGGACCAGAGCGTGGCGTTGGCGTCGCTGGTCACGGCGCACTGGTCCCGCTCCGTCCACACCTCCAGGCCGATCAGGGCCACCTTGATGTTCAGCGACCTGTAAAACTGCAGGGGGACGGGGCTGCAGGGGACCAACTCTCACCACGTGTCTCCCATCGCCGTCACCTCCCTGCTTTCCATCCGCTGGGCGACTCGGGGACACGCTTGTCCCAAACCCAGCTGCAAACACGAGCTCCGCCAGCAACAGCGTGGGCACAGGAGCAAGTTGGGGTGGCACGATCCCACCCACCAGCTGCCAAAATTGACCAGCTTGGAGAACCACGGCACCAATCCTGCCCCAGCTCAAGGATGCCAGCTGAGATCCTGACTCTGAGGCTGCAGCGGGGCGACCCTCCCTCAGCTGCCACCATCACGGCATGTCCCACCATGGGGACAATGCATTTTCCACCGTGTGCTCACGACTGCCACCTAAATTCCCAGCACCAGTGACACGGGGACAGTCCCTGAGGGTCTCCGACAGGCTGGCCCTGAGCCCAGGTGCTTCCCACGCGCTGGGAACAGCAGAGGTGGTGACAAGGGACCGGCGTTACCTTGTCCACGTAGTTTGCGATCTCCACGATTCGCTGCTTGGTGAGGCCCAGGTTGAGGTTCTGGTTCCTGAACTGCGAAGAGGTGGGGATGGAGGAAGGTCAGCAGAGCAAGAGCAGGGAACAGAGAGGGTTCCTGGCTTTTCCCCCCCCTGCAGGGGACCACGTTTTGGCCCCCGTGGCACTCACCAGCGTGTTGTCAGCAACGATGAAGAGCTCCATGTACTTCATGGTCCTCCAGGCATCTCTCTTCGCCTGTAAATCAGACAGCAAGGCTTGGAGGAGCAAAGGGGTGGGCAGCCCGGGGGCCTCGTGCGCTCCCCAGACACCGCAGAGCCGCCCAGGACGGACAGCTGGGAGGGGAAACTGAGGCCAATTTGGGCTGTTACAGCGCAACTTCCCCGTGTCCCCCCATATCCCATCCCACCCAACGCAACACCAGCCCCAACCCACGTCCTAGACTCCCTCTGGGGTTCTCCTCCCCAGGCTGAGACCCCGTGAGCCGCCCGCCCGGGGGGGCAGCAGCAGACATTTAGGGAGGGCGCAGGCAGCCCCAGCGGTGCACGAAGGACCCGGGGCTGGCTTTACCCGGCGCTCCGCCGGCCTGAAGAGCCGGGCGATGGCACCCACGGTGCTCCCGAAGTCGTCGCCGTGGGCGCAGGTGCCCCCCGCGATGGGCAGGTGCTCCGCTCGGAGGATGACGTGCTGGCCCGGCTCGGGGGTCCCCAGGGGGTGCAGGTAGTAGCTGTCGTTGCTGCTCACCACGATCAGGCCCCTGGATATGGAGAGCAGCAGAATGGGGGGGGTGATGGAAAATCAGCCCCGCAGAGCACCGAGCTGGGCTCGCGGGAGCATCCGTGATGCTCGGAGGGGTCATCAGAGCGGGGTCTCCGCGGAGAAGGAGGTGGCAGCACATCCATCGCCCCTCTGGCAGCCCCAAAACCCCGCTGCAGGCTCCGTACCGTATTCCCGAGCAGGTACTGAGGACGACCCAGGAGCTCCTGTAGCCCCGCACGTGCCCGTGGTAGTAGCAGTGGTCCTGGGAGAGAGGCAATGGAGACCTCAGTTAGAAACCACCACGCAGAGCCGACCGGCCATAAATCCCACGTATTCATCCCAAAACAAGCTGCCTGCTTTGAATTTCACAAGTGGGCCAGCAGCATCCTTGTGGACATGGGGATGGATGGAGCCAGGATGCCGACAGCTCTGTTTCCAGCCTGGGACATGGACGGTCCCCCCACGTGGGGGACACATCGCTGGAAGGGGACACTGGGGACAGCGGGCGCTGCCCGTGCCTGTGTTCCAAGAGCTCCAGGAGCCGTGTGCTGTCCCAATCCTCCTGCACCGGGGATGCTGCCAGCCAGAACACTGTGCCCCATCCCCATAGGGATTTGGCTTCAGCCCAAGCAGTTTCCCAGAGCAGGCTGGACACGTGGATGTCCCTGAACACTGCCATGAGGACAGGGGACCTGCACGGGGAGGGGACAGGAACATTTTGGGTGGCTTTGCTGCTGCTTGAGCTCTCTGCGTGACTTGAAAGAGGCACAGAGGGTGCAGGTCCGGAGCACTTGGGGATGCTCGGGGCTCTTCATGGGGAAGCTGAGGCTCTGGGACACCCCAAAACCATCGTCCCCCTTCTTCCGAGATGAGTGACACCCATCCCTGGCACCCACCGTGTGGTTGGGAGCCACCGTCACCGGCCGCCCGTCCGTGGTGTAGTGTGTCTCGGTGTAACCCGGTGCCAGCAGCCTGCGGGGAGAGAGGAGTGATGAGGAAACCCGCGATGCTCCGGGGATGTGCCGGCCCTTTTGGGGCCCACAGCCAGCAAGGACACAGCCTGGCACAGGGGGACCAAAGGGACGGGGAGGTCCCACCGCTGCCCAGCCCCAGGAGATGTGCAGGGGGACGAATCACAGCCTCTGGCCCCTTTCTGAAGTCCCCAGGTTCAGCAAGGATGGGGCTGCCCATCCTGCTCGGGGTCCTGGGCATGGAGGGAGCCCGGCTGCCCACCCCCACTGTCAGGGGGCTTGCCACCCTGAGGATGAGCAGCTGGGGGGGGGTGACAGCTTCCCCACAAGGACCAAGCCCCTCGTGGGACTTCAACAGAGCCCCTTGGCCCTGCTAAGTCTCCCTTCGCCCCCCACCCCAGTGGAAAAGCAGCATCCAAAGTCCCCACCAAGCCAAAGTCCCCAAGGGGCCTGGAAAAGATGGGGTCAGCCCGAAACTTGGGGTCCAGCCCCAGAGCATGTCAGGTTTGGGGTCTCCAACACAGCCTCGGGCACATCACTCATGGCACGACGAGGGTGCTGCTCCCGACACGCCACCGCGCCAGCACCTCGCCAAAACCAAAAATGCTGGTGAAAAAAAAACCTCAGGCTGCTGCCGCAGGGCCCTGCCTTCGCCCCGCTCCCCGCGGCCGCCAACCGTCTCTCACCCCGGCCCCGCGCTGACAAATTGCTTCCTGCCGCCAGGCGAGAAGAGCCAGAGCTCAGCCCGCGTCCCACGCGCCTGCGCACGGGAAGACCGATGGCAGAGAAGCAAAACCCGGCCCAGACGCCGGGGTGATGGGCACCCTGCCGCTCGCAGGAGGACCACGAGGGGCTGGGTTCACCTGCTGACCCTTTGGGGCTGGGTTTCCTGGTCCCTTCCCCGTGGTTTTGCTCTTGCAGGAGGAGAAAACGCAGCCAGCAGCCAGCCCCAGAGCAGCATCGGGCCCCCCCCTTCCCTGTCTCTTGGATTCTTTTTTGTATCCGCTCTGGTTCCAAAAATGCTGCTGCGGGCACGCTCCTGGCACCCACGTCCCCGCGAGCAGGCGCCTGGCACCAGTAGCTCCAGTCTAGCAGGGGAACCAGACGGGAACTCGGACTGGGTCCTGGAACGGGTGCGACGGGGACAGGGACGGGGACAGGGACGGGTCAGCTGAGGACGCTGGAGATGCGAAAGCCTCCGTGAGGTGTCTGGGGACAGGGGGAGCCGGGAGGGTTGAGCAGACACCCAGCAGGAGCACAGCAAGTCCCAGCATGGGTCTTATCCCCCAGGATGTCCTCTGCAAGGTGGGAGCCCTGGGGAAGGGAAGGCAGGGAGATGCGGCTCCTCCTCCTGCTCAAGGGAAGGTCTTGTTGAAAGAGATCGCGAGGGATGGGTTTGGAGGCCGACCACCTCTCCCAGCACCGCAGGAAAAAAGATTTGGGGACTAGCAAAGCCTGGCTGGCCCACGGGCTGGCAGGGCTGAGGCAGCCCAGTTGGTTGGCAGAAGACAGCAAACTTGGTGCCACCTCCATCTGATGGGACTCAGCTCTCCCTGCTCTCTTCCAGAGCTAGAATTAGGGTCGTGAAAATAAATAAAAGCATTTCTGGGCCCACTGCAGCAGCTAGGAACCAGGCTAGGCGTTGCAAGCTAGTTTGCAACCCCAGCTGGCAAAAAGCAGAAGCAGAAGCCGGACACCTCACAGCCACCGAGCACCAGGAGAGACCCGAAAACACAACAGCACAAACGACACGAGGTCCCCAGGGACCGCCCTGAGGTTCTCCGTGCTTGGCTGATCCGAGGCAGGAGCAGCAGAAGAGCAGCAGGGCTTCCCAAACGCCCTCGATGCCAGCAGCCACCGAGCTACCACCAAAGCCCCCGCAGCCCCCCCCAGGCAGGGCTGTAGGACCGTCTCCATCCTTCGCCCACCCTGCGCCCTGCACCGTGCCACTGCCCAGCCCATTTCTGCCATGACACGGGTGTGAGTCACAGGAAAAAAGCATTTCAGCCCCAACCCAGCATCCTGCAGCGCCGCGTTGGCCGTGGCCGGCAGGAAACCACCGTGACCTGTCCCTTCCCATGAAGCAGAAAAGCCACGGGTAATCCCAAACCGGGTGGTCCCATGGCAGGGATGCCCACCACCCCTTCCCCACAGCCCCGGCACTTACTCGTTCCTCTCCAGCACCAGGACGAGCTCTCTGCCCTCGGCCATCACGGCCACCTCTGCCCGCGCCGGCGCCGGCTCCTGCAGGGAAAGCGAAGGAGGGACGGGGTTAGGAAGGGGTTAGGTGCTGCCAGGAGGGTGTGCACCTGCCTGTGTTATTGTAGGACCTACTGCAAAATGGAGCAGGGAGCAGCAGGACTGGGGTGGGCATCAGCGGGGACGCAGGGATGAGAGGTCCTCGAGCTGGGACCCAGGGGTGCTGGCAGCTGCACCGCCGCGGTGCCAAGGAGATGAATAGGAACAGCCCGGGGAACGGGGACCCGCGGCCCTACAGACACCCGGGGGCGGCGGGAGGAAGCGTCTGACTCAGCTTCCCCAGGATGCCGGAGGTTTTACTCAATCCCTCACTTTGAAAACGGGAACTGGTTTCATCACCGTGCGCACGGACCCACGCCAGCGGGGCTGGTTCGCACGTGCCGGGACGCGCTGCAGCCCAGCTCTGCGCCCCTGTCCCCAAATCCCTGCTCCAGCTCCAGGGAGGTGAAAATCATCCCTGGTGCCACTTGGCAGAGCTCGAAGTCTCTGTGTCCTGTTTTTTTTGGGTGGCCGTGGGGCTGGGATGTCACACCACCGGGGGGGTGGCAGCGGGTGACACCGGTTGCGGGTGGCACTTGGTTATGGGGAAACCGGAGAGAGGGCAAAGCTGCGGCGCAGGTGAAGGATGGCATCAAGATGCGCCTCCCCAAATCACAGACATCCCCTAAAAGCATCCAAACCCAGCACCCCCAGGGTCTGTCCCCGACCCCTGGGTCCCTCCCGACCCGTGCGGGTCCCTCCCGACCCATGCCAGTCCCTCCCGCTCCCCAAGCAGGGCCGCTGCTGAGGTTTTCCCAGCTCGGGAGACAAATGGGCGAGGACGGAGCCGTCCCGGCAGTGCCTGGGCTGCTCGCAGCATCACGGGTTTGTCACCAGGAATGCGAAGGGGTGGGGGTGAAGTTGGGTGATTCCCAAACTGGGATGAACCGGAGCCCAAAAGCTCCTGCTGGCCTGTCCCTAAATCCAGCGGTGCATCGCTCCTCATGCACCCCATTCCCCAGGCACCAGGGGGACACCTCCAGCCCTGCAGCCCTGGGGATGCTCTTAGGGGACAGCACCGAGCATTTCGGGGTGCAGGGATGTGGTTTTTTTCCCTGCAGGCCCACCCCAAGCTGAGCACCCCGAATAAGCAGCTCGCATCGGGTGCTCCTGTCCCCAAACAGGGCTGAGCCCGTGTCACCAAACTGAGCGAGGACGACGAGGGGCTGGTCGCCCCATCCCATCCCACGGCAGCACGGGGACGCGTAGACGGATCCACGACGGCCAAGCCCCAACCCCGACGCCTCGCACGGTGTCTTCCCAGCTCCAAAAAAGGAGACCAGACGCAGGGCTTCCAGGAAAAAAAAAAAGGCACAAAACCAGCGAGGAGCGGCGAGGCCAGGCCTGGTGGGCGAGGGGCCCTGTGCGGCGCGGGAGGAGGAGGAGGAGGAGGAGGAGGAGGAGGAAGCCGGGGCCGAAGGCTCCTCTCTCCGCTCCGCCGCTGGTGGGAACGGGCTGTATTTTTAGAACATGATCTTATACAAACATCGCTCCCTGGCCAAACATGGTCTGTACATTTTTCTTGCAATTTCCCTGCTTTCCCCCCCGCCTCCCCGGCCCTCCCGTATTTCAAGCTCCCACCCCGATCCCTCTCCCCGCACCCATCTCTTCCTCCTCCTCCTCCTCCTCCTCCTCCTCCCCAGGCCCTGCTCCTTCCTCCCCGGTTTGAATTCCCCAGCAATTACTCCCAGCATCGACTTCGGGGCCCTGCTGGCAAAATGCTCGCTCCCAGACAGTCTTAAAGGGACACGAGGGCGAGCAGGCTCGCACCGATGCTCGCAGCCCCCCGTACACGCTTTGTTGCACCACTGAAGGCTGGAAAATAAATTGCTCCTAACGGGGTCGGTGCTCGGACCCTACACGGGGCTGCATCCCAAGGTCTTCCCCTCCCCGTGCCTCAGTTTCCCCCGGGGTTGGGGATTACGTGGGGAGGCAGCAGGAGCTGAATCTGGGGGGGCCCAAAACCCTGCAGAAATAAAACGGCAGGATGGAAAGGATGGAAGAGGAGCGAGCGCGCAACTCCCATGGCAGGCAGGAGCCAGATAGCCCAGCTCTGAGGCCAGGAATGGTTATGATGTTAATTGCATTAATTAAGCGTTGATAACTTTGCCCTGAGCATAAGTGACAGAAGTTGGGTCCCTGAGACCTGCTGGCTGTGGCTGGCAAGGGGCAGGATCAGCGCCGCCCTGGGCTCCAGCACCATCCTGGCTCCAGCACCATCCTGGCTCCAGTACCGTCCCAATCTCCATCACCATCCCAGCTCCATCCTGACCCAAACGCCGCTGCCTTTCTCCACTAGCCCCAAAGGACGCCCCGGACCCTCCAGGGGCTGCAGGAGCCGTGGCAGCCGTGGCCCCTCTCCAGCACATCGCAGCAAAGCCGGTCCCAGCGGGGGCTGCGCAGAGCAGCCGGGATGAATCTGCCCTGGCGAGGAGCCCGCGGGGCAGAGCTCGGCTCCGGTTTTCCTTTCCAATCTGCTGATCAGAACAAACCGCAGTCGTGTTTGGAGAGGGGCTGAGGCCAAGCAGATTGCATTGTTGTTCAAGGGGAAAGAAGATCTTTGTCTCCCCGGGGCTCCTGGACGCGTCCTCGGCCGGGCGCCCTCCTCCAGCGCTGCTGGAAACATCAGACCTCAGCCCGGCCGCCAGCTCGGGCAGGTCCCACGAGCCCCGAGGTCCCATGCAAGCCTGGACGTAAGGAGGGGGGAAGGAAGATGGGTTTCCCACCCCGCCACAGGGGATGGACGCTCCCGGCTGCTCCACAGAGGATGCGGTGATGGCTTTTGCAGCTGAGCTCCCAGCTGGAGCATCGTGGCCCAGCCAGGCCCTCCCCGGGCTCAGGAGGGGCTGGAGCCGAGCAGCAGAGTTTGGGTTCCAGGAGCTTCCCATCATCCAAACCTGTGTGGGAGCACAGGGACCGCACCGCCTTGTCCTCAGCTAAATGCACACCAGCATCGAGATCTGAGAACCCCAGGACGAGCCTCGGGCTCCGGCCGCTCACTGGAAAAGCACCCTGGGGTCAAACAGTTCTGGGGAACCAGGAGAATCCAGGCCCTGGATGCAGAGGCAGGATTTTGGTCGTTTCAAAGCAAATTTGGCTCAGAAGCCACGTCCTGGCTCGGTCTGTGCCCTGCCACACGCTGGGAAAGGGAAGGGCTTCCCTGCAGGAAGCAGATTGCAGGAGCTGTGCCGCAGGGCCGGGTGACAGCACCTGCAGCGGGGCAGGGTTCGGGTTCGGGTGCTCCCTGCTCCTCCCTTCCTGCTCCTGCCCGGCCCTGGCAATGCTTCCTGGGGACGGTCCTGAGCCGCTGGGATGCTGAACAGCGTGGAAAAGGGGACAGACAGATCCCACCCGCAGGACAGGGGGACGCTGGCTGCTCCAGGGACCCAGCGGTGGGTGGGAGGATGCTCCATAACACGTCCTTCTGCAGGTCTTCCTATCCAGGGTGCCAGGAGAGAGATGGAGGAAGGTCAGAGGGGTCTGCCTGGATGCAGCTCAGCCCTCGTGGTTTCACCCCCAGCTCGGCTACAGCAGCAAAAACCTGCTGATGGGGGTGACCCCGAGATCTCAATGAGGCTTGGGACGCCAGGACACCCCGCTCCTGCAGGCAGCTAAATCCACACGTGGCAAAAAGCAACAGCAGAGGGGAAGAAATCAGGCAGGGAGCGACCCAGGCAGCGCAACATGCCGTCCTGCTGGCCAGTGAGACAGTGGGGACAGGGGACAGCTGGTGGCAGAGGAGCAGGATCCCACCCCAAGCCGGCGACGAGGGAGCTGTTTGCAATCAGGGTCCCCACGACCTCCTCCCTGGCCTCTCCGAAATCGCTTCCATGTGTGCCGGGAGCCGCGAGCCCGCGGGGATTTCAGCCCCAACAATAGGAGGCTGGGTCCAGCGCCGTGCCAGCCCGCACACGATGGGGCCACCAGGGCCACCGGCAGCTCCCCGCTCGCCACCGGTTCCTCCGGGAGGAGCATCGATGCCACAAGGAGACACCACGGTGTCCGAAGGGCGCTTCCCGGGATGGCATGGGGACGTGGCACAGGTCACCCTGCTAATCCTGCCCACTCCAAGCTGTCATTTCCCACTTGAGCAGCGGATGCGGTTAATGGCAGAGCAACAGAGGGACCGAGCCCGGCGTCCCAACACCTTGGGGACAACTTTGAAGGGTGTGCACAGCCCGGGTGCGCTCACACCTCCGGGCTTTCCCACCCACATCCACCCAACGCAACTCATCCCAGCCCACGATCCTGGCCATAAAATCCCTCCTCGCTCCTGCACGCTACCCTCAGCATCTCCTCCTCCTCCTCTTCCTCCCCGCGGCCTCAGGCCAGGCAGGAGCGTGCCGCGGACAAACAGCCCCTTTGTGCGCCAGGAAGCCGTGGCCGCGATCATTTCCAGCGTCTTTGCTGGAGGGCAGGAGACACGGGGTGGGGAACGGAGGGGGCTGGATTAAATTTATCCTATAAATAAGCACTCGGCAACAGGCTGGGGGGCAAAGGGTTGGATGGGAGTGAACCCTTCGCGACGCTTCGGGTCTCGATGTGGAAGCAGGAGCCCGCTCGCCCTTTGTCTGCTTCCCGCAGTTCTCCCCCCCCCTCTCCTCGCCGCCCCTCCGAACAGCAGCCTCCTTGTTTCGGCCGTCTGGAGCCGGCGGAGGCACAGCGGATGCCAGGAAGCTCCAGGACCTGCCCAGCCACCCCTTTGCCTTTCGGTGGCCGTACCAACCCCGACGGCCACCGGGACGCGCCTGCACCCTGCTGCCCGATGCGATTTTGGGCAGCGGGGATGCTAGGAAGGGTATAAATAAACTGCCCGCCTCCCGGGTGCCCTCCGTCCAGCCTAAATATAACCCCACGGCTGGGGCTGCCGTGGAGCGGGGAGGGAGGGGACGTTTCCGCAGGGTGACCGCAAGGTCCCCGAGGCGCCGGGGCCGGGCACACCGCAGGCTATTTCAGCTCCAGGAGAAAGACGATTCCGGGCAGCTGCTGCCGGTGCTGCCGAATCCCCACAGAGAAGGCATTGGCCCGGAGGTCTCACGTGGAGGCATCTCAGGTGGCTTCACCGCCGCGCCCCCAGGCCACTTCCCGGCACCGAACCTCGTCAGCAACGAGGCCACGTGGCCCCAAACCACGGCGGTTTCCTGCAGTGACCCCCGCGGGTGCTCGCTGTGCTGGGAAGGGATTAAATCCTTCCTGACGCGGAGCAGGGCCCCGTACGGCCAGCTGCTGGGTGAGGATCACCACAAGCACCTCCTAACAGGGATTTAGGCATGGTGGGGACAGAGGAGATGGCACGGAGGCCAGCAGTGAGCCCTAGGAAGAGATGTCCTCTCCTCCACACAGCTCTCGGCCATCAAAGGCACCAGAGCCGTGCCATTTTCAGGGCCAGGCCCGGAGGCCGCGGGCCCAGCCCGGAGCCCCGGCGGCTCCCCCTGCCCCTCAGGCAGCACTGCTGGGCCGGGCGGGTGCCGGAGCCCTGGCACAGGCTGCCCAGAGCTTGGGGGGCTCCTCCCGGGGGAGCTTCAGCAGCCGCCGGGACGTGGGGCTGGGCACCCTGCTGGGGCAGGGGGGGACCCTTGGGGACAGGGTTCCTGCCTGCCCCCACACCCTGGGATCCATCCTCCCCGTATTTAAGACCACACTTAACTAATTCACCATTAATCCCTCCGATTTCCCTGCCCGTCACCAGAAGAACCCCCAGGAGAACCACCATGCCCCTGGGCCCTATCAACTCGGTGTCCCCACACCACGAAGCCCCAGCCCCACAGGACCCGATCCTGCTCCGACAGCACGGTGCTGGGGACAGGAGCCGTCTCGGTCCTCACCTGCTCGTCCAGGCTGACAGCTCGCCGGGTGCGGCCCCCCAGGAGCCAGTGTGGGGTCACCCGCTCCCCATGGGACGCCGGGCCTGGGGGAGAGAAGAGCTGGTGAGCGCGTGAATGGAGCGAGGGATCCCACGGCAAGTCCCCACATCGGGAGCTTCTCAGCAGCCGTACAAAGAGAAGAGGGGCTGCGGGGACAGCCAGGGACGCCTCTTTGGGGTTTCTGGGGCTTGGGCATCGGCACAAGGCTGCAGCATCACCCCGTCCCCACGCCAGCACCCGCACCGATGCCCCAGCCTGGCTCCTGGAGCATCCCCGCTCTCCCAGCCCCAAACCCGTGCCTCCCCCCCGGCTCCCAAAATCCCACAAATGGATTTTTCTTTTTTAACATCCCCTTGTGCTTTTACTCCACTGATCCGGATGAGGAGATTTGGTTCGGTCACCCAGAAATTGAGCCATTGTCTTCTGCTCAATCCCACAGCTGCTGAAGGAGCTGCAGCAGAGCACGGGTTTGCCCGAACCACCCCAGCTCCCCTGGGCAGAGCAGCACGAGCCATTCCTTGGCTCGACTGGAGCCAGGCAGGCTTTCTAAGATTTATTTTTTTCATAAACAATGTGGCTGTATTTGATTGCAGCAGAACGAGCAGCTACTGATGGCTTAAGCCTGGAAAACAACAAGGGAGAAAAAAAAAATTGCTGCTGCTGAAGACACTGCTGAGAGGGGATGAGGTCTAGCAAAAATGTCAAGCACCAGGCCACCTTGCCAAGCCAAATGTTGTCAGTGAAAGCTTGGATCTTGTAACCTTCCCCAGCCAAGGGCAAAGTTATTTACTAAGGGAGTGGAATAACAGGGCCCGTGGCTTTATAATTTTCTACGCTTGTTTTGGTTCCCCCTGCAACTATCTGGGGAGATTTGGATTGAAGAAAGATGATGTTATTGGAGAAAAAAAATAGAAAGAGGGGGAAAAGAAAAGATGAAGTTGTAGGTTGGGAACTGCAGAGCGAGCACTTAAAGCTGCCCAGCCTGGCTGGACTTGCCTGGAGATATCACACGGTGGCATTTAATCGGCTCTCATTATGTATATAGCATTTAATCAGATTCCAGGAATAACTACAGATAAGGTGGTGGCACATTCCCAGCTCCCTTCTCCTCACCTCCTCCAAAAAGGATAACGGGGCCTCCAACCCCGTGGCCGTGCAAATGGGGAAACTGAGGCACGGTGCGAGTCTGCTGCTTCCCCGTTACGATGAAAGAGGAAAAAATAAACAACCACTTTTCCTCGGGGCGAAGAGGAGGGAGCCCCCGGCGATGGGGCCGGGAGGCCAAATTCAGGTTTTTTTGGCTGCTTGGGAAAATATCTGAAAAAAGTCCCGACGCCGGCAAGGGGCTGCGGCAGGGCCCGTCCTGCTCCCACGCTGTCGGGGGAGCATCCGTGCGGCGAGGGGCGGCCGTGCTGCGGGGTTTGGGGCTGGGCCACGTCGTAAAGCCCCTCGGTTATTAACTTCAGCCGCTCGCTGTTTTGACTAGGGATTTTGCCGGGAATAGCAGAGCCCCAGAGCCTGAGATAGGGCCTTAAAACTCTAAATTCAAAGAAAGCCAAACGAAGAACAGAGGGGGGGAGTTCCCACCCCCTGCTATTTTTTTTTTTTTTTCCTGGAAAACACGCTCATTCCCGGCCCTTTTGGGAACACCACGTCGGGAGCATGGGTGCTCGGGATGCTTTCGGTGCACAGCCTGGGCTGCAGCCGAACAGTGCCGTCCGCTGCTCGGAGCGGGGATTTGCCCAAAGTTTACCAAAACAGGGATTTCTGGCTCCCACCGCCCGCCCCGCTCCTCTCCCGGCAGCACGGCTCGCTCGGAGCTGCTGGAAAACTTGTTTGCTGCAGGACTACAGAATCCAGCAAAGCTCGACCGAGAAAAATAATCGTAAAAATCGGGTGTTGAGGAAAGCCCCTGCTTCCTGGGGGGGCGGGTGGAAGAAAACAGGGATGGAGAATGGAGGCAACAGGAGGCTGAACCCAAACCGGCAAAGACAGGCTTTCAGCAAGCACCCGTTTAAAAAATGATAGAAAGCTTCGGGGGAAAATAACGGATTTGCTCACAACAGCGGAAAAGGCCGAGTTTTACCCCAAAACACGCCTCAGCGGCACAAGCCGGGTTCTGCTTCAAGTCACAGCCATCCGGAGCTGGGAGAATTGCGGGGACCCAAGGGGTCCCCAGTTTGGGACGGGGAGGAGGGGGTGTCCCGGGGGGGCTGTGTTGTCGTCTCCCCTCCTCTCGCGGGGGCCGCGGCTGCTCGCAGCCCTCCGCTCCCAACCAGACCATATAGAGGCATCGGCACGGCCCGGGCGGCGCTGGGAGGGGGCCGGGGGGACCCGCAGAAAGGGGGTCTCCAGGGGGGGGACCCCCACATACGCACAAAAGCAAGGCTACGGGGTCAAGGGGAGGAATCGCAGCCCACAGCCACCCCCGTGGGCTGCCCCGTGGCAGCCCCAACCGTGCCACCCCATGCACGCCCACCGCCGCCGGACCCCATGCAAAGTGGGGTACCCCCATCCTCACCCCGCTAACCCCCAAATTGGGGTGCGCTGCTCCCTCCCCACCACCACCACCACCCCCCCCCCGTCCCCATCCCCTTACCTCGTGGCCCAGCAGCACCCCCCTGCCCGGGGAAAAGCAGCAGCCCCAGGAGGAAGACGTGGTCCCCCCAAAGGATGGCGAAGCCCCGGCGCCTAGGGGGCTTGCGGGGGGCCAGCCTCGCCATGCCCGCGCTGCCGGGGGCTGTCACTGCCTCTGCTCTCCGCCGCTGGCCCTGCCTTCCCTCTTATGCTCTCGGGTCCCCTCCCCTCCGTCCTGCTTCCCCCTGCCAGCCCCATTCACTCTCCCCGGCCTGTCCCGCTCGGCTGTGGCCGGAGCCCCCTTTCCCAGACACCCGGCTGCATCCTGGGGCCGAGCGGCGAGATGGGGGCGGCTGCAGGGAGGGGGCTGGCATTGTTCGCCTTTATTTATTGCTGTGGTTCTTGGCCGAGCCGGGCTGACTAATGAAAACCAGACGGGCGGCGAAGGCTGATCCCAAACTCTATCCCCCCCCCCGCTGCACGGGACGTCCCACCGGAGCCACGGCGGCAGCCCCCCAGTGCTCCCCCAGGAGAAGCCTCGAGGAAGGGGGGAAAACCAAAGCAAAGAACCCCGAGCAGGCCGGCGGTGCCTCCACCCGTGGCGAGGTGGAGGGGAGGCCCCTCGATACGCTTCTGGCCGTTGGTTTTGCTTCTTGCACCGAGAGGGGATGCCGGCACCGGGACCGGGTGCTGCTCGCTTCCCTTCCTGCCCCGAAACCGCAACGCTCCTCCGTCACCCCCACCCATTTCAGTTCCTCCCCTGGGGAACCAGGCCAAGGATTCATTAGAGTTAACACCCTAATAATAATGCTGATTAAGCCTAATAAACTTTGCTAAAGCGCTAACTCCCTGTGCAAAACAGGGAGAGCTGCAAGGCACGCTCACCCGAAATACTGCGGGGCCCCTGGGCTTGATTGCCAGAGGTGACAGCGCAGGGGAGGAGGGGACAGGGAACAGGGACAGGGAACTTTTCTGGGGTTTCCCAGCACAAACAGCAAGTCGAGATAGCGCAGCCCCGTCCGAGCCCTCCTGGCACTCCAGCCCCTGCTGAGGTCCTGTCCACAGGCGCCCAGCAGATGCAGGCAGCTGGACACTGCCCGGGAGCCTGCCCCGGCTCAGCAGCACCTCCCCAGCTCCCCAAAAGCCCAATGCCAGCATTTTTCAGGTGGGTGCCCTTTGGCAACGCCTCGCTCTGTCCACCCGCTGCCCCAGGCAGCTCCTGCCCTGCCTGGGTTGAGCTCTGCGAAGCACCAGGGAAGGCTCCCTGGAGGCTGAACACCTCCTGCTGCAGCTCGCCCTGGTGCTGTGCAGATCCCAGCCCCTCTGAGGGAGGATGGGAGGGATGGCAAGCGCAGCAGAAAACAAAAACACGCCGAAAAATAAACCTGTGCAAGTGCCCTGAGAACCAGAGGCACTGCCCTGCCATCTCCCATGCCCGCAGCTCGCTGGCAGCCCGGCAGAGCAGCTGTACATCAGCAGCCTGGCAGGCGACCAGGAGATTTTCCAAGGCTTTCAGCCACCAGAAAGGCATCAGGGGCGCAGGCTGGAGGGCAGAGGCAGCGTGGAGCTGTAGATGTCTTTCTAAGAAAGGGCAGCCGGTGGCCAGGGCTGGCGGAGGGGACGGAGCTGGGACCACAGGCCGAAGGAAGCACTCGGCGTGAGGCTGGAGCATGGCAGACGAGGCCCCGGTTGCTGCTGGCAGATACGACGGGCATTGGCACGTCCAGAGTGACTCGCTGCTGAGGCATCTGCCCCCAAAATGCTGTGAGGGATGTGACTTCACCATTACCACACGTTGGCATTTCTCCTCATTCCGCCGTTCACCCAGCAGAAGCACCTCCGCTTGCCACCAGGCCGAGAGCCTCGGCCCATGGCCCTGCGCAGGCCTTGGGATCACAGGGGCTGGTGGCCACCCCCAAGGGCTTGTAAAGAGATTTTTTTGTGCAGAACCGGCCTCCTTCCCCCTGCCTCCAGCCCCGACCACTCGATATCTGCTGCCAAAAGCCTGCAGAAGCAGGGGCACCCGCCCAGGCCGCAGCTGGGTCACGCAGCCCAGCAGCTGAGGCCGAGGGGGGGAATTTTGGTATCCCAGCCCCAGCCAAGAGCAGCACGTGTTGTGTGGGGGCAGGGGACCCCTCACAGCCGTGGCATTGGAGGCAGACAACAGCCCTCGCTATCTATTTTCAGCACGTTCCTGCCCTCCTTGGCTCTCATTATTTATAGGGTTCAGAGGAGGCAGCCAGCCCGGCGAGGTGCATGGGCACGGAGCTGCTCAGGAACACCCCAGGCACCCTGCTTCGGTGTTCCCCCGCTGCTCGGTCAGCACAAATGCCTCGCTGTTAGCCTGACTCGGATCCTTCTGCACAGGGCCAGGACAGCTGCACTGTAGCACAGCAGCTCTACATAAAGTGGCTCTACACGATGCCCTGATAGATAGGCCAAAAAAAAAAAAAAAAAAGGGTTCCATGTACCCAATTGTACCCAATAATGTCCCATTAATAAGACTGTAGGGGCTCCCTATACCCAATTTCACATAGCGTCCTGTTAATAAGACTGTAGGATACACAGAAACTTGCCTCCTCGTGCGCAGGCATGCAGGCCACGAAGCATACCTGGCATGCTGTGTCCTCCAGCTCCATCCCGCGGGGCTCAGAGCCTCGGAGACTTCCCAGGGGAAAGGCTGGGACATATCGAATCGAACCTGGGCACAGGACCCAGCACAGACCTTAGCAAACTAGCCGGAGTCTCTCTCTTCTTTAATGTTTGCATCAAGTTTGAAGTAGCTTCTGCTGTAGCTAGACCACGACAGGGTTGCAGCAGATGCGCACACGCATGAAGTCAGTCTGTGTAAGAAGAAAACCCTCTTCCCTAACAAGAGCCCTCACAACTGTCCTCATCACCGTGGAATTTGAGTGCCTTCCAGAAGGGTATTAATCAACGGGGCTTTCATTTGTCATGCGGAGGTCATTCACCGTCCCACAGGGTCTAATTTGGCCCAGAGAATTCAGTTTATCTGCTGATGCAGGGAGAAAAATATTAATAAAAGCTTGACTTTCAAGCTTTGCTTGTGTGAAAGCATCGCGTCTATCCCATTTGCAGCAGCTCAGCTGAATTCGTTCCTCAAGCCTGGGCCGAGCACACCCCAGGACTTCGCGGTAGGGTCTGGGCTGTCTGCAAGCACAGCCATCCAGCTGGCGAGCCAGTAAATGCTGCATGAAGGAAGCAATTATATTAAAGTCTCCTTTACGGGATTATAGTTTGATCTGGACTATTGTACAGCCAGCCAGGAAGCACTATTCCTTCTTAATTAGAATCTCATTTCAGGAAAAGTGAATTATAAAGCCAGACGCTTTAACAGGCAGGCGGAAGCAGTTAGCTTACCTGCTTGCACGGGGCAAACCTCTCTTCGGCGTCTTCCTCTTCCAGGTCCTCCCGTTGCATTGTCCTGCAGCCCGTGGCACAACCACTACTGAATTTACCCCCGGCTGCAGGCAGCAGAAGCCCCTCTGGGAAGCCAGGAGCCTCCCTCCAGGAGCTGGGCACTCCAGACCCGGCCATAGCCAGGCAGGCGAACGGTAACACAACCACGTTCGGTGCAGGACTTCCCGAAGTCGTCACACACTTCAACTTTCCTTTGCCATGGGAACCGATCGTAAGGGTGATGTAAATCCTTCCGTTTATCAGTGAGGAGAGAGAACGTGTCCCTAAGAGAATCAGCTCAAGTTCCTCACCCATTCCCTTGAAGCTGCCTGACGGGGCAGACATCTAACCTGAAAGTGGTTCTCCGCAGGAAGGACTCCAAAGCACCCACCAAAAAACAGAGGATTTAACATAGATATAAATATAAATATAAATAACTGTAATATATATATATAAATATAAATAACTAATATATATATATAAATATTGTAAGGATGGTATTTAGAGCACAAAAGGTAGAACTAGTGGAAATGATCACACAAGAGGAAATGGAAAGCATTTCAGAAGCACGAATGGGCCTCTTACTTGAAAAAGGCACCTTTCAAAGCACAAGGTTGCTTTCTACAGCCCTCACTCCACTGCTTCCTTGCCCCAACCACCTCAAGTTCAGCTTGCTGAGAGTACATCAACAGGCAGTGCAAAGCCAAACGCCAGCCATTATATTAACTCGGTGACAAACAAGGTAGAATTGGATGATAACTGAATTAGATCAAAGTTGCTTTCGGTTTCTGGATTTAGCTCAAAAGACTGCTTTTTCTTCCATCTTTGAGACGGCAGCTCTGACAGCAGGCCTTTCGGTGAGACTCAGACATGTGTTTGGCACCTACACAATAACCATTGTGTGGGGTGGGCACGGCAAACACTGATCAAAGAACATTTCTGGTTAACTAAGAACAAAAGCTTGCACCTCTAGCATCCTAAAAAAAATTAATAAAAAAATACAGTTCCACCCTCTTTAAACTCCACCAGATTTGCAGAACTTACCCTAAAAGTCTCTGTCTGGTTGTGGATTAAGACGAGATGAATCAGGGCAAGACGAGCATAATTTCCTGAGTTTCTGGAAAGAAGCTGTCCCATTTTCGAACCCATGACTCCAAACGTCAACAGTCTCTTTCCAGAGAACTGTAAACACTAGATGCTTTTCACCCAGCGTGAGCTTTATCTGACCCGAGGACAAGGAATTGTAAAGTGGAATGGATGTGAGTCATCTTCGCTAGCATCCGTCATGAAGAAACCATGAGAAGGATGGATGACCACACCGTTCAAGGACGTGACCGGGCAGGAGACCTGCCGCTGCTCCTGTAAACCTGGCCACTGACCTCATTTTTGTAAGTTCTGAGAAACTGCAGCTCCTCCCGGTGTCATCTGGAATGCCAGGTGCTTACCCCAGGGGGGAGGAAGAGACATTCAGTGCTCCTCTAAAACACCTTCCTCCCCACACTGCATGCAAAGTGCACGTTTGCTTTACAGCATTTCGGAAAGAGCCACAAACTTCAGAGTTCAGAAACTCTTTGTGCAGCCCAAGACCAGCGTAAGACATCCAAGAACAATTTTCAGACCACGCTTTCTGATACACTGAAGTATGCCTGGACAGAACATTTTAACAGAAGCAACCGCATCTCCCCGAGCAATAGAAAAATGCTCCGACATTATTACCAAATGAGGAATTACAGCTATTTCTTGCTAAAGCTCTCATGCTGCAACTCTAATGACTCACAGAACGGCAGCGACTGCTCAGAGTATTTTGGCAGTTACTGAACACCTTTAAGCAAGGTTAAAAAAAAATAAAATTGCAGCAGCTCTTTGTTTTGGAAGGTTTTACAGCATGTAGCTCTCTACTTAGGTGGATGGGTGCTCCAACTGCTTGCAATAGACTACCTCCACCTCTCTTTGGTTTGCAATGTACTCGATTATTGACCTCTATGCTTCTGTGAGGGAGCAATGAACAGGCATAGTAGGGCCATTAAAAAGCTACCATCAGCTGTGTTATCTGAATGCAGGAAGACTTCCAAGTATATCCTGAAGCATCAGTACGGCCCTTAAGCTTTCTCGGGAGTGTTTTTTTCTTCTCATCAGCTGAAAGTTTAAAAGCATTTTTCAGAGGCCAAGTGGCTTTAAATGAGCTTTCAGTGAGGCAACATCTTGTCATGACTAACACAACTGAATTTCTTGTAGCAGGGGAAAAAGCCTATTCATATGTATATCAGGGAATCGCATGACAAACCTCAGTACTGGCAAGTTTGAGCATCTTCTGCTTCAACAAAGCTGCCTTCTAGCCCCAGAAGAGCAACCTGAAAGCAAAGCAGCCTGCACCCAAACTGATTCCAAAGGCAATGCAGTGGAAGCAGCAAATAGGTAAAAGCAAATTTGGAGAAGTGGAAGGTTGTAAGGATGTAAGCCGTTCTCACAGCTGGTCTATCACAGCCGCATGATACTGTATTGTTTTTAATCTGCAGTTTTCAACTTCAGATTTCTGAGACCAGACCAGGCAGATGTGGCCTTCTGACACATTGGATTATGTTTTTGATTTTTTTTGCATTCTATTCTGATAAGCAGAGCACACCCAGATACATTCTCAGAGTATTTCCTTTCATAAAATAAAAATTTATAAATCAAATAAACGCATGTAACAGCTGCTTTTACGGCATGTGCCAACACTAGCACATGCCACAGCTTGAAAAATATTATTCTAAATCTTTGTCTATGTCTTTGCAGTATAGTATAGTTCTACTGACCTTCCAGGAAATTATTTCCTATCATTATAAGATTTGATTCATTACATCCTGATGTGAACTCCAGGGATTACTGGCAGAGCCAGATCACAGCCACCACTGTGACCGCTCAGCGAAGGGGTGAACCAAGAAGTTCTGTGACATTCCTAGTGAACACGACCGGTCAAAAAAGTCTCCGTTGTGCCTCACCCTCTGGAGGAATTTATTGTTACAGTTGTTCCTCGAACTAAATTGCTGTGAAGATTTTAAGTACAGAACGCTGTATGAAAAAAGAAAGCCACCGTTTGCACACTTAGGTTTCCTCAGGTGTCTTTTCCTGTGTATACACCATATCTACTCTGTGGTGAGCCAATGAAACTGAGACTTCAGGCTTCTATCACCAAGAACAATCTTTATTTTTCATCTTTTACCACTGTGTTGCTCATTAAGTGCATAACCAACCATCCTGTGAATGTAAAAGCATCTGATGAAGTGAAGGGGACTCTCCCCGGCAAACCTTAAAAACTCTCAAAATAGTAAAAAATAAAAATAAAAAAAATAATAAAAATTCTTTGATTAGACTCTCCTGTTAACACAGAATGACAGCAAACCAATCAAAAAGTAAATGTAGTCATGACACCTTCAATCTCTGGTACTAATGATGTCCAGCTTAAACAGCTGTCACAGTTGCACTAAGCTGTTCACTGAGTCCTGTGGTGGGTAGAGTCCATGGTGATGACAGCACAGTTTCTTTCCATCTTGTCCGTAAGGACAGTGAAGATATATTTCATGATTGCTACAAATTCACCTGATGTTATTTCATTTTTTTTTCCAGTACAAAACAATTACAAACAGGTTTTCTACAATGAAATAGAAAATTAAAAAAAATAATAAAAATCTCCGTTAAAAACTATTTAAAATGTATATAATACTCCTATTTCAATGATGTAGTTATAAATATATTATGGACCAAAAAATATTTTGGAAGTCCATAACAGCACTACAAGCAACAGCCACTTACTTAAAAACCTGTCGTTCACTTCAAACCACTGATCCTTTAATATCTTAAAAAATATGGCAAGATTCTATTTGTACAAAAAGACATCATTGAATGCCACGAAACATACATTGCATGATATTTACTGCATTATCTATTTCACTTCACAGTCTCCCTTACAGAGGAAGATGCTGCAGAGTTTACTAAGCACAACACGCTTTCATTTGAAGAGGAGATCCTTATCAGTTCCAAGGTACCTTCCTCCCTAAGACACGGTTGGTGATTTTCTGAAAGATAAAAACAAAGCGGTAGAGACCAGTATTATCCCTCTAAAAATTAAAAACACCAAGCATGAGTACAGCTTATATATGTGACTCTAAGAAATGACCGTTCACACGTTTTAGGACAGCTACAGCAGCCTCGCTGTTTCACACTCGTCATTACAAAAAACACCAGGACATCCCTGTGCTGGCTGCTGTGGAAATGAGCAGAAACAAGTATGAAGAGTCAGAGCACATCTTGACATTAGCTGATAGATAGTTTCCACAGTCTCTCTTCAGCTTTTGAAGGCAAACCTCTGGGCTTCACGCGAGCCTCTTGTTCCCTAGCTCACAGTGTTTATGAAAGGACACAGAAAAGAGGAGAACTAGAGAATTACAGGGAAGAGCGACAAGGATAGTGGAAGACACAGAAATTGCATTTTCTACAATAAACCACTGAAGAAATTAGGACTCTACACCGTGGCGGGAGGGATGAGCCGTATCTGAAGAGGAAGCAATGAGCAAGTGAACATCTACATGATTCTGAGAAAGCCTGAAGTAGGCGAAAAGGTGGTGTTAGTTACAAGCCTAAAAAAAAAAAAAAACACAAGTAGGCAAGTTCATGAAAGAAAAAAACATCAGTATATGAAGGATGCCTCGAAGTCCCTTGGACACAAATCACACAAGACTGTTAAAGCACCTCAGAGGAGCACTACTGGTGCTGGCTCCATTACACTGCTCTTCCCCAGGCACCTGCTAGCACGACCCACTCTTCCAACGGGCAATTCAGGTACTGAAACATCGCTCTGCTAGCTCAGACAGCACATGCTGGTGTTCTGAAGCATGGCACACATTCGCGTGGCTTTACACAAGCGTGAGATGAAGAGCTCATGTCTTACAAACAGGGAATGATAAGGGCATTCCCTGACGTGACCTTTTGCGTTACACAGAGGTATGCAACATGCAGCTCAGATCTTTATACACATATATATAGAGAGTACACAGCATGTGTATGAATTATATACACATGATATACAGTGTATAGACTATTCACACTAACGCAGTATGCATTCTGCATACATCTCTATATATACATACAAAACGCAAAGCTGCTGACACGAATCTCAGTGTGGAATGTCCCCAGGAACTTCGTGAAGCCTCAGGACTCGAAAGCCTTACCCACACAACCTCTGAGCCTGCCCTTCAGCTCACAGGCCAGCTTGCAACTTAATAAGCAAACGCAGCGAGCGATGAGATGCTATCTCCCCTCTTTGCTCCACTTCCTGGAAGTGGCTACAAAACAGACTAAGAAGAAAACCATGATGCTGTCAAGAGAGAAAATGTAGCCAGGGGGATGAAAAACAAACATAAGAGAATCTTGTAAGGCAGCAGCAAAGTGCAATTCGGTTTTACACCTCTAGAAATGAGCGCTGTTTCCTTTGAGGTAGCGACACCTTGTGGCCCCTGTCTTGCATAGGCTCTAAAAGAAGTGTCGCATCCACACGCAAAAAACTTCAGTACTCCTGAAAGCTAATGCTTAATAAATAAATAAATAAATAAATAAATAGCTACAGGGAAGTATGTAGCTCAATAACTTTGCTATCCCCTTTATGGAGGTTTCTCTCATGCTTCATGTTTACAAAAATGACACACTACGTGCAGCGAACAGAAGAGCATCAGTAACAGAACAAATTTGTACCTGCTGAACTCAAAAAAAATTCAATTTCACGTGAGTAGGGTTGGAAGAGTTCCTTATGATTTATGCTGCCATCAGATCAGAAATCTGTCTCAAACGTAGTCTTCAAAATTAAAGGGCTTGCACCATTCCGTTATCTAACTAGTGTAATTTTATGCTCGGTTTGAAAGTAAAAATAGAGAAGGGACAGAATATCAGCCCAGACCCATGTGTATGTTGTGATAAAAATAACTTTTCAAATAGCAAAGTTAAGAACTTAACAATTCCAAAAGTTCAGGCGGCCTGCACAGCCCTCTCAGCCACGGCAGCATATGAACAACTCAGAACAAGCACTGCCAGCCCTTGCTTCTCGGGTGTCCTGTGTGAGTATTTTTACTTGTGCTTTACAAAAGGAAAAGTGGATTTTGGTTAAGATGTGTTTGTTAATTTGGGACCCTGTTTTGAGCCCCATAAACTCCGTTTCACCCCGCCCCCCATAACCTGTGCACTAATTTAAGTTCATCATCATCATCTGCTCCCTACAGCTAACGAGAAGAGAGATGCTGCCTCCAGGGAGCAGTGTGCCCCGCATAATAGTTGTTCACACTGGAAACACACAGCTGTGTTTTCTCCTTGGGATGCATTTTTAAGAAGCTGGCGTGCATTTTTCCTTCTGAAGACCTGACAAATTATATCAACATGCACTTATACCTAACATACCCCTAAATACTGCTGCAAGGGTTTCATTCACAAGTGATACTGGCAAACACTTGTCCATGGTCATGTATATAAGGACGAGTGTGTGTGCACGTTTAATTCACTGCTTCCCTACGCAGACATTAAACACCCTTAACCAGTGAGCCTTCAATGCACAGCAGAACCAGCCTGCACGTGGTACTGGCAGCTAACCACATCCTCAGAGCCATCTGCACTACAGTCAGTGAGGTATACACCTAGTTTTGCTTCTTACATTCAAGAAAGTGTCCCAGAGCCATATTACATCATGGTTGATATGTAATACACTTAGGGTGTAAGTACTCTTTGTTATGATAACAAATAATAATGGTGCTAGGAGAGGAGAGTGCTCAAATTCTCATTTACTGAGCAAAAACTAGAGCAGCAGGTAAGACATCCCCCTCCTTCCCAGCTGTTTCACTGGTGCTCCTCTTCCAGCTATTAATATTTAGTGCTAACCTACTGAGCCGCACCCTCACCTGGGGTGGCTGTGGCACGAGTACATCCTTCCCCCACCAAGATGTCCAGTGCTAGCCTGTCAAAATCCAAAGAGAGGACAACAAAGATTCATTAGGGACAAGTCATGCCCCTGAACACTGACCTGGAGTCAGAGAATATAGGTACCATGCCCAGCTCCGCCACTGACCGAAACGCAGCCTTGAGTAGGGCACTTGAGGGTCTAACCCCTCTCCCTTCCCAAGCTTTGTCTCTAGATGCATGTCAAACTATTTGGGATAGAACAACACCTCATACAAACCTAGCAGGTGGCAACAGGACTCCTCCAGGAGACTGCAATTAACATAAAAGTCAGGTTTATTCTAGAGCACTGATCTGCTGCATCATCAGCAGTTCACAAACTTGTCACTGTAAGAGATACTCAGGCCAGTTTGGATACCGTGAAGGATGATTTAAATGATAAAACCCTAGATTACGTATGTTTTTAGTCTAGCTTTTGCACCAGCATAACAAAACAGTTTTCTCCTCCTAATATTCTGTGTCATCTTTGGAGCCATTCCACAAAATCTGTAGCTCTTTTTTTCCCTGACACACAATCGGATCTGCTTTAGAAACTGATGCTCTCAGCAACACATTAACAAAATTCTAAACAAACTATTCACTGTATTTACAGCTACTCACTACAGCTATTCTGCATCATCAAGGAAGACAAAAGATTACAGTATTTACTGCAATGAATCACCATCCTCTTGCAATCAAAACAACACTTGTACACAAAACTTTCAATATGATTCCCTCTTCTTCCAGCTGATTACACTGCTTCAAGTGAGTTACTGCCAACATTCATCAACTCGAAGACCTTACTGTACTGGCATCTGAGATTCTCAGACTAGTAGCAAAATATGTTGTGAATATACAGTGCAAAAGCATAACAGCAAATTCAAGTAATTCTAGTCATAAGTACCCACAACCAGATTAGGAAGGTATTCTGGATAATACACCGCATTACAAGCCCCTGCTTTTAAAATCCAATTACTGCTGTTTCTAACAAATAACTGTTATTCCAGCTCTGGTAGAACAACTCAGCCAGAAAAGAGTTGCAGTGCTAAAAACTGAAGTGTAAGCTTAAGATCCAGAAGAAAAAAAATCAGTTTTCATTTTTAATGCATGTCCTTAAACCAGTGAGGCCTCTAATGAATTTTATTGCCTATTTCCTGAGTTCTGCAGAAGGCTGCATTTATTGGTACATGGGTTAGACAGCAAGAAGGTGAGTCAGGTTAGAACCTGAGTGTTGATAATAGACTGCTGTTTCCCATCTTTTAGCTTTTACTGTCTTAAGAGAAAGCGTTTGGATGGCTGAAACAGCTCAAAAAGGGATACAGTGGTCAGCCTGAGAGATGTGCACCACAGAAGGGACTGATTGGCCTCCTCTGTTTTATCACATCACTCATTGTATATAAATTGATATGCTTTGTTACACAGAAATACAAGATAATAAGATGTGTGCATATAGGAGGAGAGATAGACAGAAGACTCTTTTCCTTGTTACTCATTGTGATTAACCCAGGAGAGTCTCTAGCACGCAGCTCTTCAATCTTTCTGTCATTAATAAAACCTAAGCTTGACACACATAAAGCACTTGTTAAAAAACTTGGACAGCCAGGGAGGAAGAGCGCTAGCAGCATTGCTGGCTAGGACAGAAGCAGCTCCCTGCATGGATCTCTCCACTTCATGGCAGAACGGGTCAGGATTCAGCAGAGCCCTAGAGCGACCCAGCCAAAAGGGCCTCACAGATTCCTTCTCCTCCTCCACACAAAAATCCTGGAGTCCTCACCTCATCTTTGATCTGTTGCTGGTTGTACGGTGAGACCGCAGCACAGGAACTGTTCATAAAGTGCTGGTCAGTGTTTGTGGTTCAAAACTAGTCACACTCACGCTTGGGGATACCAGTTTATTCCACAGTTTGCCAGACAGAGCTGATCCTAGGCTGATCAGTGCCAGTGCATACTATCAGCCGAATAGGCATTTAATTGTGAAATCCACAGCCCTCAAATTTAATTACCACCAGGACTGCCAATTCTCCACTGGAGAAAAGTTAGAAACGACAACTCCAGGCTTTTTTTTAAACATGGCTATAAAGTTATCTGTGAATATTGTAAGTTAAAGCCATCTGCAGCAAGAGTACACAAGAGCTACAACAGCAGCCTTCAATTCTAGGAGCTTATTTATGGAGTATCTCCTTTGGATATGCTCCACAGCCCACCTTGTTCTGCTCTCAAGACTCTGCACATGGCCTTTTTTGTATGCTGCTTACATGGGACTATGCTTCCTTGTTGTTTTTTTTTCCTCCCCCACACAATATGTAGGTACTGGAAGGATTTCCAGGTTAGATGTTTGTGGGGTTTTTTGTTCCACATTTTTATAAGCTTGACTTCTTTGACCCTGATTATTCTAATCACCTAGCATCTGCAAAATAATACCACAGAATTAGCACTCAGTATTACTATAAAGCTTGTGACCTCACGGGAAAAAAAAAAATCTAACACGTTCCAATATAAGCACTTGACCAGAACACCTACCGTTTTGTAAAGCTGTGCTTTCAGGCGGTACGAGTTGTATTCCAATTTCCGCTTCTCTTCCTCTCGCTTCTTCTGCACTTCTGGCAGCTGCTCGTAGATCCTTAATGTAAATACAAAAAGTCAAAAATAGTGACTTGGCAGGAAGGAATTTATCGATGTAAAAAAAATTCTCCTTTTTATCTTCACATTCTGTTAAAGGCTACTGGCCAACCACAATTGTATTTGGGGTTTTACTAGTGTCGCACATGGAAAATTTGGAATACGCAGCAGTTGCAATACCAGAAGTTCCCACAGTCCATAATGCCCTTCTATTACAAGCAGCACCTCCTAAAAGCAATATTTGTAGCACTGAAACGACCATACAGCTGCTCTTATTACCCAGATGCAAAAGGTGGAGCTTCGACATCACCCGTGCAGAACGGCTTTGTTGCTTTGAAGGTGTGCTGCTTTGGAGTAACACGTTTACCCATTAACAGCAATATCCTTACGACAAGCATAACTTGAATTAAGCTGTTCAGGAATCTTTTCTGCCCAAATGCTGCCTTGCCTTGATCAATGCTTTGTCTTCTCCCCTGCTGAACTACTCCCATAGCAGAGCCAAACAGCAAGCGATGCTCTGAAATAAAAACGAAGGTGCCTAATGCTCACCCCAGTGTCAGCGCACTGTTCTAGGCTGTTTTATATGGTGCCACCTAAAGAAGGGACCTAATTGCTAAGATGGCAGAACAGTGCTGACACTGCCTCCCCCAAATCTTCCTTTAAGATCATAGGGCTTTACTCAGTTCATGACAGTGGTTGCCAGGAACCATGCAGCTTCAAAAAGATTACAGTCTATGGGACATGAAAATGAACCTTGTTCAAAATTCCAGTCCCATTATATTTAAAGCAAGACAGATACTATACCTCCTTCCTTAATGTACTGACTTGATAATCAGCAATAGGAGGAGGAAAGGAAAAAAAAATGTTACAATACCGCAAAGGTACAGTTTTAAGAGACTGCTTCATTCTTACGTCAACATGATAACAACTTTCCATAATTACTGTTCACTTTGAATATTTTAAATGCATCTATGCCTTCAACTCCTATTATCTGAAAGTGCTTCAACCCATTCCATTTTGAACACTGCAAATCAATACAGCCCACCAGCCGGGAGGGAGGAGAGGCGTCTTTCACAGTTGTCTTGGTCCTAACTCCAGCAGGAAAATAAGTTATTCTTCAAAACAGCAAAAGAAGTGATGGAGGCAAACGAGTCAACCTGCATTGATTTGCTATTTAGTCAGTAAGACTCAGGTGTTACTTCCATGTTTCAAAGGACAGAAGGACTAGAAATTAGCAGGAAAACAAACTAAAATGAAAGTGAAAGATGACTATGTAGGCAGAATCAACAAAGCAAGGAATCATATGTAAAATTTTGATAAGTATTGACTTTTATGTCCTAATTCCCCAGTATCAGCTATGGAGAGCCACACTCGTTTGTACAAGCATTACACAAGCGTGGGTATCAATCCATCACAGTTGAACTGATGAGCTTATGTTCTCTGAAGGCAAGGAAATACAAATCCAACACCAGGAAATTCTTTAACAGGCCACTTAATATTGCATCTATAGAGACAACTGTTATTAGATTTAAAAAATAATAAAGAAAATAAAGGAACTGTTTCCATGACCTACCTCTTTGCGTATATTCCTATTCTCCTACTCTGTCTGCAGCTGCTCTTAAGGTCATCTTTCTAAAAATGTCACTACCCACAATGCTGCTACAGAAAAGAGGAAGTAAACCATATTTGGATGCTTATTTTCCATCTCTGATGCTTTGCTGATAGGCAGCAGAGGGTGCTAGGTCTATAGAAGTGCTACTGAAGCGGGGGTGTTGGGGTTTTGTTTTACTACCATCTCACCATTCACTAATGGCTTTACCATTCTAGGGCTCCCCTCAATGAAAGATCAAGGTTTACCACACACTGATTCGTCCCACCATAAAGATATTTAGAGCAAGAAATGGACAAATCAGAACTGTAGGTAAACTCACTGAAAATGGTTTTCATTAGCTCTAGCTAATTTACCACAAGAAATTCCACTTATACCCTCGCAGAGAAAAAGCAAAAGCTTCTGTACTCATTATAGGTGTGGATTTCAGAAGAATGGTAGAGAATAAATGACTTCTCAGATCCAGCTGAGAGTTGGAGTATGACAGCAGTAAGAACAAAAAAATGTCACCGAGTGCGACTGCCTGAATCAGTCTCCATAGAAATCCTGCTGACTTCGGTATTATGAAACCAGAGTTTCTGAAAAATACTTGAGTTCAGATATGCTGATTACACAGCCCAAGTGACCTGAATCCAAATCCTTCCATTTCCACTAAAACATGGAGGTACATTCCTGGGGGAGGCTGGCATATTTACCACTTCTGTCGCCTTTTAACTAATGCCCTAAAAATACTGTTAAATGCCAAAGGCTATTGAAATAACACACCCTTTTTGTCCCCTAGCACATATATCACAGGGTTTATTTTATATATTGTGTATTCCAGTGGATAGTTTGCAGAATCACTATGTGATTTAGGCTGGAAAAGACTCCTGGAGGTCACCTAGTCCAACCTCTTGCTAACGCAGGACTAACTTCAAGGCTAGACCAGGTTGCTCAGGCCTCATCCTGGTAAACTTCGGACTGCTTCCAGTGATGGAGATCGTACCATCTCTATGGGTCCCAGGTCCAGCATTTCACGACCCTCTTTGTGAGAAACTCATTTCCTTGTCTCTCCCCTTAACCGTAACACATCACCACCGCCACGTGTCCCATCACCATACACCTTCAAAAGAAGCCTTTCTTCTGCCTTCTCTCAACTCCCCTTTTCTGGCAGGGGAACACCACTGCCACATCCCCACCTCCAGCCTTCTCCTCCCCAGCCTCCACAGCTTCTCTTCACACACCACATGTTCCAGCCCTGTCTGTTTTGCTGGCGTCCACCAGAGTCAGGCCACTTGGTTAATAACGCCCAGAACAGGTCACAGGATCCAGCTGCGGTCCCATGAGCACGAAGCAAAGGAAATATCTGCTTTTCCTCACCTGTATGAAACCCACCGTGTGGCTAGCCTTCATCACTGCAGGAGCACAATGCTGATTGCTATCAATTTGCTGTTCACCAAGCATCAGGCCACAAAGCCTTTTTCTAAGGGGCCACTGCATGAGCAGCCTGTCTTCAGGGGCTGCCAACGCCCTGATGGGGTGGTTGTGTCCCCAGGAGACATTTGATAGCTCTTGTTGATGATCTTGGCCCTTTCCAGCCTGCAGAGGTCTCCAGAACCTCCAAAGCTACTCTCAGGCATACCAACTGTTCCTCCCAAAAACTGTCTGTTCCTCCCAAAAAACTGCTGAGGTGTGTTCCACCCCATTGCTACTGATGAAGATGCAATGAAACAGTTCTGGCCCTAAATACTGTCCATAACACAAATCTTTCCCTTCATGTAGCACCTGCATTTGGTGCAACAAAGCACTTACACGATCAGAGAGAGCTTCGTGAGTTACAAATTTATGTTTAAGTATTTCTGCTGTTTCTCAGGTGGTACCTTTCAACCACCTCCTCTTGTATCTCTATCATTTCAGAATCCAGATGCAATAAAACACCATTTTTTATTAAACCCTTGCATATTCTCTCTGTGGCACAGGTATTACAGATGTTTAATACAACATTAGTGTGTTGTGCGTTTAGCTATAAGTTACTTGATTCAAACATAAGACAAAATCTATCACAAGGTGTTTTTTTTTTTCCAAGAGTAAAATCCTCACTATTCCTTTGTGGATAATTATTTCTTCCACACAGCTACCTCCATTTGGTGAAATGGTACCTCACTTCCTGCCCCAATTACCTAGTTTGCTAATGTTTAAAACTATACAGACACTCCATTAGCCTGCACCCTGCATTTCATCTCCTTTTGGGATCCAATATTTGGACAGTTTGCTGTAGTGTTTGGACTGCATATACTGCGGCAGAATACTCAATTTACAAGAAAAGTTTTTTCCAAAATGGTGTCATTTCCAGGATTTTATGAATAGGTGCTTTCTCATTCTGATAAAGTCCCTACATCTTGCACAGGAAAAGCCCAATTCTTTTCTTACAGATACAATTAATCCATCTTTCCTACTCATTTACTCAGGGCACTTAGCTATCTGAAACAAAAGTTTCTTAGCCTTACCGTTTAGATCTTTGAACCATTTCACTCTTCGGAATTGTTCTTCTCTTTTCTTTAACCAGGTAACCTAAATAGAAAGTTTTAGGATAAGAGCACAGTGAACAAGTCTGCTTATCACGAAGCATTCTGTTGCATCAATCTTACTCCTTTTTTGGATTTTTACAGATAATATAAAAAATTGTAATACTTTTATTAAAAATACACACAACCTTAAGAACAACGGGTAAATTAATTCATTCCTATAGAACACAAGGAGCAGAACCACAGAAGGTACCTCTGTCAGACAGCATGTGACTTGCATTCCTGTAGCCTTTCCTTTTCTCCGGAGGATTAAATAGCTCTTCGCGTTCAGACTGCAGCACGCTCTGTATCCTCCTTTCCTCCATTACAAGCTTCAGGTGCTTCACCCGCTCGCCAGAGCGGGAGATGAAATCAGGGCGATGCACTGCAAGAGCCTCCTAAGATGGGACGACAAAACAAAATCTAAAGTGGTCAGACAGACTCCCTACAGCTGGAAGAGAATAATCGAAATATCTAATTCATTACCAAAGCATGGGAAAAAAATCCCAAAGCAATATTTGGTATAATGTACAAAATCACGTATCCCTAGTGCTTAGTAGATCCTCAGAGACCTTGTTTAACACACAATTTGTCAACAACAAGAAAACTAACTAGCTGGAAGGAAATAAAATACCCAAAAAAATGAGCAAAAAGGACACAAACCTCGTCTCAAAAAAGCATAGCAAAGTTCACACAAAGTTGAGCCTGTAGAAGATGCCATAACTTATTATGGTCTCCCTTGCTATAAATCAATGGGCACATCAACATTAGCACTTCGGTTTTGATCAAAACTGGAATTTTCTTTTTTGTTCTCATTTTATTTTTTTAATATCTCCTGATATCCCTGTTTGCCACGCTTCAGTTTCCATCACAGAGAAGTCTCTAAGCACAGGAACAGATGCAACTGAACTTAAAGAAACTTCAGAAGTGCACCTGCATTAGCACTTGCCACTTTAGCTTTCACTTTTTATGGATGATCTTCTTCAAAAGTATTTCTGTATGCTGTTATCTGTATTTTCCCAGACATTTAGAGTGATCACATTCAATTTCATCCGGAGTGGACATTATATATGCATGTGCATGAATATCAGCACTTCCAGTGTTTGCACTGTATGAATCAAAGCCCGCTTTAATCACACGCTATGTACATCACACCATTACTTCTGCATGGAAGCAAGTATGACTTGGCATTACTTCAGCTACATTCCCTCTAGTTCCTGAAGCCAAATGATTTAAGCCCTAAAATATTAGCTCAGTTCAAATAGATTATCATATTGCGCAAAGTCAGTTTACAATAACAAGCAAACATGACCGATGACTTCATTGTGTTTTGGTTATTTTTTTGTTTTGCCTTTTTAAGGAAGAACGGTCTAACTTGTTGATTTCCAGCAATCATAAAGATGAGTTTACAAAAAAAAAAAAGAACAAAGTGTTTCCACAAGATTCAGCATTACTCCTGACAAAATCCTGTAGAGATCCCGGCAGCCTTACAGCAACAGCACAACAGCGTGCCTTTACCTGTAGCGTAAGCTTCACGAGCGGCCGAAAGGACCTGGTCTCAGCATCTCTTTCTGGCACTGCTTGCTGAGTCACGTTGCTGTGCTGTTGCTCTTGCCAGTTCTTCTCTCGAAGAGGCTCCCTCCAGGGCTTAGTGTTGGTCAGTGGTTCAAACCAAGACGGACCAGGACAAGAATTGGAAAAGTTTTCTTTCCTAGATTCAGATTTCAAATCCTCCGCTTGGACAAACCATGAAATTCCTGTGGAGAAGACCACAGAAGACAGTAAAGATAAAGATACACAATGCCCTTTTTCCATCCCCATCTACGGCCCTTCATGCCCAAGACCTCATTAGCTAAATACAATCTGGGGCCTAACACTGCAATAAATACTCACTTCAGTTATTACACCAATTTCAGTGGGACTCTGTACCAGACACCTTTGGTTGTTTCTGAAGAAATTTTTTGCCAAGTGTCAGTAAAGCAGCAAGCCTCTATCAAACAGCACTTTTGGAAAGGCACAAAATGGCTTCATTTGTAAGTTTCTTTCTTTGTAGAAGGAATATGCCCATGGCAGGGGGTTGGAATTAAATGATTTTTAAGGCCCCTTCCTACCCAAACCATCCTATGAATAGTTACTTATCAGCAATTACACATTTTAAGGAGCCTCTGTATGCGCTAAACCTGATGGCTTTTTATAGACTTTTTTGAAGAACAAATGTTTTACATCTTCCAAATGTTAAATATGTATACAAGAATTAGATTACTCACAGTTTACATACATAATGGGATTTGAATACATCAGCTAGTATTCTGAGCAGATATTCTAAATAAAAATGGTATGAGAGAGAGTGATTTGTCCCTACAACAACAACGATGATGACTAAGGAAAATATTTTTAAACATTTAATCGTGACACTGTGAAGACTGTCAGTAAATTTTAAAAAAATAATCAAGAAACTACTCCATCAGCCCAAAAATGCAACTCCAGCTGAAAGAGGGAAACAAGTCTAGCTCTTCTGGTACCAAATTCTTCCCTTAAATACTCTGGGAAAAAAAATAATAAAAAAAATTGTTCTTTGAAGCCTTAGTATATGAAGCAGTAAGTAAAACTTAACAGGGTCAAGTTACTCAGAACTTAGCAGAACCTTTTATACCTTGAAAATGAAACCACTTATCTACAAGATTCCTACCTTATCCCCTGCCTTATTCATTGCCTCCTATTTGCTACCTTTACTGGAAAGGCAGCATCTAATGGCTTGATTGAAAATGCATCATAGAGCATTAGAAATCTCATTTGCCATAGTGAGTATTTTTGTTTAAAATTTACTGATTAAAAACAACGTAAGAACTGACTAGACTAGTGTCAGAGACTACCGTGTTCCAGTTAATCCTCCTCATACGTTTTGCTGGTCGCTGTTGAGATGCACAGCTTTTCTGCTCTGCAGAAAGTGTATTTTGGACTGACCTTGTGGTAAATGCAGTCTGCTCCTTTTTGTCCTTTTCTCCATGAAAAAATTGCCTGGCCGTCCCTTCTGCTTACCCTTGCTTCCTGCTGCCTGATGATCTGTGACCATACCAGCTGACTCTCCAAAAATACCATCGACACGATGCCAGGGTTTCCGTGGCCGTTGATTTGGCTGGCTGGGCCTTGGTGTAGGAAAAGTCACACCAACATCTCGGGTGTTTTTCTTAGTTGCACTGTTCACAATCTCCAAGTCTCCTGTAGACCAAAACAATGCAGTAACATCTTATTCTAGAGCATCTGGAAGTACTTCAACATCAGCACCTACGACACGCATAGCTCAGGGGGTGACCCTCAATTTTTAATTTGGAGTTGAAGGGTCACTTATTTTACCCCATCTTCAAGAGGCAACATCTTTTATAATACCACTTCAAATTCAAAGCAAAACCACTGTTACTTGGGATTGTTACTATATGATAATTAAATAAAATTAAAGATGTGTACATCCAGTCCCCCAGGCAAAGCAGGGATATTTTTTATTTGCATATTATTTATACATTTGTATAAATACATAACATATATTGTGTGTATGTTATATATATATAAATAATATACAAATATAATATACAAATATATACGTGTATTGATTATATATTTGTATTAAAAGGGTGTGGGAGTAAACTTGAACCACCACTGCACATGAAAAAAGCAGTAATAAATAAATTATGTGTCTGATGACTGAAACAAAACCACTATTCAATTTTATGGTAGGAACTTGGCATTTAAATTAAAGTAATGGAGGAACTGGAAACTGCCACCGGAAAAAACTGAATGCAGAACTGCACCAGTCCAGGATGAGCTTGTGTTTTAAATAGAACATAACATCCAAAATATTACCAAGAGGAATGTGAAACACTGCAGTCACAGGCCTTCTGAAATAGTATGTGCCTACAAAATACATTCTGTGAGTAACAGATGTCTTACAGAGAAAACAAAATATAAAAAAAATAGTCAGTCCACCTTTACGACTGAAATGAATCAGAAGTTTAGGTTAATAAAACTTACTAGTGAGTGAGAAAGTTGGCTACTACTCAAGCAAGACAAGAAAGGAAATGAAATGGGTCATTTTAATTAGACCAGAACATTCTTCTCTAAAAGCACATGAAGTGAATTTGAAGAATGCTGCACATACGTACCCATAACCAGGATTGTACAACAGACCCTGGAAAATGTTTTCAAAGAGATAAAAAGCAGAAGCAAAACACAAAAGACAAACTTGGAAGCCAGCAGCTCACCTGCTTGGACACCTTTGTTTAACATCCGTGTTCGTCGCTTGTTACTAAGAGCTGAGCTTGGCCCCCAAGAACTGCTGCTTGAAGAAGTTGAATCCAACGAAACACGGATTGCCTTCTGGAGGGGGAGAAAAAACAACAGAAATTCCTAAAAACCTAAGTGAAATGAAAAGGAAGAGGGATTTAAACAGCAAGTCATCCCTATTCGCAGTACCTTGACTCTAATGTTATTTAGATGTTTAAGAGGCTGCTCAGTGTCTCCTATTGCTGTGCCACACAACAGTCAGCCTTGGTTTTATAGCCTCATGCAGCAATGCACTTTGAGCACCCTGTTCTCGTAAGCAGAGTGCACGGTTTCTGTAAGATCAAATTCTGCACGGTGCTGAGCATCCTCCTGTTCATCTGTCCGAAGCTCAAGGGGCAGCATAGCCTGTCGAGACAACTCGTCCAAAGCCCCTCTGCAGCACCAAGACCATTTGTTGGCTGTGCTTTCAGGAAAGATTGCAAAGCGCAAGGTATTTCTGTTTTGGGAAGAGGGAGAAAATACATCTGAACCGAATCCTATATTCCTACCCTCTCAAACCAAAAGCCTTTAGAGGTGGCTGGTGTTGCTGGAGGGACAAACTGTCTTGAAAGAAAAACACGTTGCTCTTTCAAGTAAATTCACAGCGAACTCCAGATCCGCAACGCTGGCACGAAAGAGCAAAATCTTCTCAAAGCGTGAGAAGTTCTCTCACCCTTGCGATCCTCACTACAAAAAGTTCTCCAGGTGGAGAAAATTCAACTCAGAATCAAGAAACATGAGGCCCATGGTGAGAGCACAGCTTAGGCGAAAGAAGGCTTTCACATCAACAGTCACACAAACAGGAGCTCCAGCCACAAAGAGAGTAAGCAGCATGACTGCCATAGAATTTAAATTATTTTAATATGTTATAACTTAACAGACATTTAAAATGGAATATATTCTAAGGGTAATGCATCTAGTCCATAAGCTGTTTGGTTATAGAACGCACAAAAACAGTAGTGCTTTATTAACAGCAATTCAGTGGCAGTGCTTCCCTGGGCTTCAAAGCCAACAGCGCAGCACAGACCAGCCTCTGCGACTCTGCTCAATTTCATTTTTTAATTATGAAGCAGATTTTGTTTTGGTTTTTGCTTGATCATAGCAATTAGTGTTCTATTAGTAACTCATAACGCTAGCCACAATGGAAATGAACAAAGGCTTTTTATTACCTTTTTATTGATCCTCTGCTACCACCACTTCAATGCAAAACAATTTCATTTCAGCATTTAAAGCAGGCAATTTTTATTCTCGTGCACGCCGGGAAGAGCTGTTTTTTAGTTTCATAAAACTATTACAGCTCTGACACAGTGCGCTAGGCAGCTGTAGTAGGTCTGTATCTTCTTTCAGAGAACAGAAGCAAATTTGAATATGGGCTGCTCAGCAAAAGGGAAGATGGGATGAAGCAGGGAAAAAAACAAGATAACCCATTTACATGCACATGCAGAAATAAATACAAGCAGCGATTCGGTACTGAATATCGACATGCATATCCCTATTTGGACCAGAATACTCAGCGCAGTGCCTTCAAAGCCCTTCAGCAGTTAAATAGCACAACCTTTAGTTTTGTACCTGCTACCAGATGGCAGCTTTAAGAGTGCTTTAGAAATAACAAACTGGAATAGATGAAAACCTTCTGGGATGGGTTCAGCGTCTATAAATAAAAAAAGCTGCAATCAAGTTTTCTGGAAGCAGAGCTGACAATAGGCTCTCAAAAAAAAACACTGAGCTACAAAGCGCAGCACTTGTCTGCAAGATTTGTACAGTAGTCTCCTTAGGAGTAGAGCTCCTGCTATAAATAAACAACAGTTTCTGAACCACAGATATTTGCAACTAAAAAAAAAAAAAAGATCTTGATTTCTGTTCTGCCAAATATCACGGAAATTACCAACATTTGGGTTTTACCATGAAGTTAACATTCTGCCATTAATTTTCTCTCATCCTTACTTGAGGCAGGTCAATCATCTCTTTGTACGTTGGTTATATATTCACACACACAGAGCACATCATGAGATAAAAGTTACCACTTTCTAAGAGCCATATGGATTCAATGCAACACCAAGCACTGAGAACAGTGAGTCTTTATTCTCATGTAAGTATTACTGGATTCTGTTATCTATCTCTTAGGTGGTTTTCAAAGTCAAGTAGACTACAGGTTGTTTTTGAGGTCTAAATAGACGTTGAAGGATTAGCCTTACAAACAGAATATGGAATAAAATCATCATGCCTCATCCCTGGCAGTGCCCAAGGCCAGGCTTGATGGGGCTTTGAGCAAGCTGGTCTGGTGGAAGGGGTCCCCGTCTATGGCAGGGGGGCTGGAATTAGATGATCTTTATGGTCCCTCCCAACCCAACCTATTCTCTGATTCTACGAACTTCCCAACGCTACAACCATGGCACAGCATGTTGGATCCTAATTTGATATTTAGACAGTCAGTGTGCTGATTAACGGTGTTAATGTTACAAAGTTTGACTGTTTTATTTAATAATATTAATAAAAATATTTTAAAACAATTCTTAGCCTTGGAAGTCTTTCTTCCCAGACTTGCATTCAGTAACTTGACAGACAAATTTAGTTGGTTGTATTAAGAAAAACTAACTTGTTTCTCTAAAATCCATTATTAACAATAACACTATCACTTTCTTCCACCAAAAAAGAAGAAATATTTCCTACTTGTTCCTGTACTTTTCAGCATTAATGTACATTACAGAACCCCAGAACTCTTATTTCTTTCTATAATCATCAAATCCGTACCATGGCCGCCTTTCAGGAAATTAATTTTCATTTCTCCTGCAGGAGGCCACGTACAAATTCAGCTGAAGTCATCAGAACGATTCTCTCAGCTTCATAACAGCTTTACTCCAGAGTTTTTGTCTAGAACTCTCAGGCCAAATGCTTTCTTTTAATATGCCTAAACTGCCAAATACAGAAACTTACAACCAGCCAACACTCAGATGTTGATTAAACTCCAACATTTAAAATAGACAAACAATAATAAAATTCATATAAATCCTTTGATCCTTTTTATTAAACAGTATTTATTGTTGCCCAGATATACTTAGGTAGCAATATTCAGTCAAAAGCTGCAACCTGAACTTTCTACCAGGACTGCAAAAAGCACAGAACCTGCACGTAACTAGAAATAAGACAGAGCAGCATCTTGTTTCCCAAGACTACCTCCCAGGCAAATAAAGGAAGAGGAAAAAAGACACAGAAGAACAGAAAGAAAGGAAGCAGGATTGATCTTTTAAGGTATTCTGAGCTCCTCCTTACTCCTGGAGAGGCAAAAGAGACTGTGTCTTGCTTTTGAGCTATCAAAGATAGAAGCCTACCACTGTGTGTTTTAAGTGATTCTCCAAGTAACAACAGAGACTTTATTGCTGTACAGTAGTTTAAGAGTGCCTGTAAAAATCAGCTAAAATTATTTTTGGTCTAACTGATCACATACCTGGGTCTCTTTCCGTTTCCTGTGTTTCTCAGCAGTAACCTTGGGATATTCTACGCCCACTGCTTTGCTGCTTCCCTTGTCCCACTTTTCAGAGCGACTCTTCTGCTGGTTGATGGTGCAATAAAGCTGGGAAAGTCTTGGTGACACCCGCACTCTTTCATGCCCAAAAGCCCTGATGAGCCTGGCGGTGTCGATGGTGGAGATGGAACTGCTCACCTCTGTCTGAGTAACAGTTTCCAGCTCTGTTTGGGTTACCCCATCTGATTCAGAGATGGTAGAACTTATTGTGGTGCAATGATCTTTACTAAGCCTGCTCTCTGAGGAAGTGTCACTAGGAGTTTCCAAGTACTGCTGGTGCTCCAAAATTTTATTCATGTGGCAGATCATTTTCTCTTCTGACCTACTTTTCCTGAGCTCAACAAAGCTATTTTCATCATGGTTGATAAATGGCCTTTCTTCAACACATGCTGCATGAGGCTCCGAGGTACTTTCAGACGTGCTCTTTTCTGGCAGCCTTACTTTCTTCTGCTCTCTTATCTTGTATTTTCTTTCAAAAGCATTCTTTCCTGATTTTGCTGGTATTAGCGTATGCTTAATGGGATTCTGAAGGACCCTGGCCAATCGATCGAGGCGCTCAACGAGGGAGAGCTCACCGTTACCCCTAAAATCATGGTGCTGGTATCTCTTCTGGCGCTCCAGAAACTTAACCCAGAGGTCATCCAAGCTACCGGTGGAGTGGGTTCTCTGTCTCAGCGGCAGGTCTTTCTCCACATTCTCACGAAGACAAGTTGTTTGGCTACAGGTTAAAGGATAACTTCTAGCTGCCTTTTGTTCTGCGTCTCTTCTGCCGCGCTGAAGCAGCTCCTTTCCAGACATTTCACTCTCCGGAGACATACCAACGTTTAGATCCTCGTTCTTGCTGTAATCTGCTTCTGCAGCGAGCGGGAAGAACTCATTTTCACCATCGCTCTTATGACGGGCAGAGAAAACACGTTTATGGCGATGTGCGTTCTTCCGGTTCTGGAAGACAGCACTTGAGGCAGGTCTAGCACGTCCAACACCAGAACCGTCCTCCGAGAGCTCGCTGTTCGACTGGAAGGAGCTCTCACGCATGGACATGGGATGATGAAGGTAGAACTGGGCAGACTTGAAGACCGAGTGAGTGGTTTTCACAGACTTTAAACGATCCGCGTGTTCTGCAACAGAAGAAAATCCTTTTGTTGTTGTTGTTCATTTACAAGGAAGCAAATAAAAACCAGCAAATCTGAAACAGGGTGATTTTCATCTCAACTCTCCCATTCCCAAAACGCAGCTCACTTAGGAATGAAGTTTTAGCATTATTAAAAGTACGTAAGTAGTATTTTCTATCATTTGCAACCCGGAACCCAAGAGAATACTGGATTCAACTGAATCTGAAGGAGGAATCTAGATATGCTGCATGTAATTACAGAGATCAAAATTTGGACAAATTTATATCATTGGAAAACTTACATTTATGGAAACTCATGACAGGAAGCCACAGCTCATTTTGCCTTTCAGACAAACGCCCAGGGAGTACAAATGTCCCCCTAGGGCTATGCCTGAATATTACCTCTTAACTCAGAAAAGCACTATATACAAGACAACCAATACCCCCTCCTGTATAGCTCCTGGAAACATTTCTGATAGTATACCAAGACCTAGCTCTGCTTTTTATTCAAGCTCAAATAACACATTTTAGCTCAAAGCAGCAGTGAAATCCCCCAAGAATATGCTACAACTTGAAATTACAGAGCACTATATGCAGGAATACAACTATTAACTCATTTGTAATAGACACACATTAAGTATGCATGCAGCACATACTAGCAGAAAAATACTCCAAAGACAACTTTAAAGCCATTTTAATAAACTGGAAAAACCATAAAAAATAAAAAGTAAAAATGTTTCGTATTATGTTCTTTGTACAACGGACTGAGTTATACAATCATATAGTCAAGGATCCATAAAGGAAGAAAGCAGGAACTACAGATCCTAGTGCCAGAAGGATTTCTCAAGTCCTCAAATACTCAAATTAGTTTTCCCTGGCTTTTCAACATTCTCCCCCAAAATGTTTTGTTGTTTTAAGCTATCTTCTCATTTCTCTCCTTCTGCAATTGTAACAAAGAACTGATTTTTTTTTGTTTCTTTTTTTTTTTTTTTAAAGAAAAATTTGCTGCTGTTTCAGCAAAAGGGGTATTAAGTCCCACAGCCAAGCCGCTCCCCACCCAAAGGAGGAAAAGCCTACCTGCCTCATCATGAATCACAGGCTAGGGTTTTATAAAACCTCAGTTCCACATGGGAAATAGTGATGCAAGACAAGCACAGAAAGAGTTACGATAAAATTATGTCATTTTATCCTGTTAACACAGGCTTCATAAATTTTACTTTTATTCAGTCACTTGTTTCCTTGCATATCTTCCCTTCCCTGTCTCATCACAGAAACATTTCAGTGTCATGTTAAGATCAGGAACAGCACACCCAGTCTTACTAGCTCTGAAATGAGAGGAATTTGTGTTTGCATACAAGGTCAATGTTTATGTACCTATGTAGGAACATTCCTCCACATCCTCCTGACTAATGAGATCAGGCTTGGGAATACTATGCAGAATTTTTGTTACTTCTGTATTTTACAAAAAAAAGGTTACCGACAAAACGGAAGGAATGCAAACAGACAAAAAATAAAGCTGTTTATATAGAGAAACTTTTTTAAAAAAAATAAATAACTTGCAGAATTTTAAGCTCTAGACAAGCTCTGTGGGTAGAGGTAATCTTTTATTAGGCCTGCTAAAAATACAGTTGAAAGAGTCAGAAGATTTTAAACATGCAAGTTCTCTTTCAGAAAGCTTGCTTATTAAGCTTTCAACTGTACTGTTTTAACAAAAGATTATTTCTACTTAGTTCTTTTCCTGCCTGTGTCTTTAGGCCATCATTCCTACAGAAAAATACCTTTAGTTAATTTTATATTAACAGCTGTGCTCCCGTTTCATTTTTACCCAGGCTATTCAGACAGACAGCATAAATGGTTCTCTGCTCCAGTGCAGCATTTTGTTTCTTATTGCAGGTTCTTGTTTGGAAAGCTACTTCTATACATGCAGTCTTTCTTCAATTCTAACACTGTGACCCAAGATTCATCTTCTATTTTGAGTTACCCCCAGCAAAAAAAAAAAAAAAGCTTTTTTTTTTTATAAAAAAAGTTATTCCTCTTTTCTGTATCCTTGCATTTTAAAAGTGTTCAGAGAATTATTTCTTCCGTTCAAATAAATAGGTTAAGAGAATGTTGTCTTCGTTGCACTAATTCAACTATTGATCCTATGCAGGTTTATCAAAAAAGCAAATACAAAATAATGACATTAAGCGTCTTACAGAAATATTTTAAATTATCTTCTGGAAATATCAATAACGTAATCTCCATTCTGAAGAAAAAAGCTTCACTTCAAAAGAAAATCCCTTCTAAATGGAAGAACTGAAGTCATCAGCAGGAATCGCTATCGATACATCAGCGCAGCTCTACGGGGTGACCTTATCCCAGGCATACTGAGCTCTCTGCTTAAAACAACAAAAATAATCATACTGAAGTATGATTGTTCTATTTAATGGAATGCATTCCAAAAACATATTCCATTAAGCACCTTCATATGGTGAGTTTACATGGTATTAGGAAAAATAAATGGGCTCCCTAGAATACTGTACGGGACTCTGCCTATAAGAGCAGGAACCCTGTCATTCGGCATCCATTATGCGGTTCACATGGTTCTGGTCCCACCCAATATTAGTATCCATAGTTACATTACCTTCTTGCAATTTGCTCATTCTGTTTGACTTAGCACATGTACTCTGTGATAAACACCTGCCCTGATGAATTCAGAGCTGTATCTAGGAGAGATGGCAACCACACCACCATTTTCTGTTTAGAGTTACTTCTGCCCAGGAACAAGATGCAATTCCCGAACTGAACAAAAATCCTCATCCTTCCTCATACGTGAGGAAGTTTATCAGACACTCAAAATGGCAGCATGAGGTTTTGTACAAAAGGAGTGTCCATCAGGACTAATTTTAGCTACTATCATGAGATACAGTGCAAAACCGTTAGTTAGCTCAGTGTCGTTTCGTTTTGTTGGCATTCCAACAATGCAAGATTGCCTTAAAGTCGGCTGCTGTAGTATAAACCCTGACCTTCATCCCTCAGGAACTCCTCCATTAACCTTCTTGGATGGTGAGGAAGAAGGACATCAGTCAAATCAAATAGAAACTCAGTTAAATACCAGCATTACAGAGATACTTCACATGACATCACAAGATATCAGTGTATCTGTGGGAAGCAACAAAGCTCCTGCCCAATATACTGAGCCATCCCATGTGCTTTTACTTCTGTTATTTTCTACATTTGCATCCTTCCCATACTTAAGAGAAAGCTTTGCACTTCACAAACTTAACAGAGTGCCTTAAAAAAGAAAAATAATCTTAAAAAAGGCCCTAATAAGAACTGTAGCTACTGGAATCCTAGCAAATAGAAATGTCCATGTTTCGCAGTATTAGGTTAAAGGCTGGACCAGAGGAGCTTAGATGTCTTTTCCAACCTAAATGATTCTACGATTCTAAGTATTTGGGCAGTCAGGGAGAAGCAGAGAGATGGAGAACAGAAAGAAGAGTCAGATTTAGCATCTTCAGGCAGAGTATAAGCAGTAGCATAAGACCAAACACCATGGATCCTAAAACCTAGTTCTTTTGATGTGATTTCATTCACATGTGTTAAAATACATGTATGTGTGTATATATATATATATATATGTATATATACACACACACTTTTTTTTTTTTAAAAAAAAAAGAACACCACCATGATAACTACCTGGCGCAGCCTCTAGGGGTATCATTTGTTCCTCAGCCCAGGCTAGCTTGGGCTTCGCCCTCTTACTGTACATTCCTTCTTTATGCTTGATAGCTGTACTGTCTGGAGGATTATCATCTCTGAAACCAAGCACATTTTCTGGAAACCTTGAGGGATGAGCATCATTTGATCCTGCAGAAAGAAAGGGCAGTAATTATGAGGAAAAGGTGGAAACACGAAGAATAGATACAGAAATTTCACAACAAAGATGTCTGAAAGAAAGCCTATTATCCAAGTATCAGTACCAGTACATTCAGAAACCAGCAATCATGATCCCTAGAGAGCAGATCTAATGACTAATAGGCAGCAGGCACTGCAGGATTGTTTTCCACAAACTTTGGTGACAACGTTCTTCCGTGAGACGCAGATAAACTTACCTTTTCTACTAATGAGCAGAAAAGAACACAAGAAAATTAGCATTAGACAAGTCTGCTAGGAAGCCAGACACAGGACTTCGGACTCCCTCCGATTCAAATTAAATTCCACACGTTTTCACTGACTGATGTAAATGCCTATTTTCTGAGCTCAGAATAGCCATGGAGAACAGCTAGAAGACAAGACTAGGTCTGTATAACCTCTAAACAGGAATTCAAGACAACAGCAGCATAGTTCTTGGTATTGTATCTCTGTGTCCTAATGTTAGAAACCTAAAACGGCCCCTAACTGATTTATTGTCCTTGTCAACACCACCTGGCTACATTCAGCAGACTTACCCAGTTTCCTTCAGCTACAACTCGGGAGCTAAGAATCCCAGCAGCCCGTTTAAAAACTACCGTTTGGTTGGGTTGTTGTTGTTGTTAGTTTGTTGGGGGGGGATTGTTTGTTTGTTTATTTGTTTTTAACTCCGCTCTGCATTTTCTAGAACCTTGCACTGTCTCGTATGCATGCTGAATTTTTGTATCTAGCATATTTTTAGAAAACAAGACTTGCCTCGCATTTGTTTCTCTCATTCTGACCATACTACAAGAGGCAGACTGGAAGGAGGTAATGAGCAGGGACACAAATAATTGCAAGCACAGCTTGGGGCTACAGTGACTAACCTGTGCACTTACTGTCGCCGCTGTACCAACCTACTCCCCTGGGGCACATCTGATAGGAACTGGACATCTTTATAATATTAATTTTGTCTACAAATAACTTTGGATGTCAAAAAGCTCTGGCTGAAAACAACACGAAAGTAAGACCTACAAAGCTTAAGTGATGTGTTCTTTACACATAGAAGAGAACTTAAAAAAAACAAACAAAACAAGATGATGATTAATCCTAGATCATCCTTTTCTCTGCTAAAAAAGAAATGTTTTTACTGAGAGATAGGCGGATGGGGTGGTAAGAGGTTAGTTTGTATTTTAAACCACAGTTACAAATTGCAATATTTATAGGAATTTTCTATACTGGAATCCTCGAAAATGGAGGAAAGACATTCAATACTGAAAAAGCTACTATCAGAAATGCTTGCGGTATTTCCTGGTATTTCAGAATGCACACATAGCAAATAAAAAAAAAAGAGAGAGAGAGAGAAAATACAGAAAGAAAGGAACTATAAGGAAGGAGAACTGGCAGAGATGTGAAAGAGCCCAAACTAAATAGTAACTCCCAGAGAAAAGTAAAGAATTATCAAGTTCCAAGACATTCAGCCTTGTTTCTTTGCCCTGCTAACAGAATGAGAACATCCTTTTCATCAGAGACTTTGAAACCATAACCTTAAGTCAGGACTCACATATCTTTGTGTTATAAAGTGGCATGAATGTGAACAAAGACATTTTTCTATTAAAATCAGCACACTTCCTCTAAACTAGAAGAGTTCTGAGCTAAACTGAGATAATTCTGCATGCAAAATAGATATATTTTGACGCATAAACTACAACCATGATCTCACATTGGAACATCTAAGCCAAATAAGTACCTGAGTGAGAGCTCTTAATGCTAGTTTCTGATCCAACTGGAGAAATTTTGGATCCTGCTCTGAGATAAGGAACATAATACATCCCAGTACTTCCAGAAGGTTTATACGGCAGCAGTAACGGCTGATCTGCAGGGATGGAAAGCACAGCAATTAACAGAAGTCAGGATTTAATCCTTTAATGCAGCTGAAGATAAAAGTAACAGATCAGGATGCAAGGAGACAGAAGGTGGTCATTGCAGTAAATCTCGAGAAACAGCATATTCTTTAGGAAAATAAATTGCAATTATTAAGTATCTAATGAATACCTACCCATGGGTTAGAAGACTGACTGTCAATTAAATAGAAAAGATAGCTTACTTGCCAATGGTTTTCCTCAAAGATCAATATTAAATTATTAAATTTGTGACTAGGGTGACAAACGCTGGCTTAAAAAATAAAAATACAACTCATATATCCACAGAGCCTCCATTGACCCACGGTTAATGAAATCATTTACAATGAGCATCGATATCTGTCTCTTGAGTCAATAAACACAGTGTGCTGTTAGAACACACACAAATGTCTGGACCAAAACGTTAGCTGACTTCTAATAGAGAAGAGAACAGCTGATCAAATAGCTGGCATATTTTGCACTCTGATGTAATGAAGTAATCTGTTCTCAACTACACCATTTTAAACACCTTGACAATAGAGATACAAAGTCCAGAGCACAGGAAAATAGTACAAAACCTACAGTTTTTGTAGTACAAAACATCAGTGTGGGAAACCACACTGCAACATCCATATTCCTCCGTCAAGCTTTAAAAAGCCCCAGATACCCTCTTTTATTCTATGTATTTCATTCTAAAATAGTGATGGGCACATTTTTCTTAGTTTTCATCCAACCACTAATCTTTTTTAAGCTGTAAGCAGTGAACCAAATCAAGTTACCTAGAAACAAAACCCGATTTTTTTCTTGAACCAAGCCTGTCTCCAACAAATGTGGTTCCAGATACACTTGAACTGAACCACAACTGTCTTGATACAGCTCCCTACCAACAAGACTGTAAATCCCAAGTGTAAGGGTTCGTTTCATATGAACTGTAAATATCAATATTAGAATTATCTCGAGAATGTTACTTCCACAAAAAAGCTGCGGTTTTGTTTTTACTACCCATAAATACCTCAAACTTGAACAGATGGAAGACTACACATAAGACACTGATTTGCTCACCACCCTGCCTCGGGAAAGAGGAAATTTTGTTAAGAGCTGAAGTTGTATTTTGGGGAAATTCACGTATTTTCTGGAGAGACGACTGATGGGTAGTATTTTCACTGTCTTGTGAATTAACATAAATTTCTGCTGAAAAGGTTGTTTTTTCAGGACTTTCTGTCGTTATCTGGGTGGTGGCATCAGAGGTACTTTTCCCAGTTTCTGCAGGAACTATGGAGTTGCAGATATTCTTCAGATCACACCCCCCTGAACCCACGGCCTGCAGGCTCTCACTGCCTTGCGGAGGCAGCTCTTGGGCTGCTGTGCTTGGAACAGAGGAAAGCACCAGGCAGTGATCTGCTGAAGACACTGGCAGGGGGAAAGATGAACCCCTCTGATCTTCTGGAATAAGGGCAGCAGTTGGTAATTTAGAAACAGCTTCTAATAAAGTTTCTGGAGTTTTTAAAGGCACTGGTAGGGTATTAACTTCAGGTTTATCCCCCAGTCTCATCTCATTTGCAGTATTCAAGTCCCTGTGCAGCTCTGAGTTATTACATTTTGGGGAAAGAGTTATGTGGACACAAGACAGCACTTTCTTAATTGGCGATGAAGGAGACACAGACATGGTGGTGAAAACCTCATCTGGAGATGAATGGCGAGACGCACCGATTTGCTCTCCGGAAGCCTCTTTCTGAATGAGAGGCACTGCATCAGAAGGATGTTGCTCTTCTTCCAACAGCTTAACTTGGCCCTTCAGCAAATCAGTTTGTATGGCTGGATGGGAATCCTCTAAGCTCTCACACAACTGGATGTGGCCAGGCGGGCTGCTCTCCTCCTGCTGATCAGAGTTTACAGAACAGGGTTCAGAAAGCCCATTCGTACCTTGACTGAATCTTGCAGCAGAGTCTAGCCCCAGGATTCTGGCACTGTGCCTGCCCGATTCAGTCACATCTTGAGACAGAATGTCAGGATTTTTTGCACTAAGGGTCTGTCTCTCATCAGCACGGATGCTTACAGAATCCTGATCTGACAAACAGTCTGTTTCTTGATAAGCTCCAGCTCTGTCACTGCCAGCAGAGACACGATGAAACCTGGCTCTGTCAGCAGTAAATGCCATCTCATCAGACCGTGAGCCAGCGAGAACTGGACTTGAAGGAGGACACGCCTTAGATCTTTCCCAATGTTGCTTGCCATGTCTCTGTTCCTCAGCGCTAGCAGAACCAACCTCCAAAGGCATTAACCCATCGAGACCATCTCCACTAAGACTGCCACTGAGTGCCATGGAAGTCAGAGGCGACGGAAAACGTTTTCGGGATGAAAAGGTGATAGAGGTAATTTGCTTCGACATCTCTTCGGAACACTTCGGAAAAGACAGCTTTTTCTGAGCTGGTAAATGGACTTCTGTTTGCACATCAGAAGCAGCTGCAGACCTCACCACACATCTGTCCCGTTCCTTCTGCAATGGTGAGTGAAGTCCAATGATGCCAGCAGAATGACTACTTGCAACTGGCTGATGTTGGCTGCAGACAGGCGTTTGAACAGCACACGGAGATTTAAAGGGTGTATCCTTCAGAAGGCAATGATCAGGAGGATTAGCTCTGTATAAAGGCACGACTTGTTGTAAGCTCGACTCTAAAAGCTCCTTAGTCCTGGAGGCTTGTGTTTGGCTGTCAGCATGAAATCTTTTGTCACTCAAAGCTTTGAAGTAGTCCATGTCCTGTTCCTGATTACAGCCATAGCCAGAAGCAGCTTCCAAACCGCAACTCCGTGCACCCTGAAAAACACAGAAGAATTGATATAGGTTATGTGGACGGCTTTCTGTCCTCACCAACATCAGGATTTCAGAATTCAGAGAAAGAGCAGTGCTATCAGTAATCAAGAGTCTGTAATTACAAATGAGCACACGCTTTCTCTGGAACTCATCTTTTTATGCAACTAATTAAAAATTTGTTTTATTTTAAGTGCTAGCAAATTAGCTAACAGTTTTATTCTTGTTTATCAGTGAGTGGAGTGATGTTGAGAAGTATTTGCAACTTAATTATCCTAACTAATAGAGCTAGAACCTTTTAGTTTTGTAAGCTATAAAGTTGTATTACAGATGTCGGCTCTGACGCTTGTTATGACATCAAAACTTTCTACCTTTTTATGAACTTTTTTCGTACACAGTTGAACACTTACCATAAACCTACTTCAAAATGTACTAGGAAAAACGACTACCCTTGGAATGCATATTTGTTCATTAAGTTCAAAGTGATTTAGACACACACATACACCACTATAGCTTTGTAATTTCAGTGTTATTTTAATCGTTAAAAAGATAACCAGTTAGATACACAATCACAGAAACACTTAGGTCAGAAGAGACCACCGGAGGTCTCCAGTCTGATCTGCTCAAAGCAGGGTAAATTCAACATCCCGACAGCTTGCTGAGGGACTTGTCTCATCAAATTTCATAGACCTCCAAGGACGGAGATTTTACACACAAGCTTAACTACCTGTGATCTTTTAAGTTTCTGATGAAAGGTGTCCCTTAATAGCTCCATGGAGAAACAAAACACAATGCAGAACCCCCCACGTTACCTTCCAATTACAAGTGCTCAAGCCTTAACCAAGTGCATGATGTTAAATGCTGGCAACCTCCACGAAATCAGTTATAGCAGGCAACTAAAAATATTTTCGTTTGGAGCAGAGTCCAAACAAACTCCATGCAAGCAAAGCACTGTGTTGTGACATTTTAAGGTTACAGGGATGCTCTGGAATCTGACATTTTGCTACGGCATAACTATCACAATATAAAGTAGAACTTTTATATTAAATGTTTTCCCTTGCACTTGAGTCGTTTGATTCTAGCGTTCACGAAGCAGAACTAAAGTCAAAGAAACTCAATCACAAGGCAAGAAGAAACGTTCTTTAAAAAGAGAGATGTTCTTTAAAAAGCATGAGAAAATATTTAATTAGAAAAGCTTTAATTTTCCATAATTGATATTTTTGTTTTCCTTTAAAAAAAGCATGCCAACTTCCCAGACAAGACCTACAATAAATCTTTTTATGGTCACCACCCACTGCTGACAGTAATTAAAATATGACTGAAAACAATCAGACCTTTCATTTACTCTTTAAGGCAAATTATAGCTTGTAAAAACTTCCCAATTTTCAGGCGCAGATCATTTTCATTCTCCCATCAAAACAGACACATTTGCCACAAATACTTTTTTTCCCCCCCTCTTTTTGAAAGCTGCTGAAACTGCTGGATACTGCAAGCAGCATAAGGAAATCCTAGCAGTAGGTAAGACACTAATCCAGCCAAAACCAAGGATGTCCACTGTCAGTTGTCCTTGTTCATAAATTTTGGGCTAAATTACGTTTACGTCTTTGTCTGACCATGAAAATTGTCCCACATCCATATCACACCCCTCTATCACAGCCACTACGTTTAGGACCCTACTATTTGGTTACCCACATTCAGGCATCTCTGTCATGTATTTTACACAGCAGTATAAAATTCTGAGTCTTAAGTTATTTGCTTACGGCCATTTAAGAAACTGAAACTAATAACTTTAACTTTCTTCTTGGTTTTCTTGCCCAATTTTACTAACCGTTTGCAGCCTATTCTCCTGCCTTCATTGCTCCATATTCTCCTGTACCTCAAGGTCCACTGCCACCAGCCAAACAGCTCCACCATCAACAATCAACAGCAAACTGCTGCAGTAAGTAAATAAAATTAAAGCAACACAGGCTATAGCCCAACAGCAGAATCAGTCAAAAAACCCGCACCCTACCCTTTACATACTCTCCTCCTCAGATGGTGTTGCCTTTCAGCACCTGTTAATGAGGCAGAAAACCTACACAGCAGTTAATGGGACAATTCCCAGGGCGTGCTCCTCAGTTACAGCCCCTGCTTTCTACGGAGCCTGTGCTGCCTTCTGGCATCTCAAAATGAAATCTGAGTTCTCTACACCTTTTGCAGACAAGCCATTAAATATACCATACAGAGAGAGAATGCATAAAGGGTTCAACAAGTGGCTCTCGGTACTTGCCAAACAACACAAATAAACGTGTCTAAATATATCAGTGAAGTTTGAAAACGCTTTAAATCTCATTACAAAGCACAGACACTAGCAAGGAACATTCATCATCTGCAGGGGCTTACAGAGATAAACCAGATGGACAAATAAAATGTGATCCTCTCTCTGCGGCAGAGACCTGTGTTTTTAAGGCTTTTCTCATTACAGCAGAAGCTCCCAAATGCTGGCAGCTCATCTTTGCAGCAACTTACCTGACTGGTGTAAGAAGGCAGTTTGGAAGAAAAGAAATGCAAATACCTCATGATCACACTACAAGCAAGTGAATAAAACACCACACTCCCAGATGCACGTGGAAAACCTGTTCATCTAAGAGCACAAAGATAAATGCTTGCAAGTATAACTGAGAAAAACTTATGTTACCATTCACAGTATTATTTTTTTTTCCTGTCAGTGTTGATCAAAACCTGCAACAGACTTTGCCCTGAAGCAAACTAAGGCAACTGCTCCCCTGATCTGCTAACTGCTCAGCTGCAGGGAGGGCACCTTCAGTAAGGGCAGTAACAAAACAAAGGAAACGCTGGTTTTTACAAGTAGCTGTTGCAATTCCAGAGTGACTTTTTATCCACAGAGATTCTTCTCACTTAATTAGGTTTGAACTAAACCTGGTATCATACTCTTATTCCCTCTCCTGACGCAAAATACCAACCCACGTTTCACACGCCATGCTAGACAGCAGCTCCCTCTTCCATTATTCCAGCCCATCTCTTTCTGACAGATCGGTTTAGCGTCAGGGGCAATCGTGGTTAGCTGGGAACAGCAAGACAAGACAAACAGTTTCATCAGCATCCAAAATTGACATCAAAATCCCTGGAGTGCAGTAGCGCATCTGAAAGGCTAGGATTACTCTTCTTAGGATTACTCTTCCAAGGCTAGGATTACTCTTCCAAAGCAGTACTTTTCTGTGGCCTTACCTATTCCAAGGAAGTGCATTAGTTTATTTGAGTCCCTGCATTTCCTGTGGCTGGGAGGGACAATAAGAGGGTGTAGAAGTGTGTAAGGACACGGGGCACTTCTGTGCCAGGGCAGGGCTGCTCCTGAGCCCATCTCTTCTCTGAGCCATGTACCAGTTCAACCGCCTGAATGCAGCAACTCCTACTGAAAGCAAGCACAGCAGTTGCTATAAACTCATCTTCCCAAGCCTTTCACATGTTTTATTGTGCTTGTTATGTGTCATCTTTCCAAAAAAGATCTGTACGGCATATGATCCACAAGAGAATGCAGTGCAAATTTATAGCTACAACTCAGTGAACTTCCTGAAAAAGCAAGTAAGAACAAGGAGTGGAAAAATACAGTATATAGTGGAAGAATACAGAATGCAAAGGGAGAATACTCGTAGGTAAATCAAGTGATAACTACTTCGCATCCCCACGAATATAGGTGGAGTAATAAGATCCTAAATTTAGATGGAAAGAAACCATGGGGTTAGTATGTTGAAATTCTCTTACATCCAACATCATTTCGAAACCCCTCAGCCCAAACGAGGGGGCACAGAAAGAAATGCACATACGCAAAAGGCACAGGAAGAAGGTTAAATTTGAAAGACAATACACCTGGAGCAGAACAGCACCTACAAGTCTTCAGATTTTCCCATCTGGCTACAGATATAGAAATTACCCAAAGTGACACTTAGGATAAGTGTCACGAGGTTTACCTCCACACAACGTAAAATTTAACATTTCCTAGGCACCTTCATATAACATTCAGTTAATAAATCCACAGACTGGGGCTCCTGTGATACTCTCCTAAAGAAGCCCAGTGCCTTGCACCTTCCCTTTCCTTGAAGAGCCAGTTAAGACCCTTAGAAAGAGTCGACTGGAAATGGAGTCAGTATGAAGTTTAAGAAATAAGCTGTATAAGTCCCATGTTTGCCATCTATCCCTAAACAGCCCTGCCAAGATTTAATGTTTATAAGCACATGAGTAAACTATTTCTCACCTTGTGTATAATGGAAGAGCTATAAAATGGACAGGAGGACGCCACCAATTAAGTGCACAGAAAACAGATGCACAGGGCAGGGTTTGTCAGTTTTACAGAAGAGAAAGCAAAGAAAACAATTCAGATTCTGAGTTACAGTCATGAGCGTTGCTTGCTATTAGAAATGCATCTTCAAAATTAAATGTCATTTTTATATAGAATGCTCCTTTCCGGGGGCAGTATTCAGCTGAGCACTTCAATACATGTTTGAAGCCTGTTCGTTTGCGTATGTCCCAATCACCTCCTTAAAACACCCGGCTTAACTAGAACTTGAGAAACCCTTACGCTTTTTCTTTTTTAGAGCATCTGTTATTTAACACATCACAAATGACAAACAGCAATCGATCAGACGCTATCCCAAACGTAGAACAGAACAATACTCAGATGATCCCTGAGAAGAACTCTCCCAAATTGTCCCTGCTCTTTACTTGCATTTTCTTTTTAGTAGACAAGCTTCACATCTTTCCTGCTAGAAATAATAAAATATCACGGCGGTACATTTCTTGAGTTTTCACCTATAAAAAATGAGAGGCAGCATATAAACTTTCTAAAAAAGAATATTTGTCATAAGCCTGCATCAGAAGCACTAAATAAAAATGACGATCTGATGAAAGAATTGTTTGCGTGAGTGCTAGGAACAGTTTGCCATTCATAATCTTTAAAGTTTAGGAGAAGGAAAATATCTTTTCATAATCATTTTTCTGTTCTTTTTGAGTCAACACATCGCCAGCTTCGCTCTGTAAATTCAGGAGGTATTTTACAGAACGGTTTCCATTAAACTTATAGTAGATTATTTTGTCAGCAATAAAACTGGCTGCATTTTTTTCAGTGAAATAGTTTTATTTTCAACAATCTGGATTTTTCAGTGACATTGTTTTCCTTGGAGGGAAACAAACATTTATCTCAAGTATAACAAAAAAAGAAAAAAAAAAGCATCTACCTTCATTCTGCAAATTCAAAACTACTTTCGATCTCCAATTAAACCTATTGTAGAGTAAAAATGCTTCCAAGATCAAAGCAGAAGGTGTTGTAGTTAAGCCAAAAGTAATTTCTTGGAGTCTTGACTTACAAAACAATGGTATTTTTTTTCTTATTCTACACTGGGACAAAACAATTCATAGCCAACACTCATAAAGGTAGAATTATTTGGTTCCAAACTGTAACAAGTCAGTATTAGGGACAAAGCTGTGACCTAGCAAGAATTAAAAGCTCAAGAAAATAGCTCCAGAGCCTCTAGTTTTTGATAAGCAGACTGAAGCAGACATTTGTGGGTTTATTTACTTATTTTTATTTTTAAGTGGGAAGAGTCTCTTGTCTGAAATTCCAAAAGTACATAAAATTGTTAAATTTATTTTCCTTTTTCTTTTTCCAGGCTCAAAGATTACATCAATACCTGAATAACTGAAGTTTGGCCTGATGCTTTTTAGAAGCTGATGTCTCTATTACCAACACTGCTCTTGACAAAGAAACTATAAACGCAAATATGGGCTACACATGAATCATACTCTCCCCCCTACCCTAAACTACTGCTTTTCCTGGCATGCAGTCAGTCTGCAGAAAAAAAAGAAAAGAAAAAAAAAGACTAACTAAAGCTAAAGACATTTGTCCCATCCTTGGAAGTGTTCAAGGCCAGGCTGGATGGGGCTTTGAGCAACCTGGTCTGGTGGGAGGTGTCCCTGCCCATGGCAGGAGGTTGGAACCGGGTGATCTTTACGGTCCCTTCCAACCCAAACCATTCTGTGATTCTATGGTTGTCTGGAACACCAGATTAAGGACAGGTAATGACTGCATTTTCACATGCAACGTTTCTATATTCTCAGAAACTGCCCCAATTATCTTCAGTTCTGCCTAATTATCTGGTCTCTCTTCCAGTAACTCAGTACATTCTATCCTTCACTGCATGAAAAGATCATCCATCCCCTACTCATCTTACACAAACACCTCCACGTTTTTCCAGTTTATTCTTTTGTTTAAAATACCCTCTAAGAACAGTGGCCTATCTTGGGACACACAGACAGCCACTAAAAGCTTGACGTGAGACAGCATTATCTCATGTCCAGTCATCTTGTACAACATCCTTCCTCCACAAAAGGAGGAGTTTACAAGGCACTGTCAACAAGTGTAAATGTTCTGTGAAAAGCAGAACTCATTAAACCTAATGGGATCACGAGCAGTGTGCATTTCTCCCATCACATAATAGCTGACCGTGTCTCTCTGCTTCATACCTTACAATCATAGAACGGTTTGGGTTGGAAAGGACCTTAAAGATCATCACACCTTCCTTCAGAGCATCTTCAGTTATGTATTAGTACCACCCCTAAGATATCCAACTATCAGCTGGGAAAAAGAAAAAACAGGAAAAAAAACAGGATGTGCTACAGCTGGTCCAGACTAAGCCATGCCCAAAGAAGAAACAAGCTTATCCACTAACTTCATCTGCACCCCTCTCCCTGTCTATCCACCGGTCTTCAAAAACATCAGAAATATAATTCATCACTGTATGCTGGAAGGGATGACAAAATTTCAGAGCAGCTGTTTCTCTTTCATACCTTGGCTAGTCCAGATTTCTTGGCACTCAGAAGCAGCTCTGCCTTTATCTCCTTTATTCTTTGTCGGTCCTCTTCATTCAGGTCTGACACAGATTCCTGAGATCGGCTGGCCAGCTTTAGCTTCACCCATGCTACACACAAGGGACATAATAAAGAAAGCTGATTACTTTTCTTTTTTGCTCATCATACATAGCAACAGTTTTATAATTTAAAGTCATAACTACGCTATGCATTTCTAACTACCCCAACAAAGGTAACAAAGATTAGTATCAAATACAGTGGTTTGAATATACGAAACACACTCCTGGACAGACTGACCAGGAATACGAGTCAAAATGGACCTTTTGAGCATTCGTTTGGAAAAATGGATCCAGAACCAACTGCCTGGTTCTGACATCTTTACAGCCTCAGGCTCAAGCCAACACTCTTACACAATCCCTTCCCAAGTACTTAAACTAGCACATTTCTAATAGCTATGTGGACAAAACCACAGTAACAATTTAGGCAAAAGAAGTATCCAAACTGGTAAAGTACAATTCTATCCTATTCTATCATCCTACATAAGGAGACAAAGACATTGAACATTAAGCCTTGTCCCATTAAAGCTTATCATAAGCAACATAACGTGGTATGTGATATCAGCAACATAATGTCATATGTGGCATGAACCTTTAAAACCAGTGGAAAAGGTCCTCCTGTGCCCATACCCCTTCATTTCAAAAGCACTTCAAAGCAATCCCATAAACATATACCTAAATTAAAGGTTTGCCATTCTGATATAACACTTGCTAAAACACAACTGAGCTATTTCATTACCTCGTGCTTTCCTCTCCTCTTCATCCGCACCACTCAGAATTTGTGTCGCATGGATTGCGGGTGATCCACTTCTCAGCAGGCTTTTGACACGGGCTGCCAGCGAGTCTCCACTGCTACTGCCATCGCTCTCTTGCATTCCTCCTGCCTTGCTTCCAGCTACACTCGCTTTCGACAACATGCTCTGGAAGCCTCCTGGGACATCAGTGACTCTGCCTAGAGGCTCTGAAGGAGGATCCCTCAGCAGGCTTTTGACACGGGCAGCAAGTGAATCTCCACTGCTACTGCCATCGCTCTCTTGCATGCCTCCTGCCTTGTTTCCAGCTACACTCACTTTTGACAACATGCTCTGGAAGCCTCCTGCGATATCAGTGATGTTGTCTAGAGGCACTGAAGATGGATTCCTCAGAAGGTTTTTGACGCGGGCAGCAAGGGAATCTCCACTGCTACTGCCATCACTCTCTTGCATACCTCCCACCTTGCTTCCAGCTACACTAGCTTTAGACAACAAGCTCTGGAAGCTTCCTGGAACATTGGCAGCACTGCCGTGAGGCTCAGATGAAGAAGGATTCCCCAACCCTGAAATTCTTTCAGTGCTGAGTTCACTACTTGCATTGCTTTGTGCAACAGCCACGAAACCAGGTTGATTTCTGTCTGTAGTTACACTGCTGCAGCCTTCTGGCTCCGACCTTCCTACAGATTTCCCCATCCTAAACTCTTTGGTCATCTCCTTTATCATCTCTTCACTGCTACGCAAATTGACATCAGAAGAACTTTCCCATCTTAAATTGCCTTTGTGAGAATCCAGAGGCTTTATTACCGATCCCTCTTCTTGCATACTTCTTTGGGTCATAGTCTCATCCTGTGACAGTATCTTCTGAAACCAAAGGACGCTGTCTTTCTCCAACCCAGAATCTTTGGGGCCATCCTCCTTTTTAATCAGCACTGGGGAAGACTCACCAGTTTCTCTAGAAGAGGCAGCAGAAAAGACAGGGTCACACCAGCTGCCAGCTATAACCTCTGCCTCTGCCAAAAGCTTACATATTTCTTGCAATGCACCAGATCCAATCTGAGAATCACTTTCCTGAGCCTTATTTCTCTCACTACCCACACTCGAAGTTTGTGATCCTCTCTCAACTTCTATTTCACCTTTAACTCCAGCCAAGGAACTGGCAGTCCATCTCTGTGAGCTGCTACTCACATCTCTCAACTCATTTTTAACTAGCAGATCCTGAGCATGTTTTGCAATCAGCATGGGACTCTCTCTATCAGAATGGCAGTCAGGTGAAACAGTCTGCAGGTGCTGGTTTGGTTCAGCTACTCTGGAGACAGCTGAATGTTCTGCCTCCTGTTGTGTGGAAAGCGGAGCACTTATCTCCACTTGGCGGCATGACACGCTGCACGGACTCACGGGTTTGTCTCCAGAAGATCTTGAGAAGTTGGGAGAGAGTTCACTAGGTGACAGAACATCGGAGCCAACAGCTGAATTCATTGGTATAGAAATGCTGACAGTGGAAGTGCCAGAGTTGAAACTTGTTTGTGTAACTTCAACTGCTGCCAGCAGTTCACCTACAAAGAAAGAAAAAATTCTTTAAGTTTGGGACTCTGGGAAACAGCCAAATCAGTAAAGACTACTTTTTTCTTATACTAGAGGGACTAATTCTTCCTTTCTTGTAGAGGAAGAAAATAATTACAAATCCTGGAAGACGTTCAGGAAAAGTGTTTTTAGAATGAGACTTGGCCTACCGCTTCCATGAGAATTCTCTACTGGAAGAAATCTGTTAAACCATTTTGGATAAATATCAAAGAAACTACAGAAATTGACTTAAACAATTTGCATTTAAATAAATGGTTATTGTACTTTTTAAATAATTGTTCTTAGATAAGTGACATAGTGGTGACACTACATCCAAATGAATACTTGGATTATAAAAGTATCCCTGCAAGAAATGAGTCCTATGGGACAGTATTTCCAAAATACAACAGATAAGCTTGTTTCCCACTAGTGGTTGGAAAAGTCCAAAAGCAGACAGGATGCACATTTGGTATTACATTTAGCATTTAGATATGTAATGTCTAATTGCTTTACAGAAATGAACTTAAATGCAAATGGTGTTCTTAAATCCATGCTGGCAGGTACACACAACTGTGAAAAGCCAGCTCCCAAGTATGCCTACCAACAGGAATTTTACAATCATAGAACATCCCGATTTGGAAGGGACCCACAAGGATCATCGAGTCCATTTTGTTTGTTTCAAACACAATTTTGTTTCATGCCCCAACCACCGACATTTTCAAGTACACTTAGCCCAGACAACATTGCCCCTGTACCTACTGCCAAGTGTTTCAGTTGCCAAGTCTCCCATAATGTTTACAGAAGGAAAAAAGAGAAAACAAGCAAGCCCAACAGGCTTAAGAAAAAGATGCATTTAACCTCTTCTTGTCAGAAATGCAGGTCAGCACAAGACACTTGAAAGTCTCAGATATTCAAAGGGTTAGACAGGTACTTGTGAAGAGGCTGCAGATCCGCACTTCCCCACTGAGTACAAGATGCAAATACCAAAAGAGAATGTGCTAAGGAAAATACAAACTTTAACATTTAAATGAGGTACTACATGGGCATGGTGCTGAAGGACTTCTTAACCCTAACTGAACACATTGTTCTTCATATAGAAATGAGTCGACACTTATTAAGGTCGTTATCCATACATTTTTTATGTTGAGATAGACTGATTCATGAACTGATCAGGTCAGCTTTAAAGTGTGTACGACTTTTTGTCACACTGAACAAGCCAAGGAAGCCTCGGGAAGAAAAATAAACCAAGACTTACTACTCTCACAGAAATAAGAAGTTTTGTAACACTTCTTTAACCTTTAGATACAAAGCATTTGCTTCATAAGAAATCCTATGAAAAGAGAAATAAAGATACACGGACACCACACTGCCAAGAAGATGCCACATAGCCAGAATTTCTTGGTGAAAAGGTATGCTTCCAACGGTTTTAATGCTTATTTTTCCAGTTCAAATATCTCACATTTGAGATCAAATCATACGAAGATCAAATTGTATGAATGATGAAGAGCATCACAGGAGAAGAAACATACTTGACACTGCCAGGCCACGAATAACCTCACGGGTATCTCTGAAGTTCTGTTCTCTAAGGTTTGCACATCACAAGGCCTTCCCCTCCCACATACCTTGGGGCTGCTGGGTCCTCGCCAGCGTGTCAGTGGAGTCCTTCAGTGTTCTGAGCTCTGAAGGGGAAAATTCAACTTCCCTGATGGGTCCTCGGGGTACAAACAGAGTCAGTATAGTTCCAGGTGACTGATCAATGCCAAGGTTGCGAAGGTATATCTGACAAAAGAAATAAGGGACACACGAGGCACTCTTACAGAATGCTAATGGATTCTGAAGTTGCACATTTTCCCTCCATCATCTCAGGGCACAGTAGAGCAGATCAGTTGGAAGAGGCTCACAGAGATCAAGTCCAACTGCCTGACCACTGCAGGGCTACCCAAAAGTTAAACCACATTAACGAGGGCAGCATCCAAATGCCTCTTGAACACTGACAGGCGCTGGGCATCAACCACCCCTCCAGGAAGCCTGTGCCAGTGTCTGACCACCCTCACAGTAAAGAATTTTTACCGAATATCCAGTCTGACCCTCCCCAGAGCAACTCCCATGCGTCCTGCTATTGGTTTCCAGCATCTCCTTATGGGCTTCCCCTCCTCAGGGAGTTGCAGAGAGTAACAAGGTCGCCTCTCAACCTCCTTTGCTCCTCAGCCTCTCCCCACAGGACACGCATCCCAGACCTTTTACTAGCTTTGCTGCCCTCCTCTGGACACTTTCAAGGACCTTAACATCCTTTTTACGTTGTGCAGCCCAGAGCTGCATGCAACATTCGAGGTGAGGCTGCACCAACGCTGAATACAGCGGGAGAATCACCTCTTTTGACTGCCTGGCTACGCAGTGTTTGATGCACCCCAACGCGTGCTTTCCCCTCAGGTCCCTTCCTGCTGAGCTGCTCCCCAACCGTTTGTATCCCACCTACATCCAGCACTGTTCCACCCCAGGTGCAGCACCCAGCGCTCACCTTCGCTGAATTTCGTGCCACCGATGAGTGCCCAGTGCTCTATCTAGATCCCTCTACAAGCCCTCAAATCCTTCCTGAGAGTCACCAGCACCTCCCAGTTTAGTAACATCAGCAAACTTGCTAAGGGCACATTCAGCTCTTGCATCCAGATCATTGACACAAACGTTGAACAGAACTGGTCCTAAAATTAGTGGTGTTCCCTGGGGAACACCACAAGGGGCCGGCCAGCAGCCAGATGTAGCTCCATTCACCACAACCCTCCGAGCTCTACCCTCAAGCCTTTTCCTCGCCCAGCGTAGCGTGAACCACTTCATCTCACACTTGGACTATTTGTCCAGAAGGATGCCGTGAGAGATAGTATCCCTGGCCTAAATAAAATCCAGAAAAATGACATCCACAAGGTGGGTGACCTTAGTGCAGAAGGGGATCAAATTAGACAAGACTTCCCCTTCACGAGCCCACGCTGACTACAGCCAGTAACAGCTTTGTTCTTTAAACACCCTTCAGTAGCACCCAGGACAATCTTCTCCATAACTGCTGTAGGAACTAAGGTTAAACTAAGGTCTGTAGTTTCCTGGGTCTTCTCTCATGCCCTTTTTGTAGATGTGTATAGCATTGGCCAGCTTCCAGTCAGCCAGGACCTCCCTGGACTCCCATGACCTTTGGTAAATTGCTGAGAGGGGTCCAGCTGTAACATCCTCTAATTCCTTCAGCAATTTGGCATGAATCCTGTCAGGCCCTATGCGCTTATGAATGTTGAGTTGATAAAACCAGTGCCTTACAATTCAGTGACCAACGACGGAGAGTCACTGATCCCCCGTCACGGTCCTCCAACTCATTGGACTGGGCAGCATGAGATCTGTTATTACTGCTAAACAGTGAGGCAAAAAAGGCATTAAATGCTTCCACCTTTTCCTCATCCTTACTTGCCAGGTGCCCATCTGCATCAAGTATTAGTCCAGTGTCTTCCTCAGACCTCCTCTTGCTCTTGACATACTTTAAAAAGCCTTTTTTTTGGTGTGATTACACCTTTTTCTTCCCAAATGGGTTCAGCACAGAAAGCTTAACATGATCAGACTTTGAAATTCAGGCTAGGCAGCAGGAAAGTTCCTCGCTCTTAAGGAAAAGTTCATTATGGGCCAGTCTTCAAGGCAAAGAGTTGTGAACCCTTTTGCCAGAGCTGGTTCAAAACAGTCATGAAATAGTTCTGGTGATGCTGCTACAGGGAATAAACCCACACTGGACTAGGGACAATATTAAGTTCTTTGTACAACCAAGACTTAGTTTTACTAGTGCAGCTAAAGCAATAAATCACTCCATAGTAAAGACAGCATAAAATGTATGTCTTTTTTCCTTTTCCATATGGGAAAGTACAGAACAAATGCACACAAGCACTATCTGTAATTGGATGCTGCATATGTATATATATTCATATAACGTATTAAATAAAAAAATGCTATCCAAGTAAAATTTCTTCATTATCATTAGGCGTTAAAAGCAGTTTACAGAAGCAAAACTAAAATCCTACTTAAAAATCTAAAAAATGTGTGATACATATAGAGAGAAAAACATAACTAGGATGAAACCAACTCTCCGTGCAACACCCAGAGATTGTCAGTTCAGACACACACAGCATCATCCCCTGTATTAATATATTTTGAAAGCTGGAACAGTCTCTCAGAAGTAAGAGCCTATCAAAAGCCACCTACGGTCTCCTGAGAAAATTTCTTTCCTTTTACCAGAGTATCTATGTCTATAGATACTATATACAGCTTAAAAAAAAAAAAAAAGAAGTTAGTTTTATTTCATCACTTATAGGGGGAAGTTATTTTCAACTTATACTACAGCCTAAATTTGCCAACCATATGAAATAAACGAATTTATAGAACTTGGCCAACTCTATCCCCTATGATACTATTATAAACCTACATTTTAATAACTTACGTGCGACCTGATCCCCTTTACCTTGTCAGTGATTTATGACAACAGAATCCTCAAAACTACAGCTGGAGAACATGCCTCATTATACTGATGAGTCTATGATTCTTTATATTCATTTAAAAAAATGGAGATAACAGACAACCTCTATATCTCATGAATTCCATTTAAAATATTCTCCCTGCAACATTTATATTTGTTTCAACATGTGTTTTCAGAGACATCTCAGAGAGGAGAGCTTCTAAAACATAGTTCCAAGGACCTAACGATTACAGGAATCATCTTGTGAGGGGAACAGCCACATACTCAGAAGATAATTACATGTTTATGATTAACACAAATCTGCATTTAATTTTCTCTAACACTCAGTGGCTATTAGTATAGTTAACATGGCTGCCACAATCTGCCCTTCATTCTCTCCAGCGATCCTAAAACGGAGAAGGGAGGAATGAAATCTGCATTAGCCAGATAGGATACAGTAAAGAAAAGGTATGCAGAGCCTTCGAACATCGTTCATGAGCAATATAAAGAATCAGGAATTTATGTCTTAGATACCTGAACAAAGTGAACAAGAAAGAAGAGTATTTGCCAAGAAGTTCTGTGTCGGTTTTGCTATTATTGCAGATCCGTGGGTGTGTGAAGTTCAGCTCTCTCTCCTGCAGCCTAACGTTTCCTTAGTCAGCACTTGAGTCTCAACCTCACGTTTGGATAATTATATCCCGATCATTTGAAAGAAGCTGGAAGATCAGAAATGACTTACCAATGCTCTGCAAAAAGAGCTGTAAGCAACTTATTTACAAGTCTTCGTATCAAACATTTCACTTACCACTAATGCTATGTCCTGTTCTTTTTCTTGTGCCCTTTATGCTCCAGCACAATCAGCCACTGATCTTTACATGCCTCTTGGGTATTGTTACTGTGATACTATCACCTGTACCCGGGGGAGCCTCTGCCATACCCAACCCTTACTTTTCCCATGATAAATATTACCTGAAAGTTATTTCATCCACCTCTGTAGTTAAGACAAACTGAACCACTATCATGGATCAAGGTCACCAGTAGAACAGACCAGTCAGTATAAAACCATTTGTATGTAGACCCTACCAAAGCATTGGGAAAAACAATGGGACAACTCTAACGTCAGAGTTATTAGAATCACAAAAATGAAGTGTCCTTTAAGACTTATTAGGCATACACAAAATAAATCACCTAGTATTTCTACAATAACTATTGCATGACGGGTTCCCAACACAACTAGATGTCAGAAACTAACTATAAGCACGACAGCCTCTTGACTCAGACAACCAATCTTATAATACCTTCTGCACTTTTGTCCTACCTGCTCTAAAGTAGCTGAATATACTCATATCCCTTTATAATCCCTTGTAAAAAGTTACAAAATTTTATAAGAACATAACTTACTGGGATCCTTTCTTCAATATTAAACTCTTCTTTTTCCGGAGTTCCCAAACAAGCTGTTCCAAAGGGGATGAAGTTATCGTCTTCTGCACTGGTGAAGAAGTGTCCGGAAACTGCTGAAGAGCACCCTGCTGAGCCTGAGCCCCCCTGGCTACTTTCCCCAGAACTAGCAGGAAGATTCAAACTGTCTTGGGAAATATCCCCTAAATTGTCCGTGCTGACATGACCAGTAGGAATATCTACGTTATGGGGCAGTTGTTGATTTTCAAGACCATCACAATTCGTCTGGTCATCAGCTGGAGAGTTTCTATCCTCTCTAAGGAGCTGAGCAACTCTTTCACAGGAAACGAAACCATTTGGGTCTGAACTTTGTCCTGTACTGTCACTTTCAGCATCTTTATCAGTAGGTCCAGAAACCATCTCAGTTGTAAACTTGTGTATCATGGAGCCTCCTAGTCTATTTTCAGACACTCTTAGAACACTACTTTTTTCTTCTAAAGGTTGCATCGCCTCCGTTGATGTTGCTGGCTGAACAACGTCAGTCAGGGGGGTGTTTCTACCAGCGACATTTACTGAGTTGTCAGACTGAGATCTAGTAAGAGGGTGAACATGCTCCAAGTTTTTATTATAACAGTGCAAACTTTCCAGGGAATGTGTCTCCCCAGAAGAAGCAGCAAGATAACCTTTAGGGTTTCTACTACTATTCTGTGTTGACAAAATATTGTTCAAAGAACTGGTAATTGCACTGTAGGCTTTCTTTCTCAGAGAAATTCCACTCGGGTGAGATGAAGCCAGTGCATCAGATATCTTGTCTGACTGGCTCATATTCCAAGTCCCCACCTTCTCCATGAAGCTAAGTGATGGGAGCGACTGAATTCTTCCAGTGTGAGGATATTTCAGTTTCAAGGACTCAAAGTGTTTGTCATTTCCTTTCTGAGCACATTGCAGAGAATGTTCCTTCTCAACAGATGTAGGTGTACTGGTAGACAAGTTCCCAGAATTTTCTTCATTTAAGCACAAAGGAGAGGCCTGAATATCCGACTTGATCACTCGAGCACTGGGTTCTGCCTCAGTTTTGTTTACAAGTATCCCTGGAGTCGACTGATAGCTTGGACGAGCAAGGTGTCCAAAGAATGAGCCATCACCTATGAGGAAATTAAATGAAGGGGAAATGTCTCTAAGTTTATGTCCCCTTTCTATGGAAAAATCTGAAATAGTTAATTCACCCCTGCGCACTCCAGGTTCTGCTTCCACTAGGGCATTCTCACCACGTGAAGAAGGAGCTTCCGTGTCCGTCCCGACGAGCTGTTTAGGTGTACAATCACTAGTGCCTGTCACAACAGGGACAAGCTCCTCTTTCTCAAGTCTCACTGCAGGAGATGATTGTTTCTGCTGATGATCTAGGAAAGCTCCCTGGGGCTCATTAGTAACAGCCACAAATTTCACGCTTCCGAAGTCATTTAAATCTGCTCCATTCTCCTCAGACTCCCTGAGTATTTCAGAAGTCTTTGCAGAAAATGTATCCTGCCCATCTGAAGTTTTACAACTGTCTTTCCTCAAATCATCAGGCAACTTATTAGAGAAATCAAGCCCAGAAACATTCTTGTCTTTTTCCAACTTCTCTAGGTGTCTCAGGCATCCTTCTGACTCTGCCTCAGCCATTGTTACTTTCTCCACCTGCATCTCTCTTTCACATTTTTCTGAATTCTTAGTCAGTGTTATTTTACAAGAGGAGTTTTCAGATGAGAACTCATCGTGCCTCAATAACCCTTTTTCCTTCTCTGCAAGCTCAAAACCAGGAGCTTTCACATTGTTGTCACAAGAGAAATGTTCATCTTTTGCAGAAGTACTACAGGTCTGCTTTGCAAGAGAAGCTTCCATTTTGTTCAGTCTACTTTCCTGGATTAGCATCATTTTAGAAGTGGAGCTTGCTAAACTGTCACCTGTTTGGGGGATCAGTGTCTTTCCATTAGCGTCGTTTTTACAGTCTTCATTTGCCTCCTTGTTCACAAGTAGATGTCCAGAAAAACAAGAGGCTTGCTGAGACAAACCACCACTAAAACTGGCATCACAAGGTTCCCCGTGTCTGAATGGAAGCGGATGCTGAGACAAACTAAAGCAGTCACTGGGTGCATCGGAGGGTACTTCAGCATCTGCCAAACACACAGCTTCTTCTACATGCAAAGGCTTTGAATGCTCCTCTGAAGCACCAGAAACATCAGGGACTCCTCTATAAGAGACAAGAAAAGTAAGTACATTTCTCATGACACTATTTATTTCAACATTTTCTGCTTAAGTGTAAGAGGCCAAAGTATGACTTCATCCAAACAAGTAACTGGGATTTAGCAACATGCACATAAATACATCCCCTAAACAGAGCAAAATGCAAAGAAATGTAAAGAAAGTCCAAATAATATTGAAAAGCCCTCCTGCCCTATAAAGTCAAGGTTTGAAAGTTATTTTTTCTACTTGGTATGTTGGTATTTTTAGTCAGTTCGGGACTGAAAGGTTTTGCTTGTTTTTATTGTACTAACAGGACACTTTAGTTAAATGTAAAATAAGACAGAAGTCTAAAGAAAATAGAGGATTTGCTTACATTTTTTAAAAAATGCAAATGTATAAATGTATATAAATTGTATAACATAGAGGAAATACAAGAATCATCCACTTTAGTTTTTTTATATTAATTATTTAAAGGATATAAAATATAGTGTTTTTTAACATAAAAATTATCATTAAACCTCAACTAATATTACTAAATGCAAGTAGATCATCACCTCTGGTGGAACTGAGTTCTGATCCACGAAGTAAAGTCACCGTACGTTATATTAGGAAACAAACCTGTCCTGTCACACACCAGATACGTAGGGGGAAACAAACATCAATGACACTGTAAATATGTGTATTTACATGCACACTCTTTTCCTGTCTTTAATAAAGGGCAGAAAATTTCCTGACTTCTTTGCACAGGAGTTATTTGTCACACTTTCGTATGAAGGCTTTGACAAAGACTTTAAAGAAATACTTATTGCAGTAACATATTCATATTTTTATATAAAAGTAAGTATTTTAAATGACAAGTGTTACTCTAGTAAATAAAAGCATAGAGTCATACAGAATGGTTTGAGTTGGAAGAGACCTTAAAGACCATCTCGTTCCAACCCTTCTGCCATGGGCAGGGAGACCTTCCACTAGATCAGGTTACTTAAAGCCCCATCCAGCCTGGCCTTAAACACTCACATAAAAAATGAAAAACACATAAAACACATAAAAAATGAAAAGTTCATATAAGACCTGTTGAGGTTTTCCCTTGTTCAAACCTTTTTGAAGGCAAAATAATGAGAAGAACTCTACTAAAGCCTTCTCTCTACTTAAAATAAATACATAAAACACAATAAATAAATAAATAAACAAACAAGCAAACAACGACACATCTTTGTCCTTTGTTTCTGTGACCACAAAATGATAATTATTTAATTATGAAAGACAGGACAATTTATGGTCGCTCAGGAAAAAAGTTGTGTTCTGTCACAACACCGGGTAACTTTATCCTACCTTAAAGGAATAAAATCCATTTCTGATTGCTGGAGAAGCGTCTCATCTGAAAACCTCCGGCCTTGTGTTGAATACGTCAGCAGGGGAAGACAGGGAGAGAATTGACTGTCCTGAATATCTTTTAAAAACAACAACAACACAGCAATCAAAGTTTGCAAGGTAATCCCTATTTAACTGCCCTGCCAACTAACACAGCCTTCAAACTCAAAAACGTGCTAACTGCAGTCAAAATGATGTAACCCCATCATTTACTCTACTGAAGCATATTCCCTTATGTTTAAGGGAAAAATTTTAATTTAGCTTTTTTTTTTTTTTTGGTATCAAACTCAAAGGTTTCCTCTCACCGATCTCAAAATGCTACATGACACTGACATCTCTAACTTACCTTCTTAAGCTTAAATTTCCTTTTGTGCACATCCCTATCCTTTTCACTCATTAGCCAGCATCTCCCCTAGTGATTTCCTTGCAGCCTGTACACAGGACAGGCTTCTACCCAGACCACCATTTATTCCTTTAAAAGCGGAGAAGCTCCAGTAATGTCTTCTCCAGTTGCCATTTTTTCATAATTTCTGTTTGCAGCAAAGGCCATGTATACATTTTTCTTTCTTTAGGGTTTAAAGACGCAAGTAATAGTAAAATTTAGTTATCACAATTATACTAGCACCACTGTCTACTGCCATAGCAGTAAGTTTTAGGTTCTATCACGTATTTCTGTGCTGTTTGAGGTACTTGGCATTTCCAACCTTTTTAATTCACTGCTTACAAAAACAAAAGGAAATGTTTCATAACACAAGAATACAAATAACTGTAAGCTTGCATTTGATAAATGTAAATGACAACATACACGTTTTGATAGAAGCAAAACAATTACTTCCACTTCAATGATAAGTAAACAGATTTTTTTAAGCAAAAAAGCAATTTGTCATCAACAGTCTGACTTTCAGAATCAGAGTTCACATTGACTTTAATTACGTTCATTAGTTTCCAACCATCGCAGACCAGCTATACTCTGGATCACTTACAGAAGCGTAATCACATCAGATAAGATGACCATTACACACAAAGAATAAAACTTTAACATTACATCAGCTTTATCCCAAGGCTTTCCACAGCCTGTATTACATCACCTGATGAGTGCTATCTGACCAGAAGATGACCTTTGAGTCATTTTTAATTTAATACTTACAATTAATGTTTTTAATTACTTTAGAACATTACATAATAAGAGCATAATTAAAGGAGTAGAAATAATTTTATGTCGCACAGCAAAGCTGGATCAAAATATGGATGCCCCGTACTCCCACCCCATCAGCAGCCATAATAATAACAATAATAACAGTAATAGATTGCTAGTTTCAGAAATTCCCTTTTATCTCAGCAGCTGTCTCAACCACATGGCAAGCCTAACGTCTCCTAGAAGAAGCCAAATTTGTACCTTAGCATCAGTTGTACAGATGGCACAAACATGCTACAGCAACTTAAGTGAGGAGTCTTTGTTTTTCTAGCACCCAGTACCTCTTCAAAGCTCAACTCTCTCCTCTACTTGATTAAATAAATGTATTGCACTAATCACCATTCCACTGTACTTTCATCTTAATTATTTGCAATACCAAACAGGAATGAAAAGATAAGCTGCCTGCTTTTTTGGACGTTTATAGGAACAGGAGCATAGGCATCCTAAAGGTGGGGGCATGGTATGACTTGCTACTTCTGAGCAACTGGACAAGAGAAAGCATTTGGAAGAGGCTCCAACGCAGACTGGTAAGCACCTGTACCAAACAGGATGAAAAAATGTTTTACGCTTCCATGCCCATTATAAAAGTAGGCAGAACAGCAAAAAGGAGAAAACAACACTGTCAACATCAGCATAGAGAGAGCAAGATCCAGCTAAGGAACAAGGCCAAGGATGTCTTTTTACTACAAATAGTGCCTCGGGGCTTCAACCAAGACTGTGGCCAAATGTACTGGGCTGTTTTGTATTTACGTGGTTTGAAATCACAATTTGAATCATGACTTAAAATCACGGAACAGGAGACTGATTCATTTCACTGTAATCTCTAACATTATTTGCAGCTTACTTTTAAGAAAACAAAGAGGTTTGTTTCCAGTGGCTGATCCTGGTTTAGAACCAAATACATTCTGCACATTAGATTTCTTATTCCCAGTCACTAACTGGAAACAGACAATATTTACGATGTATTTAATCAACCATTTATTATGTTTAGTATATATTTATTCAAATAATTGTTTTTAATTTTTTATTATACTTGAAAATACTGAGACAGTAGACTGACCACAGATATCTTGCACACAGAATTGTATTAAAAATGCAAAACCATTTATTTTAAGAAACATTAAGCAAGTTGGAATCCAAACTACCTTAGCTGTATTAGATGCATTTTTTCCTCCCAAATCTTGTTTTGCATTTAAAATATTAGTGAACAAAGGAAATAGTAACTGTAGTTATTGAATTAGACTTGTCATCTCCCATCATGATACACTTCATGTTCTCAGAGCTGGCATCTTATTTTTAGTCATACAATAGAAGAGGAAAATAAGCTTTTCTCAATTTTCAGCTTAACTTCTTCACTTTGAATGAAAATGTATTTTCAAGCTAAACTGCAAATCAGAAGTGATTAAAGAAAAAGCTCCCTGCACAATAAAGCCTGGGTGTGCTGTCTTTGTAAATGAAGAGACAAAAAAGACTATGAGGGAGGGAACCAAAAAATAATTGAAAAAAAGCTGTCAAATGCTGTCAAAAATAGATCCTGCCAAACAACTTTTAATGCATCTACACATGTATTGATAAAATAAATGTGCATATAGACATACACACACACCATTAAGTCACAATATTTGGCTGATAAATCAATGCTTTGAAGATATATTATATCAACACAAATTTAAGTACCACTCAATATTTGTGCTGAGAAATTCAACCTCGCACTCAAACTGATGAAAAATTATTTACCATTCTCCAAGCAGAGTTATAAACAGGAAATCCTCCCTACACGGGTATGCATCCAGTCAGTCCCTTCAATGGCCGTTCTCGTCCCGGTCCTATCCCAAACCCTGGCCCCCAGAAATCCCCACCTTCTTAGAGAAGAGGCACACAGATGAGGCAGATGTTTGCCGAGCAATAAATATCTCGCAGCAGAGACCACCACTACAGGGCGGCCTGGTCACCTGGCATCGCAGCACGGCAAATGATATCACAGAATCACAGAATTGTAGGGGTTGGAAGGGACCTCCAGAGACCATCGGGTCAAACCCCCTGCCAAAGTAGTTCCCTACAGCAGGCTGCCCAGGTAGGCGTCCAGACGGGCCTTGAATATCTCCAGAGAAGGAGACCCCACAACCTCCCTGGGCAGCCTGTCCCAGGGCTCCGTCACCCTCACCGTGAAGAAGTTCTTTCGCAGGTTGGTGCGGAATTTCCTGGGCTCCATTTTGTGGCCATTGCCCCTTGCCCTATCCCCACAAACCACTGAGAAGAGGTTGGCCAAATCCCTCTGTCTCCCACACCTCAGGTATTTATACACATTGATGAGATCCCCTCTCAGTCTTCTCTTCTCCAGGCTGAACAGACCCAGGTCTCTCAGCCTTTCCTCATAGGGAAGATGCTCCAGGCCCCGTATCATCTTTGTGGCCCTCTGCTGGGCTCTTTCCAGGAGATCCCTGTCTTTTTTGTACCAGAGAGCCCAGAAATATAGATAGATAGATAGATACAGATCTTTATATAGATAAATAGATATAGATCTTGTTATAGAAATAGATCTTTGTATGACCAAAGTCCAGCCATACGTTTCAGGGGACAAAGCACCCTAGCAAATCTAACAGAGTCGAGGGCTACCTTAGAGGATGACTTGGGGTCACGATCAACAAGCCAGGACAGGAGCCCAGAGCATTACTGAACCCAGAATGGCAAGCATGTTTTCTAGATATACAAGGAGAAAAATTGTTGCTAAGTAGTAACAAGGACTGCTCTCGCCTACCTTCTGCTGAAGCTACTGTTGAAATAGCATTTGCAGGTCCTGATAACCGTAACTCAGAAGATACCCCTAAAATAAGAAGATACCACGGGAGGATCAGAGAAAACAGCCAAGTGATCGGAGAAGCACGCCTCACCACAAAAGGCTGTCAGAGCTAGATCTCGTTAGTGTAATAAAAGAGAAGATTACCGGTGACTCAATCACATTTGTATGTATGCATGCAAGACCAGAAATCTGGTAGTTAAGAGGATTTCAGTTCATATATATAAAAAAAAAAATATATATATATATATATATAAAAAAAACAACAATCCAACATAAAACACGGAAGCTATGCAAACCCAGATGATAAGATACTCCGGAGAGCATCGACAAGATCCAACATCGCTGGCGTTCTAGAAGATGTACAAAGTAGTTTAAATAGATCATTAATAGCTTCAACATCTATTTTTTGCTTCAATTCTCTCTTCTCTCCTTCCTCAGCCTCTTATACATCATCCTGAACAAGAGCCTGAAAGTTCTCCACCTCCACCCAAAGCAATGAAAGCAAATCTCAGCAAGGTACAGCCCCAGTCTCCCCACCCCAGCCCAGGAATGCATTTCCCCCTCCTCTTTTTGCACAGGCACCAGAACTTCACTCAGAGGAAGGGTGCTGGTGCTCAGTGCCTGGAGGCAGCACACGAACAACAAAGCCATGCAGGGTGAGAAGAAGGGGAAGAGAAAAGAGGGGGAAGGAGCAGTTGCGATTCAGCACAGTTGCATCCTTGGTGGAAACCCTGTCCTCCAGCTTGCCCCCTGCAGCAACCTGCAGAAACACCCTTATGGAGTGCAATAAATTAATTTTAACTGAGGCTATAAAACTAAAAATATTTTATACAACATAACTCCATCCATGTCAAATGTTCTTTCCCTTCCAGCTCTTTTCTTTTTCTTTTTTTTTTTTAAACCTTTTCTAATCTTTCAGCGCACGAACTCTATTTTTTTCAGTAACTTATTCTAGAGGGAGAAGGATCATTGCTATCATATTTTGGTTGCTTACAATGATCTAGGGGCTCATTACACTCCAGCATAACCTAGGTTTTGCAGGCAGAGAAGCAGGTGCTCGATGCTTAAAGCAGCAAGTGACGTCAGTACAACACACTTCGAGGATCTTGTGTCAAAACAGTAATTCTTCCTGCTGTCGCTCTGAAGGTCAAAAGCTTCCTCACAGTTGAATTCACTGAACAAGCAAAGCTGGGCATGCTACATTATCTTACAGCCTGCTGACAATTCTGAATGCCAGAGTCAAACTGCCATTTGTGGAAGATAAAAAAGGAAGGCAAAACAAAAACAAAACCTTCTTGGCTTTGTCAATCTGTTCCACAATGTAGCAGGAGCAGTTTCAATGCAACTGTCATTGTGATTTTTCTTTCCACCACCAAAAGGTGATTCAAACACCTTCCGAAGAGAGAAAGGAATAAATTAGTATTATAGCTTACGTTGCTCCCTTCCCTCTCAGATCAGGAAATTTAAGCTTATATAAGGAAATGCTGTGGTTACTGGAACACACTCTAGAAAGCAGTAAATAAGATGCCAGAAGTATAGGGAATTCTTAGATCTTTAAGTATCATGTTAGAAAGCCTTATGCTTTCTATTTCATCTTGCATTTAAAAAAACAAACTTTGACAAATAACAGGAAATTTTTCATGATAAAAAGGTTTCTAGTTCTGCAAACTAATGTGGACAAAAAGCTATACAACATACTAAATACACTAACCCTACAATGAGGATGTAGTCAAAGATAAAGCATACCTAACCTATCGTGTCCTTCCACTTCCTAATATCTGACAAACCTGAATTTCCCACATGGCAAAACAAAAAAAAGGGTGTTATTCAGTATTACCTAACTTTAGCCAGACACTGTATGTGTACATTGCAGTGAGATGTTACCTGTAGACCCAAACATGAGAAAGCTAGGAGTGTGTTTTGCTTCATAAAGGAGAACATTTATTCCAAAACATCTCAAAAGTCACTCCAAATCCACAGCAGCCAGCAACTAATTCAGCCATACCAGCTTTTCTGCCTGTGCTGTTATGCCAGAACAGGACCTCATTTCATCTTGCTAACATGATGCTTAGAAAAAGAAGAAGAAAAGCTTATAGCAAAATGGTTTAGCATTCAGTATAGTTAATATATTGCTTTTGGTCTATGTCTTGGCAAAAGTCTAAGTCCAAGACTTACAATAAGCTACCTGAAGTTTCTAAGAAGGAAAAAGATGTGCTTGGTCATTACTTCTATGCGTCTCTATCACACACAGGATTTTTCCTGTTCTTTCAACAGATGTACTACTTCTACCAAAGCTAACTTTGTCCCAGGTTTTGCATTTGCAGGTAGATGTCATCTTCTGTCCTGGTTTTCTTCACAGAAATCTATGTATATTCACCACTGAATTCAAAAAACCCTTAGGAGCCACAAATGTTTATCAGGCTATTCCCAAGGCACTTTCAACTCCATCCCCTTGAGCCAGTTTTTTAACTTCAGAACAAACAACCACAAAGAGCAACACGCACACAAGCAGGTACAGGAACAGCAAATTGCAAGCTGAACTTGCCGTTAACTGGAAGCAACAGAGGCTTATTTTTAAAATATCACAAGCAATCATGCTATTTGCCTATAATTACCTTGTTTGTTTATGAAAAGAACAAAAAAGATGGTGTAGTGAAACCAGCCTTAGAAGCCGCTTTATTCAGCAATTTCAGCTACATCCTGGAAAAGTGAGTCACAAATATAATAACATAACAGGTGGGTAACACTTGATTTTGCAGAGTGATCCTCTAAGGGGTATCAGTACAAAAAGAAACACTTCAAGCTTAGTAACAGCATTGTTAAGAAATGCGTTTCCAAGAAGCGTATGCAAGGATATGCATAAAAGAAGTCCAGGTGGGTGCCATGGAAGTAAAGAAAAAAAGAAAAATAAGTGCTATCAGCATGCAAGAAGTTAACATATTGTAACTTACTGTTACATCATCTAGACCAACAAAGGTTTGCACAGGGAAAATTAAAAGCACAATATTTGATTGGAAATGAGACAAAGCTAACGCTGAAAGTCAGAAGTTAAACTTACAGCACATGATCAAATGTGATGTAAGAACCAGCATTTAAGAGCAGAACTCTACACCTAAATGCAACAAGAGCATTGCAACCGATGGACAACAAGCATGGGTGGGGGACTGCTGAACAGTGGCTGAACACTGTAACTGGGATGAGTAAGGAAACAGAAATGCAATAAACGAAAATAATGCAATAATTAAGTAAGGTAAGCAAGGAAACCATTCTAGCCTGGGTAACGAAACCAAGTATTGATAACACTCTTGGCTAGTTGTGTCTTCCATAGACAGCACAGAAAAGGAAAATAAACCACTTACACAATATTAAAGGTTGGACTAGATGATCTTAGAGGTCTTTTCCAACCTGAATGCTTCGGCGATTCTATATGGGTACAGTTAACTATATACTACCTAGCTCTACCTTTACTTTTTGGTTTTATTAAGTGTGCATATGCAAAAAAAGGAAAAGATAGAATAGTTCCAAGTGGAAAGGACCTACAAAGGTCGAGTCCAACGGTCAGACTTCTTCAGGGCTGACCTAAAAATTAAAACATATCATTGAGTCATTTGGTTAACACTCTTAAACACACACAGGCACAGGCAACCACCACGTCACTGGGACACCTGTTCCAGCATCTAACTACCCTCTCAGTTAAGATGTTTTACCAAACGTTCAGTCTGACCCTCTCCTGGTGCAGCTCTGTGCCATTCCCATGCGTTCTGTCACTATATACCAGTGAGAAAAGATGAGCGCCTCCCTAATTCCCTTCCTCAGGGAGTTGCAGAGAACAAAGAGGTCACCCCTCAACCTCCTTTACTCCAGGCTTAACAAACCCAGTGTCCTCAGCCTCTCCCCACAGGACATGCCTCCCAGGCCTTTCACCAGCTTTGCTGCCCTCCTCTGGACACTTTCAAGGACCTTAACATCCTTTTTATGTTGTGGAGCCCAGAGCTGCACGCAACATTCAAGGCGAGGCTGCATCAACACTGAGCACAGCAGAGGATCACCTCTTTTGACCGCCTGGCTATGCCGTGTTTGATGCACCCCAACACACGCTCTTGGCTGCCAGGCACCCTGCTGGACGTGCTGAGCCCACTGCCGCCAGCACCCCCAGATCCCTTTCTGCAGAGCTGCTCTCCAGCCACTAGTCTCCCAATCTGTACTTACGTCCAGCATCACTCCACCTCAGGCACAGAATTCAACTGTTCTTGTTAAATTTCATGCCATGGTTGATGGCCCAAGGTATAATATACTTTATAAATTGATTGCCACAGCTCAAAGTCAAAAAAAAATGAGCAAATACAAGCAAATAAAAGCAATAAAGAAAAATGGATCCAATCAAGGTTGGCTCCGCTTCCAAGAGAAATTAGTTTCTCTTGTTGGGGGACAGATGTGTGTGCTATTATTAATGGGGATCATTTGAAAAAAAAGTCTTTGTTTCCACCATTTTGAGGATAATTATAAACTACTTCAATAAATCAGTAGTATAGTAGTATCACTTGCATCTTAAGATGCAGAGAATAATGTTGTGGTACTAACAGAAGTTTTCTGTTTCAAAGATGTACTGCTGCCAGTGAACTAAAAAGCATACAACCGGAATGAATTAGAATATTCTGACTCCACATGGATGAAAATCAATGTAAAACGGAATGAATAAAGGCAAAAATTAAATTTTGGAACCTCTCAAATCAATCTAACTAAACCGTGGCAATTAGATGTGAAGGGAAGCAACAGAAACGCTTATCTTTTCTAAAACAGAGGCGTTAAAACTGAAAAATATTTCTGACAGCAATATAAATTGTACCTAAAGGCATGTGTTAGCAATTAGGACCACTACTAGAATATTAAACACTATAAATTATGGTCTATTGCTACAAAAATATCATTTATCTAAACACTCAATGCAGAAAGAAAATAAGTAAATGAACCACCCCATGGTGGTGGAACTAGATGGCCTTTAAGGTCCCTTCCAACCCAAACTATTCTATGATTCCATGAATAAATCTGTGTCTAGGCTGGTGCAAGTTCTAGGCATGGAAACAATACAACCATGTCATCAGATTAGATTAGAAAAAAAACAGAGAAACAGAAAATCTGGATACTTTATGTCAAAAATAAAGATGACTGCCAAATAATAGATGCACGGTCCCACTAGCATTACCAAATGTAATCCATCAGTCACTCAGGATACCTCATGTGAGAGCTCATGGCGTATTAGCAGAGCTAAAAATGCGTTGTGAAAAATGGAGTTATAACAAACGGGTCTGTCCTACAGGAATACAGCCAGAAGAACGCTGTACTTGAATGCAGCAAAAACTACTTCGAATACAGGACGAATCAGCAGTTAATGATTCTCTCACTTAGGATGCTAGAAACAGCTGCATGCATATTCTTTCCCAGTATCCAGCTTGGTGGGGATAACCGAACTCCATGTGTTCTTCATTTACATATCAAGGATGAAATATATGCAGTGTCCAGCCACATCATGCATTAGCTAATCAGAACTATATGGTCTGGAAGATTGCTACACCAGCATTAGTATGGCTGGAAAACAAACTTATTGAACTACAACAAACAGAACAAGAAGCTGAAGTATGAGGAAACACCAAGCCAGAAAGCCTCAAATTATGTCAGAAAACTGACAGCTGTTATAATCAGTTGATGCAAAAACTAAGTATTTACCATCAGCGTATTACTCTGGATGGTCACAGACATTAGCTTTAACACCCTTCAGGTTTTTTCTATTTGAAACTGCATTCTTAATGACAATGCTTGTAATAAAGCAATAAACTGCACGCAGCTTTCGTATCTTCGCTATGATTAACAATACTGAGGAGAATACACCACCTGAAAAAGCACTGCAAGGCCCAAATGACCAATTTAAGACAGATAGTGATTCTTTCCCTTAATGTGTTACAACCCAATAGAGGTATTGTCTGAAGACAGAAATTTAAGGACTTGTAACAAAAACCTTAATGCTGATATGAATGAAGTAAGAATTTGGTTGTGAACACACATGCAAGCACCAGAACAGAAGGCTGTTTAACAGAAGACCCTGTGCCCTGAAAATAGGATGATAACAAGGTTGCAGCATTTCATATACATGGTGCCTTCTCTTGTTAGCCCAAGAGGACAGCAGGATACAGCAGAGCACCACCCCATAACCAGAACTTGATAGTTTTGATAGCTGGTCTGTAACACAGAGGCTAGTGCATCCTAGCTAGACCACCAGGTGAAAAAAAAAAATAAGTTGGTGGTTCTGAGTGCAACAGTGCGAGTGGGTGGACATCAGCTGACTCAGACGTTTTGAAAATTACCATCACCTTCCCCTTCCAGGTAGTCTTTGTTATACTAACTTCCTACATGAGCAAATCCCTTTATCTGGATAGTTTGGGTTGCAGTAGTACAGTACTTCTAGCTAAAATTCTTCAGTTTTTCCTCTTATCTGCAAATGAATACAAATACCAATTAATTAAAGAGCAGCAGCATTTATACAGTACCTCTATAAAGGGCCACTGAAAACTTTTTTAAACTGTATTTGGAGATTGCTTTGTAACAAAAAAAAGCAGAGAAAGGTGGAAGCAGTACACAGTAGCTTGAATATATGAGACGGGTACAAATATGTACACACCAAAGTTTTTGATGCTATCAATTACATCTAGTTTACTGTTTTGAAGTTAACTAAGATTTATGACTAAAACTAACACAGGTTTTAAAGAGAATATCTGATCACCTAAAAAGAACCCCCAAAATTTCTAACTTGAATACAGCTTACTGTTAATTCTCCAGGAAAACAAGACTACAGTTTTACCTGAGAACAAAGATAATCAGTTCACCTATTAAAAGACCCAGGGAAGGCACACAAGCTCTCTATCTCATTTTGAAGATGGGCTTTGACAACAAAATTACACAGAACATATTTTGTGAACACCAGTTCTCACAAGAAGTAGTCAAATCCAAGCTGAGGACTGGTTTGAAAGGAAAAGTAAAATCCTAATCATTTAGCAGATTAAAGATGCCGTGTTGAACATACCCAGCAGTAAGCCACGTGATGTATCTCCAGGATACTGCCTTCTGGATGTTTCTGCTGAAGACAACACTCCTTCCTCCAGCGTAGGGAACTCCGTCAGGTCATTTCTATCACAAGTCAGGCCAAGCTTCGTCTCCGAGGCAGCAGTTAATCGGCTGGCATCCACTTCTGGTGGAAGCTGATACCACGACTCAATTTCCTAAGAACAAGTGGGGAGATTAAACTGTGCATCAAGAAAATTCTAAGACATTTTTTCCAAGGAATTAAAGCCTAGGTTTTGAAATAGTGAAGCCATTGATTCTAGATTGTATTTTCTATACAAATACTCAGTTGTCATTGTTAACGAATCACGATGCACTAATGAACTGCCGAAGTCCACTGTCAGTTCTCACCATGGTCTGAGTTCTCAGTATTCACTACCTGTTCACCAGCCTTCCATCACTTCTCAGAAACTGAGCTCCATCTCCAAATCCTACAAATATAGAAGACTTTTTTCCAAACCAGAATGAAATCTCTCACTTAGAAATGACAACCCCAATGAAGACAAATGCTTCTGCAGGATGCTGGGCCAATACAGTACCTGACACTGTATAGTAAAGGTGGTTCGCATTCTGTAACTGGGGATTAACAAGCAGAGCACTTACCAATTCAACTTTGAAAAGATTCTAGTTATAAAAGTTCTGAGTTCACACAGATAGTGCCTGAGACTTCTAGCCAACCCTTCGTTTTGTTTTTTAACAGAAAAAGACATACAGTTCACGTGCAACTGGAAAGGTGCATCGTCAATTCAAGTAATTCATTAAAGAATTTGCATTGGGATTACTGGGGAAGTAATTAAATGGATAATTTTTAATTATAGAAAAGGTACAGACCTGTCTGGTGTAAAGACTTAAGAATACCAATCACTTAAGGCAACCCATTATCTTGAGCATATATAACGTAATTACATATACATTAATATGAGCAAGAAAGTGTCCTGGTAAATTGGCAGAAGTACACAGAGCACACAGAGTTGTTAAGGCTGGAAAAGCCCTCTGAGCTCATCTGGTCCAACCACCCCCCTACCACCACTGTCACCCACCGAACCACGTCCCCAAGCACCACGTCCAACCCTCCCTTGAACACCCCCAGGACGGTGACACCACCACCTCCCTGTCACCCCGTCCCTACACCTGACCGCTCTTTCTGAGAAGAAATGTCTCCTCATTTCCCACCTGAACCTCCCCTGGCACAACTTGAGGCCATTCCCTCTGGTCCATCACTGGTTACCTGTGAGAAGAGGCCGACCCCCAGCTCCCCACACCTTCCTTTCAGGCAGTTGCAGAGAGCAATGAGGTCTGCCCTGAGCCTCCTCTTCCCCAGACCAAACACCCCCAGTTCCCTCAGCCTCTCCTCACAGGACTTGTGTCCCAGGCCCTTCACCAGCTTCGTAGCCCTTCTCTGGACACGCTCCAGGGCCTCGATGTCCTTCTTGCACTGAGGGGCCCAAAACTGAACACAGCACTCAAGGTGCACCCTCACCAGAGCTGAGTACTGGGCTATGATCGCCTCCCTGCTCCTGCTGGCTACGCTATTCCTGATGCAAGCCAGGATGCTGCTGGCCTTCTTGGCACAAAAATTTGGGCGTTTCTGCATTGGCCGGGAATCGAACCCGGGCCTCCCGCGTGGCAGGCGAGAATTCTACCACTGAACCACCAATGCCAGATGCTCTGCATTTTGCTGTTACAAACCGACCACCTCGCTAAAACTCAGTTGTTACTGAAGTAGCATCCTTGCATAATAGCTGCAGGTTCTTCTGCCTTTTGAAACGCTGCTAAGGTATTAAAAGCTGCTTTTCACATCAGGATTTTACTACAGGAGCTATCATCTTCGCTCAAGATTCTTTATAGTCCATTTGAGAACTCTGAGTTGATGAGAAATTTTGTTTCCAAAAAACTGTGATCTTATGCAGTTCTTGGAGTACTGAAATATTTAGCAGCGTATCCATTAGATAGAACTACTGCATCGCAATGCAAGTACAATTTTCCTTAATCAAATCAAGAACATGTCACTAAAACTAGGGACTAGAAGTAGTCACACTTTACGTGAACTGAAGCATGGCTCTCTGCTAACAGGCAAATCCAGTATTTTGAGGCGGACTGATCTGACAACTTAGAAGGAGTAGCAGGATCGGGATTATAGTGAATTGCAAACTGGATACACATCACTGCTGCGATGCAGAAAACATTATACTGGAAAATTTGTGTAAGTTAATAACCAGAAAACAGAGGTCACCCCCCTCTCCTCAGCACAGGTATGTTCTCAGCTGAACTACTGGTGACTCGGTTTTGAACACTGTATATGTAGAAAAGGTTTGTAACACCTGGATCACGGCTAGACAACTTGACAGATTTTACAACAGTCCTGTAGTTCTGCAGTTCCAACATACAGAAATACCGAACTTTACGGGGGGTAGGCCTGAATTATACAGGTAAAGCCCTTTGTGTTATTTTAAGTCACATAATTAACCTTCAACTGCAACAAAAAAAAAAAGCACAAGGCAAGTACCTGGTTAATGGCAGTTCTCTGACGTATCGCTTCTCCTAGGGAGATGCCGCTGGTAGCCGATGCCTGGGTCTCGCTGCTGCTCTGGCTTAGCGATTCCTCCTTCCAACGACGATGCGGTGGAGTTGTTGCAATAGGCTGAAAGAAACAACGTGCATTTTTAAAGCAGAAAATTTCTGGGTATTTCAACATGCATACATACCTAAGTAAACTGACAATTAAATATACAAAATAGCCAGGACATCTGTAATGCTGGAAGTTAGGCATCCACCCCAGTGGATTTGGCCAGCGAACAAAATTCCATGCAGAGTCCCAACAGAGCGTAATTTTTTGCACATTAGCCCCTTGTTTTTGAGGGCCAGAGACTTACTTCTCATTCCCATCCTACGTACATGCAGCTCTGAGTAAATCACAAAACACTAAACTCAACTGTCTAGATCAAAATCATTCTGACATTTGTCCTGTCTCTTTTATTAACAGCAGACTTCTTTTTATAGTCTTTTGTTATTTTTATATTATTTTTGTTAAAAACAGAAGGCTTTTAATTTATATCAGTGTTACCAACTCAATTTAAGTTGTTTTAACTCAATTTTTAAAGGCAATTTATGTAAATACCTTAAAGCAACTACAAGATGATCTCTATATTACAGTTTAGCACTACCTGACTCTGAGGACATGAACTGAAGTTAAATTGGACTTCTGCCTAGAAAAGCAGCTGTGACATGTTTCCCTCGACGTAGCAGAGGAATCTATTCTGCAGTCAGAAACAAATTTCTCTCCCAGAGCATCCCATGCCTGCCACCCCAGCGACTCTAACAGCCTTCCTCAGCCAGGCCCAAGCACAATCGTATACAAGTGTGAAGACAGACACGTTTGCAACTCCCAGATTCAGCCAAAAGAAAAGTGTTCCAAGGAAAGCAGATTATTAGCTTAAAAATAAATAAATAAATAAAATCTGGAGACTAGCACTGGTGAATATCGGGTAAGGTTATTAATGCAGCAATCTGACGTGAAGTCCCAACCAGAAGGGCTTGCAGCTCTCCTACCCCTTTAATACACCTCCCTGCCCTCATACTCTTCCTCACGCCAACTCTGGTTCCAATTTAACTTACTAATAACAAATATTTTACAAATTTTTTAAAGCTCAGCCACCCTTGGAGGTGTATTTAGTGAAGAACGCTGCAGCCAGAGCGAGCTGGGCAGGAGGATGATGAGGGCCCATCACCCGGGCAGGGGATGAAGGGCTGAAGTAGGCAGGCACACGCTGAGAAAAGGACAGGGCTGCCGAGAAGCAAAGGATTTCCTGGAAGCCCTCCCTCTACACACCTAACTGGAGTACTGTTGGATCTAAACCTTCAGTTGCAAAGCCCTTCGGTGACTTTTTCTTTCGTTATGTATTTCTGACAAAGTGGTCTAACATTCATTCGCCAATTCCCATTCAGCAGCACAGATCTACAGCAGCACAGATCTACATTTGACCGAGTACCTTCTGCAGCCTGAAAAGCAAGCCAGAGTTTTCACGGAATATGAATGTCTTTACGGGAAGAGATCAGATGCAAACATAGCAAAAAAAATACTGAAAATTCAGTATTTAAGACTGCTTTCTTTAGCCAGGGATAATACCGACTAAATCACCTAAATTTACACCTGAATTCTGTTTAATTCTTCTTACGCACAAAAAGCCGGCAAGGAAATGAGTAAAAGTTTTTAAAACTTTTCTTTTTTATGTGACTGCTTGAACTTAAAAAAGGTGAGACAACTTTTTACTACAGAATCTCAGCTGAAGATGATTTCTCACGCAAAGCACACCAACACTTTCGGTCCATCCACAAAAAATAAACCAGGCTGGGTTGTCACCTACAGGCGTTTGGGCCTTCCCTCTAAATCCCAATTACCAGGCATCCAAACTTCCAGGGAACGGCACATTTCCACCCCTACCAAGTCTGGGAAGGCACAGAGCTGAACCTCTCCTGCCTCTAAAGTGTTTGCTCCGGGGACCTTTTAATTTTTTTAATTATTTTTTTTTATTTTTATTTTTCCTTTAAAATACATCGCTTGCTCAAATGCACGCGTTTAAACTAAAGAACATCTCTGGGGCAACGCCTCTGCATCTTTTCCAGATGCAGCTACACAAACCTCAACTCCATGCAGCAATCTCACAATTTTTAGCTTTTGGAAGGAGGACAGTTGCCAAAATTCGGCACCATTCTTCCACGCAGCAGCACCACCAAACCCAAAAACATGCAGCTTTCCTTTGCCCGGAGCAGCCGTGGGTGTGCAGCGTGGCACTGACAGCCCACAGCCACGTGGAGCACCCCTTGCTTCTGGGTAGGTCAGCACCCCAAAATTACCTGGAACAGCAAGAAAATTTTTGTCTGCGTTTAAACAAGCTTTAGCACTCAACGGAGAGATGTTGATTCTTGTTGACGAGGACTTGCCTTCCACGTCACTGCACCTTTAATGAAGATCTAAGCGAAAAAAGAAGCTTCTCTTGAAAGCGTCGCTGCAATGCTGATGAAGCTCCCCACCCTCAGAGACAACAGCTCTAAAATTAGAGATGACAGGAGCTCCGTGATCCACACGGACGGAACCAAGCCTCAGCCCGGCAGAAACCACTAGGTGAAGCAGTGGTCATAGTCTTTTGTGCAGCCTTACCCACGCCGAGCAGGGCAGCACTTTTAGCCCCGAGGAGCTTGCCCTGCTGTCCTGGGGACACAGGCAGGGAGGAGCAGCTCTCCTACGCTTCTCCAAATTAATTCCCTGCACAAAAAGAAGAAAGGCTTTGCCTGGGCTTTGTGTCAAGACTAAAGGTAATAATTGTAGCCTGTATGCATATATTCAATCGCTGCATATATTCAATCGCTGTTGCATTCCCCTAGTTTTTATTGTTCGCTCTACACAAGTCATTAAAAGAAGTGGCACTGAAGTGTACGTGACAACAGCTCCGAATGCTAAATATTCCAGGAGCTATTTGGTAAATTAATTAAGGCCTGCTATTGAAAATTTGATTCTGCATCCTCAACAAAGGGCGACTTTATTAATCTAGCTGGAAATTAATAGCGTTAGGTAGGGGCCCCATACTGCGCTTAGAAAACTAATTCCCCCCAAAATAGGTACTGATTTTATTTAGCTGTGCTCCGCGTGGCTAATTGAGTGAGGGCTCCAGAGGACAGCAGAACGCACGAGCAATGACCGCATTCGAGATGCACACAACGAACAAAAGACTAAACGCCTGAACTGTGCCTGTTATTCTTCACGCTCCTCTTTAAAGTAACCTTCTTTAGCCTATGGTGAGCAAACCCTCTCCAAATCCTTTCGTTGTTTGTATACCTGCCAGCCACTTACATTAAAATCCTCTCTCTGTGCTCCAGCAGTTGCACTGCAGACTTCCCACAAACATGCCACAGGAACCACTTCACACGAGGAGAATCCTTCACCTCCCGAAGCCCACTGATTAACTTGCTTACAAAGATTTTTAAAAAAAAAATTGTTTTTTTTAAAGTTGTCTGACAACCTAAAGAAAACATGACAATTTCATTAAATCTTACAGACAGAATCTGAATTTAACCCTTCTTCTTTATACTTTCAGCGCACACAGAGTGATGTATTTTGGTCACCGTGCCACAAGACAAATAACACTCAAAATATGTGAAAGCACTAACGAGTTATGATGCATTTAGGACAAACAGCAATATTCTAGAAGATCCCATGCACGATTACACCCAGAACTACTTAGGTTCAAACACTCACCCAGGAGAGCAAGGAGCCACAGCAGCACCGCTATTGCTAAAAGTACCTACATACACAGTGCAAAGACCCAAAGCTGTATCACAAATATTGATTCTTGGCGCTAATTAGAATGCATGTGATAAACATTTATCCTGCTTTTACCAGGCACGGAGACCTTAACGTATACAACACCACCACAAATCAATGCCAGAGCTGAGCCCGGAGTAGCGTGGTATGACCACAACGCTGCACACATCTCCTGTGATGCTCTGCGCCTTCCTCTGTCCTTGCCTGCCTCTTACCAGAGAGTCCAAAAGAGAAGCACTTACTGTATCACAAGCCCAGGAGGTTAAAGCATGAAATGAGAAGGTGAAATAAGACAAAACTTTTTGTATCGCAATTAAATAACGATGCCCCTTGATAACATGCTGTATTACAACGGGAACTGCTGTCACTGTCACGGTGACACCATAGGATCAACATGAAAAGCACTCTGCACAGTGGCTACAGGGAAGGGATATTTGCAGTCCATTTCTGTGAAACATGAGTATTTTGCATTATGCACCTCCCTGATCCAAACAAGCAAAGTACGTTTTTTGTTTAGCCAAAAAGAAATTAAAAAATGACAAAAAAAAATCCAGAAACACTCGCTGTTGGTCCCCCACTCTACCAGTGCCCAGTTCTCATTTCCAGCTGTTTGACACCACTTCTTATCAAAACGCCCATAAATCATTGATCTTTCTGCAAAACTACCAGGGGCTGGGACGGAAGAGGATTTGAATGTGAGGAAAAAAATGAAGCAGGACCACTGGGAAAGGAATATAAATAGTCAGGAGTTCTCCACTGAAACACGCTCTTCAGAAAACATCAATAGCATGACACCTAAGGTACCCCATGTGAAACAAACAGTTATTGTCAGTAACTGATGGATGTGTCCTGGAAGGCAAAACCCTGGAAAATCAGCCACCCAACAAGTCAAAAGCTCTACAAATCAAGGAGCAATCCTACTGTCCTAGCCTCAGGCTGCCCACCTGGCAGATGCTCACTGAAGCCATTTATCAGTTTTATCCATACATTTATCCATTCCACCGCTGCTATTTAAATAGTTCAGCTGCGTATCTCCAAAAGAATCACATCCATCAAGAGCTATTGGGGTCTCACAAACCGTTAGTTACTCTGACACAAACAAGTCAGAGTTTTTCTGGGAAGATTTCATGAATTCGCACCTTTAAAACTTCCCTCAAAAAAAGAAAAAGCAGTTTTTACACAACTGCATACATCCACAGCCAAACATTTCCAAATTTTACGCTCTAAAACCAGAGAGAATCACAAGCCAATCATGCTCGAGGTACCGAAGCACCAGGACCCCCAAGGAAAGCTTCCTCAACCCAAGTACTTCTCACGCTGCGGGATTTTTTTTTCCTGGTACCTCCCGACCCGATTTGTCTTCGCCCAGCAAACGCCCCAGCTCAGGGCTGGAGACCCACAGGCTTACCAGCGGGAGGTTCTCGTTCCTGCGTGCGTAAAGCTGTGCCACGTGTTTAGCATCGCTCTTTAGAGCCTGACGTGACATTAGCAGAGCTCCGCGAGGGAAATAATCTCTCCTTTTCAAAGCCAGCCAAGTCACTCGGACCTCGTGCGTTAGCAGCTGGAGGGAAGCAAAGGGAACGTGCAAACGGCACTTTCTGTTTCATTATTTTGGTTTTAATCCTCATAGCAAAGAGCAATATTAAAGGAACGGTACAATGGAACAGATCTGCCAGATATTAGCACTGTGTGTACCAGGGCACATAACGAAGCAGTTGCAAGCGAAAAAAAAAAAAAATAAGTCGGGATTGAGTAAATTAGTATAATCATCTCGGAGGGCTTCCACATCGCTAAATTCAAATGAAGAAAATGTAACCAGGTTTTTCTTCCTGCAATCCAAAAGTTAGCTTGTGCTGCTAAACACATAATGAGAAGGAAAGACGAAAATAAAGCTTACCAACCCCAGCCACCCCCACGCCCCACAGTGCCATTGACTTGCATGGCAGGAACAGCTCCTGCTTGGCATGCTTAACTGACGCCACGCTTTGTGGAAAGAAACGGGAAGGTTCCTCTGTTTTGGACCACTGGAAGTTTGAATATCCAGACTCGTGCCTGCTTACTTTATTCTGACCCACTGATCACCAAAAATACCCCAGTAGAAATATCCTACAACAGACCACAGCACAACAAAGATCTGAAGAGGCGTAGGAAACAGAACGCCCTAGATGAGCAATTTGAAGAAACGGATCTTCCCCAAACATCAGAAACACACTGTAACTTCTTCAAAATACTTTATTTCATCTCATTACTGCCTCCTAAAAATCAACGATACATGGCCAGGTTAATTCAGGATTAATCTGTGTGTCAGTTTCCTTACCCAGCTGAACATGCAGCTGCAAAGTCGTCAACCCAGCAAGAGCGGGCAGCAAGGTTCGGGAGCAGCTCTTCCAGCATCAGCAAGTGTCTGCACCAAATTAAGGTGAACATACAACAGTGCTAGAGACAGAAACCACTCTGAACTTGCCCTTGTTACATTTCAAACTGTTAAATTCAGGACCTCCCTTCAGTTTTTCAGGAACATTCCTCATTTTGACGCCATCTTCCAGAGCACTTGCCACTTTCCCCAGCATAGCTTTAGCTACTTATTTTCAAGGACTTGCCATCCACTGATCGTGCAATTAATTCATCAATGAAAATACTGAATAGGAATGAGCCAGGAAAAACATCAAGAACTGCAGTTGAAATGCCTTCCAAATGTGGTGCGTACTTCCTTAGCTTACCCCAAGATCGCAAACCCCACTGACAAGACACAGTCATAACACCATCACTTCTAGATCACTCACCCTTTCAAAGACTAATTCAACGGGTTTGAAATTGTTTCTCGACAAAAGTCACACTTGGACATTTTCTTAACTCATTTCCATTAGTTACAAACAGTTTGTTCTGAATTCTTGCCTTTTTGTGCTTTTATCACCTGCTGCTCGTGGTGAAACAAGCAAACAACACACAAACACAATTAATGAATAATTGGACAAGCAACATTTCATATTTCAGACAAACATGAATTCGACCATCTGTATACACAACTGTTTTTTGATTCAGATGCAGAAAAATCCCCACCCTCGAAACCCCAGGCACGTGTGCTGAATAACTGCACCCAGAGCATCTACGACTGAAATCCTTTCGCTGGAGGTTTCTTCACTGCTGCAAAACTTGCGCTGTGTACTAAGAGATCCTTGTTCACATTCATCCATTAGTTTACGTTCACGTTTTATTTGGGAAGAGCCATAAAGGCTCTAAGTTGTCACAGATCATACCTGATTCTAGCTTTCCACAGCTTTTTCCCTCGCCTGGGGAGCCTCAGGGAGGGAGGTGTGAGCACAGCACCAGACCCAGCCATGCCCGAGGATTAAAAAAATCAGTTTTGCTAGGACACGAAGAACACAGGGCACGCTGTGTCACGCCTGCCCTGCTCCTTCCACGGTGTAGTTATCAGCTGGTAACGGACAGTCAAAGAAAAGCAAAGCAGCTGCCATGCAAAAGCACTTCAAGGGCTGCACGCAGAGGCAGAACTCCGTGAATGCTACAGGAACACGGCTATTCCAGCGTAACCCAACAATTTGTCGTGGCTTTACAGTCCGTATCAAACCTGCTTCGTGTGTCAGAATACTAAGCATAAAGCAGTCTCGCTCCTCATTCAAATGCAGAATAGGTTTTTACATCAGAGTTGTTCTTGGCCAGAAGCCCGGTACCACAAGCTGTATGAAAATTGCCAGCGTTTCCGCGCAGCTACTGAAATCAACAGCAAGATTCCCACCGTCTGCAAATGAGCCAGTACTAGAGGTTCATCTGTGAGCATACCTGTAAGTAATGCGGATTTCGAGAACAGGATTCGAAGAATGTAACAATGATTTGGTGTTGTCAGGTGTGATAAGGTACAGCCAAAACAGTTTGCGTTAGTTTCCTTGATAAGGACTGGTATGCCAGCAGTGCTTCTCAGGCCCATGCCATTCCCTTCTGGCCTGAAGGCAACGTCAACCAGCACACATCTCCAACGCAAGGCAAAACTCACAACACAGTGAGCTGTCAGGGTGTGCCAAATGTGTTCCAGGGAGATAATCTGTGTATTTACACAATAGGCACTGACATTGCAACGGCTGCTAGCACAACACTGTGAATCTTTTAAAAATAATAGTTCACAGGCAAGGTTATAACATCTTTATGGATTGTCCCAAAAGGACAGGGGCAACATTAGTCAATTTCTGCCTATTTTTTGCCCAGTTTCCTACAAAAGTAAGGCTTCCAAGGCTGACAGCACGTGCTCTGTTCCCTGTTACACCTCAACCATGCACACTGTAAGGCACTCAAAGCTGATTGCTGTAAAGCACCTTGACGCCTGAAGCAGCAGCTTTGTGTCATCAAAGCATAGCTGAGGTTGCAAGGGACCTCTGGACATCACTGGGTCCATCCTCCTGCTGAAAGCAGCACGGACTTCAAGGCCAGATCTGGACACAGTCAAGTGAACCCAGCCTCCTCTGCCCCTCCTCACGCACCACATGCTCCAGCCCCAACTGTCCTGGAGGCCTCCAGGGAACTCGGGTGGCTCTGTTCACCTCTCCTGCGGTGGCAAAAAAGGTGACAGGACCTGGTGTGGCCAAGAAGAGGGAACACACAGGTGCCTCCAGCTGCTACTTACGCTTTACTTACTCTTTAACAGAGCCCAGCAAGCGGCAGGCCTGCATCACTGCTGAGAGCACACCGCCAGCCCCTGTTCACCTTGCTGTCCACCAGGTCCTCAGGTTCCTCTTTGAAGGATCTCCAGTATGGGGATTTTCCTTCTCAGCGAGAAAGACTCCTCATTTTTCATTCCTAAAAAACTCATGAGATTCCTCTTGGACTATTCCCCCAGCTCAGCCAGGTCCCCAGAATGGCATCCACGTCCTCCAGCACATCATGCACTCCTCCAACTTGCTGTCATCCACAAGCTCGATGTGAGTGTGCTCACCCCATCCACCTAGGTCATCAGTGGTGACATTACACAGCACCAGGCCAGGGACTGGCCCGAGGAACACCACCAGTTGGGGTCTGAAGAGCTAGCCAAGCTAACCGGTTAGTTGTTCCCCAGGTTCCCCCTTCCTGCCCTTCTTGCGAGAGGGTAGCATCACCCTTTTTGCAGATATCGCAGACATCTCCCAGTCATCGCAGCTCTTCAGAGACGACAGAGGCCAGTTTGTGCCATCAGCACCCACCCATCCCCATGGGCTTAGAGCCGGCTGGTTCCCCCAAGGGGTCACTGTCATGAGCCGCCCCTGCCCCAAGCACTGCCTCTCGCCCACAAGCCCTTTGACCAGGCACTGAAGCTAAAGAAGATTTACGTGAAACTAGGATGTTATCCCACTTCTTTGGCACTGAACATGGACCGCCCTATTAATTCAGAACTAATTAATTTTGGATTTACAGTTGCAAGAACACACCGAGTTCCTGACATCTGTTAACACCACTACAGCCTCTTCAGCAATCTAACAGCGAATAATTAGAATGAACTTTCCTCCAAGCATCAAGCTCTTCTACATTTTGTCTTTATTTGAATTAAATAGAGTTTAAGCATCTACCCAAGATTTCAGAACTGCTTGTTTCTCGTACAGTAGTTAATCCATCTTAGCGCCATTCCTGTGAAAAAAAAATCCCTTAATTGCTTACTATCCAAATTTTAACTCCGACGTGAACACTTAACAGTGTTCCTGAACGCTTTTCAGTAATGAGGTCAACAACTTCTTTATACTCACTGCTTTGCATCAGTAAAAATGCCACGCATATCTCTGAGTTTTAGATTTTTGTGTAGATGATGCTTTCAAGAGCTGTAACCTGTATTCCATCATCTGTCATCTGAGCTTTAAGAAAATGCTCGTTCCTTTATCGCTTCCATACTAAATTACCATTGAAGTAAAAGGCACCATGTCAGATGTACCCTAATATGATGTTTCTACTTCAGTTAAAAAAGCAAAAAATAAGTATTTCTGACAATCAATGATGGACTTTACAGACCGCAGGCACTAACACACAGTGCGTAAGAGCAAGAACCACAACCTCGATCCTACTGGATCTCAGTTGCAATACGTATGTTTAACTAAACTGAGGATAAAAACTTTGCTTAAATCATCCTCACAATCAAAAACAAACTAAAACCAAACTGTTTTCACTGTTAAAACAATAGCATAAACAGTAAAGAGTAGCGCTATGTTGGTGACAGAATTTTCTCTCATTCTTACAGTCCAATGCCAGCAGTTCCGTAACATCTTTAAATTAGCATAAACTGGCACTTCAGCAGGAAGATACAGTCCCAGTTTCTCTTCAGCAAGCAAAAACTTGGGGTAAGAGTTGTCTACATGTTTCTTAAGGCAGTTTTGAATGCAGTTAACAGCCCACTGCCTAACTGCATTGATTTTTGTCTATCAGAACAGACAGCACTGACAAGAAGCAACCAGAACACAGCAGCACATTACTTCTTTTGGTGTAGACTTCCTGATTTGTATGCCACTCACGAAATCACAGCCCTAGGAATTACACCTTACAATCATGGGTCTTCAACATTAGTCTCTCTTTGTCACTTGACAGTATAGATAAAATAATCTCTTGCAACAAAAACGTGCAATAAAGGTGTAAGAGCAACCGTGCTGGGACAACCAGAAGATCCGGCTGCCCTCCTGCCTACCTGCACCTGCATCCCCTGGACCCAAAACAGAGGTAGCGTTCTGGTAACAGGCTTGGCTCGGCTCCATCTGGTATTCCCAGGCCTGAGCTCTGGTTGTCAGAGCAGCAATCAAACCTCAGAGCTAAACACACGCAGAGAAGGAAGCACTGGCCACCGTGAAACAACAAAACATGAAACCCAAAACGGATCAAACCGAACTGAGCTATGATGAATACCATGAAGACAAAATAAGAAGCAGGAGGCAAGTTCACTGGTCTGTACCATCACATACAACCGAGTACCACAAATTTAACTATGAGACTTGTCCGTCTGTAAATCAGCATGCAGATGAACTTCATTGCTAATAAAATATATACAAAAACACACCATCGCACAAAAAACTTCTCTTCGGTTGTTTCCTGAAAACACACGGTGAAGGTCCTTCACCAAAAGGCTTTCAGACACCAAATTAAGACCACACCATCTGAACCCCTGTGTTCACGTGTTTGTTGGCGCTGGACTTGCTTTGGATGTGCCACACTTACTCATAGGACCGCCTCCACTCTTTATTTTAGTTTCTATTAGTTTTTGTGATAGGATGGGAAGCTGTACCAATCCGTGGTTCTTCCCAAGGCACGCTGACGGTTGGACCAGGTGATCTTGGAGGTCTTTTCCAACCTTAACGATTCGGTCTGCAAAAATCGCTCTGACACCTACCACGGGTTGTCACTTGGTGGTGGCACCTCGGGGGTCCTTCAGAGCTCCAGGGTGAAGCTCTGGAGCGATCACCGTGAGATCCTTGCAGCTTTACGTTTGTGTTGAGCTTTTATACCTTTCCTAGTACACGTATCGGGACGTGACACCCACGAACATCTCCAGCCCCAAGCACCCAGCGTCAGCTGCCCCAGCACCCAGCACAAAGCTGCCTCCCAACAGCCTGGGAAGCCGGGGACACGTGCAGGTGCCGCAAGCCCTTTCTGCTTCTGCAAAGCACCGAGCAGACAGCGGGACGGGGAACCGCAGGCGCCACAAACGTGCAACACCACAGGCAGCTTCCCAAAGCTCCCACGAGGTGCAAGTTTAGGAAGATGCCGCTGGAGACGGTGGGACACGGCGGATCTCCAAAGCTCCCCCCTCGCACCCAGTGCTGCGGCACAAACACAGCAAAGTCCCCGAGCCCCCCTCCTCCAAGGGCAGCAGGGGAGAAGGATCAGGCCCCCCACAGCCCTCTAAGCCCAGGGGGAGGAGGAGAGGTGCCCTGCGGGGGCCGTGTCCCCCACCCCCTCTGCGGGGCACGGCGAGCAGCCAGCCGCCCCCAGACCACCCCCGTCCCTCGCGGAGCACCACAAACACCACCGAAACCAGCCCAAATCCCCCCCCAGACCCCTTCTTCCCCTTCCCCACACCCCCCTACAGCCCGGTGCGGGTACTCACGGGGACCCTCTGCTCCTCCTCCTCCTCATCTTCCTCCTCCTCCTGCTGCCTCCGCTCTTCCTCCCGGCGCGGCCCCGCCGCCATGGCCGCCCCCCCCCCCTTAGCCCCGTCGCTAGGGACTCGCCCCCCCCTCCCCTCCCCGCGCATGCGCGGCCGGCGGCGGTGACCGTTGGGAGGGCGCCATGGCGGTGCCCGGATGGGGGGGGGGGGAAATGGGGGGAGTTGTGTCATGGCCGCCGTCGGGCCTGGGTGTCACTGAGCACCATCCCCTGTCGCTCCTGCCCTCCCTTGGGGTGGCACGGAGGAAAGCAGAGCCTCACGTTTCACCTAACGCAGCCACAGTGCTGTCGCTGCCGGTGCCCAGCGTGATACGTGATGTTTCTGCTGCTTTAGTAAAGGAGGAATGTCCCCACAAAAGCAGGGTGCTGTGCTTGCTCGGCTTACCCTTCCTCTAAAGCATCAGGAGCAGCAAAAGCTGCGGGTCACTGAGGTGACACAGCGCTGACAAAACTTCCTTCAGCGCCATGGAGGAGTCTGGGGGTCGCTGGCTGAAGCTTGGCAACCCTGCGTGCCACAGGCGATCCACGCGCAGAGCTCGATTTAATCTTCATAAACTTACCGAGCTCCTTCTCGAAAGCAATTAAGCTTTTCTGGTGATGGGATAGGCAATACATCCAGCCGTCCGTTTGGATATAGATTCAGACTGTCCACCTCGCTGCGTATTAGACAATAAATAACTGTGCCAGTTTTTGTTCCCTGCTAAGCAGAGGGAAGCTGAGATAGGCTGAAAAAATAAAGGCGCTCCCGTGACACTTTCTGTCTCCCAAGTTATTTATTCTCCTCACAGCAGTTATCTGCCACGTATCCAGTGTTACATCTCCCAAAGGGCAGTATATGCTCGTTTTTGTCTCTGTTGATTCTGCAGCCAATTGGGCATTATTTTTCAGTACTGGATAAATCAGAGCAGTCAAATACATCAAGGAAAACATTCCTTAAAAGAATTAAAATGCTGACAAGAAAATGCAGCTTTATATCCGAACCCATCGCCTAATACAAATGAAATTAAATTTGCTGCTCTCAGCCCATCCTAGTCCTTGCTTATGCACATCCCCAAAATCATCGCCTAGTAATTTACAAGTGAAAACTAAGAAAAAAAAATCGTATAAGGGTGTGTGCCTGGGAAAACTGAATGAGGAAGATAAGAGGCAGCAACAAAAAAGTAAATACCTCTGCAGGAAGCAGACTCCGTTCTTGCTTTTACTGCGAAATACAAGGAATAGCCTGTTTGATTTCAGTGCCATTTTTCCCTAATTACAGTGGTACAGGGGGGAGCAGAATTTAGCCCGTACGTTGTAGTGCTAATAACAGTTCCAAATGTCATCTGTGAGAAAGCTTGCCATTTGCTTTTCTCAGCTGCAAATGACTGAAGGGCTTCTCTTGTCATACAATACAGAAATTCTGTCATACCCTTTATTTTTAGAAGAGCAATTCACAGGCAGAGAGGGGAGGAGGAAGGGTTTTCTGAATGTTTATCACTTACACATCATACAGGAAGCTGTTCAAATTCTTTATTAATTTTCTAACAATGTTCAGAGACTTACTCAGTCTGAGATGTAATATGCTAAAATCCTTTTCAATAAAATGTCACTTGAAATGAAAATCAGAGAGGAATTAAAAACAGGCCATCACTGTGGAAGATTATTAGAGAGCCAGGCCTGACCAGCCCTGCCTGGTTTGTCTTTCCCCAAAACTACGTAAATTCCAAGGGCTTTTAAAGGTGAAATGTATTAAAACACAGCAATTAAATAATGTGCTATTTCCAAAGCAGAATATAAAACATAGGTGTCCCTTGTAACTGCAGATACCTTGCAAAAAGAAATATTTAAAAATCAGGTCCTGACTTGTGCTAGTGATGTTAATTACAAAGCTTTTGGCATAGGGATTGTTTCTATCTCATGCAAAAGCACCCAAGCAGATGGGGACTCTACATGTGGCCTTAGTGGAAATGTTTAATAAAAACAGGTACATAGTGCTGTGAATGAATTATGACCTGTTAAATAAGAGTCTTTGTCCTTACTACAGCTGGTGATACCAGGCAACCTGAGATGATAGAGAGAAAAGTAATCTATGAATGGCTGTGATATCCTCAGCTACTGCGCCTTTTGACAGTCCTCTTGTCACACCGACAAAACAGGAAATTGTTTTTCAAGTATTTTGCCAAAGATCTAATTGAGTTTTCAGGCTGTAGAATTTGGATGCGCTGAGGTATTTGGAAATTCAGCATCACTGGGAGCCAGTCAACAGGATTCTTCAGCTGGACTAGAAAATCTCAGCTCTTTTAGTGTTTGTGAACACTTAACAGAGCTTGCCCTGCTCTGTCTTTTCCTGGTTTGTGATTTAAAAAATGCATTTGGTTTAGTCTTGGTTAAAAAAAATAAAAATAAAAACAATATAAATAAAAAAAAAAGTGAGGGAAAAGCAGGTAAGTGGTGAATGGCAACAGATAAAGTGTGTCAGTGGGCAGAAGGGTGGGCAGCAAAGAGAAAAAAGTGCTCGTGCTCAGGAAGACTTGATTAGGTAGGTGACACAATTAGTGAAAGGACAGTGGGAGTGCTCCGTTAAAAGAAAAGCTGCAATGTGTATGTATTAGTGCAAGCTAGGGAGTTCAAACTAGGGATGCAAGACATGAAACCAGGTATTAGGATAACAATAACAGTGAGTTAGAACTCACGACTAGAGCAGAGGCACCGAAGAATAAGTGCTGTTTGGGAAATAAGAAGATAAATGAATGGGAGGCTGTGCTACATGCCCGGGTTTACTAGACTGCAGATATAGCACAGGAGCTGGAACACACAGAAAAGAACTGGAGTAGGACAATGGGATTTTGAGGTTAAAAGGTTTTTCTCTTTGCTGTCTGCAGTAGTGCTAACTATCTGCCATGATTACTGAAATCCTGTTGGAGAAAGCCAGAGGGTTTATTAACCGATTCTGTCTAAGTTATATGGAGGGATAAACAGAATCTGGGCTTGGCTGCTGTCTTCCATCTCAAAAGAGCAAACTGGGATTAAACCAAGAGAGCTACTTAAGGACATGAAATGACCTGAGGAACTTGGGTGCCTGGGGTAGCTAACCATCCAAGTTAGGTGCTCTGGTAAGATGCCTGAAATTAGGTTAAACAGAGTCAAGCTCTGGGGACCTGAGCATGGAGAAAGCTTGAAACTTCTGTCAGTGATACATGACTTGTTTAAAATTTACGTCCCATGTTAGAGGGGAAACTGCATCAAAAGTCTCTGGACCTGGGTGGAAAACAACCTCGGAGTGGATACTGTGAATAATCAGGGGCTCAGAAACAGGGATCAGGAGGACTCATCACCAAGAAAGCTATATCCAAGGGATGAGAAAGCTTAGGATGCAATTACGAGCATGAAAGGGTAAGCTGGGATAAGAACAGGAGCCCCAGCACCTTCCTCCCAAAGAGCGGGTGATGCTGAGCCCTGATTTCAAGCAAAAGGAGAATCTCATAGCCAACCTTTCCCCAGTGACCCAGAGCAGGCTGGTGTGCTGTTTATTGGCATCCCCTCCGACAACAGACAGTGCAACTCCAGCAACTATCACAGCCACAGATTGAGGACTTGTGTCTTGACTCACATGTTATGCAATCCTTCTCCTCACCAGGAAGCTCGAAAGAACCTATTAAATCTGCCCACACAGCGTCTCTAATGCCTGAGCTGAAAGTGTTAGAAAATTATGATAGATTTATGGAGCCCTTCTCCAGTTTTCAGACAAATTAGGGGAAAGTTCCTTCAGAAAAATGTTCAGCTAATTATGGATTTTCCAGCTGAGATAATGTTTGGAGGTCTAACTTTTTCTTTAATTAAATCAGAGGTTTACGACTGAACGCTTACATTTCTGGTAGGAGTCTGTAGGGAGTAGCCTCTGAATTGGTAAATCAGCTGCCTGAATAAACCACTTGTCAAGCTAAAATGTTACATTCCTTGAGTTACATGCTAAGTTTAAAAAAAAAAAAAAAAAGTGAATTTAATGGAGATGAAAAACGGCAAACTGACAACGCTTGGAAACCGAAGTCTTCCTTTTACCTGCTGGGTTAGAATAGCACCTGCAGGACTTTCTGCCTGTGCCACCCCATCGGTGTGCTTCAGCTCCGGTGGCAGAGGCCCTTGGGATAGTTTGCACTCCATCACCCATTCAGACCTTGCTTTCTGCGTTGTCTAGGGCTGTCAAAAATACATCAACTTCTGCTAGTTGTCTTGGTGGCTTTCGGATGCTTCAAACCTGCTTGTGCCAGGCCTACCTGGTTCTTCAGACGAATCTCCCTGATAAACTGGCAGTAGCGTAAGGGCTCTGAGGCTGTGCTTGTGGAAGCTGAAGCATCTGTTTTGTATTTGAAATGTGGAGAAGTCTAAAAGTTTTCAATCTGTCTTCAGTAGCGCACTCCCAAGTCCTTCTACCACGAGAATGCCATCATGCCTTGGCATCCAAGGTGTCTGAATTACAGGCCAAGGGTAAACAAAACACCTAAGTTTAAGTCCCTACATGGGGGTTTCTACATATGGATTGTGTTTAAAACCCTCTACAGTCAGTGACAATGCAGGACAGGATCCCATTGCCTAAATATAGGACCTAGTTCAACCTGAGGTCCTCTCACATCCCCGTGGAGCTGGTGGGGGAAGGCCCTCACCCGCCTGCAGGAGCGATTCTGGAGATGCAGTCAGCTACTGAGACGTGGGTACCTGCTGTAGGGTCAGCTGAATCACTCCTACACCTCACAAGGCTCAACCCTTGTTCCTTATCCGCATCCAGTGCCACCTGAGAAGTGGCAGAGTACCCAGGACGTCTGTGTGGGGCCCCGTAAATCTGACACCAGCCCTGTGGGAGACCTGTGCCCGTGTGGAAATGGACACGCGATACGCCGCTGGGCATCTCAAGTAGCGCTGGGTGCCTGTGTTGGGCAAGGGGCCTGATCCTCAGATTTTTAATGACTGTAAAAGGAGCTTAGACACCCAACTCAGATGCAGACATTCCTGTGTTTGCATGCTCCTGTCTGAGGAGCCCCAGCAACACTTGGTCGACTTGCACACTCCCAAGAGGAGCCACTCACTCACCCAACACTCCCCAGACACTTTTCCTCTGAAGGCCTTCTGAAGCAGCCTGCTCCTTTCAGCTCTGACTGTAAACCCACAGACGGATTTTCTCAGCCCTCCAGATGACCGCTATTGATGAATTCTCTTCCATGCTCAGCCCTCTCATCTCCAACCCCCCTCCACTCTTCCCTCTTTTCTACCTTTGCCTCTTTTTCCCTTCTTCCCCGTTGCAGGGCTGCCCAGTTCTCTGCTCCTGCGCTCAGCTACAGGCTGTTGGGGCGGAGAGGCAGCATGGCACTCATCTCAAGCTATATTCCTACAGGATCGGCTTCTAATCGGAGCTCAGGAGTGTCAGCTTCCTTTGTAGTCTGTGGGGAAAAATCATGCTTTTTTAGGGCATGAGTCAGCTGATCTGTTTTAAACATCTATTTTAGGATGAGATGAAGCGTGCCCTCAAAGTTTCTTTTCTTCTGTGTTGACTTTAAAGGGAGCCCAGGGTGTCTTGCTCAAATAGAGATATCTGTAGTATGAAAGCCTATCTTTGGTCTGATGAATCCCAACATTAAAGAGCAAGGGTGACTTCATTCATTAGATATTCATTATTTTGAGTGGATTCACTCAGTCTCAAGTTCTGCTACCTGGCTGATGCAGTATTAGACTCTTGCACTGATAACTCCTTAAAGTTCCTTATCTTCTCAGCTCTGCTTCTCAGAAGATCTTGCCTAATACTTCCATGAGTTTATGGACAAACTATAGTGTGACTCCCTCCCTACATCTGTGCTTCCCTGACCTCCGTCTGCCTTTCATTCTTCTCCTCCATGGCCACCGATGCACGAGTTTCTTGATCTTCCACATTTGCTTTGAGTATCTCACGCTGTCTCCCGATCTCCTTTGCTCTCACTTTCATCCCTTCCCCTACTTGCCTCCTTACACCCTCATTCCTGACTACTTACTTCTGCTCACACTACAATCACGCTTTAAGCCCTACCATCTACAAAACCTCCCGCTCCGAAGCCCATTTGCCACCTCCATTCTTGTCCCATCTTCCTTTCTCTCTCCACCTCAAAGCTCATTGAGCACACAGTTGCTGCCACAGAATCGTAGAAACATTTAGGGCTGGAACGGACTTTGGGAAGTCATTTAGCAGATCCAGCTAGATCAAGTTGCTTAGGGCTTTGTCCAGGCAAGTTCTGAATACCTCCAAGGACAGAGATACCAAATTTATTTGGATTCTTCCAGTGTCCATCCTTTCAATACCTAAGATGTGCTCATTCCAGAGTCCCTCATGACTTCTGTAGGGTTAAATCTCAAAAACAATCTTTCATCCTCATCGTCCCTGAGCAGTTAGTTCCAGAAGTTACAGTGAACTTCTTCTTGAAGTCTTGTGTTTCTCTGGCATCCTCCTATTTCTCCAGTGGATGATTCGGTATGTACTTCAGAGAATTTCTCTTCTTGCTCTCAGGGTCCCTGCATAGGTCTCACAGGGCTTCATATGCTGCATATGACAGCCCTCACCTTGACTTGGGTCTCCTCCCTGGACCCCTACTCAAGCTGTCTAAGTGTCTCTGACCCTTTCCACCTGAAGGCTCGGAGATGCAGACCCGCACCCAGCCATCTCACAGCCTAAATGCTGTGCTGTCCTCTTCTCTGGGCTTCACAGCCTGACCCCCCTTACTTACTCAAGGGGTAGCTGCAAAACCAAACATTTTTTTCCAGTTGCCCTGTTTGCTGTGTCCTTCGGCTCTCTCCTCTCTGTTGCCTCCAACTCAAGCACTTGCTTCATTTTCAAGGTCCTTTCTACTTACTGCCAGGCATCCCTCATCTTTCATCGACATCAGGAAGCCAGCTTTCTTTTTCTCTCATCAGGAGCCAGCCGGCACTACCTCTGTGCAGGTGTGCAACCTCCATGCTGGTGTGCAACCTCCATGCTGGTGTGCAACCTCTGTGCAGGTGTGCAACCTCCATGCTGGTGTGCAGCCTCCCTGCTGGTGTGCAACATCTGTACTGGTGTGCAACCTCTGTGCAGGTGTGCAACCTCCCTGCTGGTGTGCAACCTCCCCGCTGGTGTGCAACCTCCCCGCTGGTGTGCATCATCCCTGCTGGTGTGCAGCCTCCATCCTGCTGTGCAACCACTCTGCCAGTGTGCAGACAAACACCTTCAAGCCCTTCCCCATGCCACTGCCCCCGTTTTGCTGCGATTCGTGCAGAAAGCTCTCTAGCAGACTAACTGGGGTGCTGAGCTGACTTCCCGTCATGCTGGCTGACATTGTATCATTGTTTTCTTGCTTTCCTCCATCTGTCTGTTTCCATCTGTTATATCTTGCCTTATCCTTAGACCGTAGCCTTTGAGAGGCAGACTGTCTTTTTGATTGCTGTGCTTGTGCAGCACATGGTACAGTGTGGCCCTGGTGTGTGAGCAGGGCTGAAAGGCAATTTAATAATAAATATACAATAAAATAACAGTAGCACACTCACAGCAATGGGCACCCAGCCTTCGACTCTCTCAAGAAAGAAAAAAAGGCCTTAAATTTGTACAAGACTTTACCTCTGTTCCCCAAATCTTCTTCCGGGGTAATGGGAAACTACCTCCTTTTTAACTCTCTGATTGTCCTTAAATTACTTATAATTATCAGCCTCCAAAATAAGACTAATAACATGGAACTGTAGTTCATTTTCAGACTTGGCTAAGAAAAGGCTGTAAGCAGACTGAGCAATTTCAATTCAAAGCAAATTAAGGATTTAAATTTAGCATGGCAACCAAAATCCTACAAATCATAGACCGTCGCCCCATGTTAAATGCACAATCATCTTCTTCTCATAGTCGGATGTTACACAGAATCCTTGTCATTTGGTTTCTGACCAGTCTAAAATCATCATTGCGGTATTAGTCATGCAATGAACGTCTGGGAACTTACAATGCTTAACATTTTGTTTCCTTCTTACTTCATGGAAGGGTTTGGGTTATTTTTTTTGAGTACTTTACTATTAAAGTACAGTATAATACTATTTTTGGATGGAAATCTTTAACATTAACAGAGTTTTTATGCTTTGCAAAAATAAGAGACCTACATGAGAAACTGTCTTATTTAAATGTTCATTCTTTGTTCTTCAATTTGATGTTGAGTAGCAGAAGCAGTAAGTGATTTTGCTCTTAAACACATTAATGAACTTGATTATTTTAGGAATCCAAACTGCTGAGCAAGTTACCTATTTTAGAATGTGAGGGCATCATAAATTAAATGTAGCAATTAAACGTGTAGCAAAAAGCAGGTAATGTAATGAGAAGTTCTGACAGATGGGATGGTTGGGTGGGGGAAATAGTAGGAAAGCAACAGGCACAGGTATGTGTTTTAGTGGATCCAGTTGTCCCAGTTGGTCCTTCCCAGGACAGTTGAGAAGGAAACAGGATTTCCTAGAACAGAAATCAGGAACATGTTATGTTATCTGTAGATGTTTTCCAAAAAGGTTCTGATTTTTTTAGTTTTAGTATATACTCCAGAGACTTTTCTAATTCTAGATACCAAACCACTCCAAGGAAATCTAATAATAAAAAGGAATATTCCTGTCTTGTTGTTTGAAAACCTCCAGCCAGAAACAAAGGCCGGTTGTGCTAGGCGCTGGCCAAGTGCAGAAGGAAATGTTTGCTGTACAGGTGCACAGATGAAAGACTTAAGAAATAATTACCAAAGCTGCATTATGGTGGGGACAGTCATCGTGTTTCAGGAGCACTGTGGTGGGGATGGTCACCTCTTTGGGAGCGTTGGCTCTTGAGAAGCCCCATGAACCACTTCTCCATCACTGTCTTACTGGAAGGAGCTGCCCCAGAACTTCCATCACGAGGGCAATTGTGAGATTTTCCTGGTCATCCTCCAAATTCTTCCCGCATCTCCTCCAGGAGGTGGGACATGCGTGTGCCGGAGTGCACAGACTTCGTGTGTCCCACCTCCTGTAAACCTTCCCTGGGGATACGCACTGATCTGTAGCGCTGGCTTTGGCCTCTGCCCTCGGGCACAGAGACTTTATGTGATGGTGCCATTAGCTCCCTAACATCCCAAGAAGGTAAGAGATAAAATTAGCCGTTGCCCCCCAGCAGTTTGCCAGTTCTAAAAAAGAACAATTACCGCTGGGGAACAATAAACATTTCCCAGTAGCAGGCTTCCTCTTCGCAGCCACTTGCTTTGCCAAAACTCCGAGCCTTGGTGCTGGAGATGACAACCAGGTCTCACCTACCCTCGGTTCTCAATCATCCGTGCCTGCTTCAGCCCACTGATGGGTTCTGGTTGGTTTTACGACGTGCTCGCATCACTGCCTGCAAATAATCCGTGCCCCCACTGGTGCAGCACTCATCGTGGTGCCCATTTAACCAGTGCTGGGGCGGCCAGCCCGGAGCTGGGGGGTGATAAAAGAAATGGGAGGTGAAACAAAATGAAAGATGATCGATTAATAAGCATAATTCCACTGATAATTCCATCTGCCAGTCTAACAGCTCGCTCATAATGTTTTTTAATAATAACTTGTGCTTACATAACATCTCCTATATGTGGCTTTCTAAGCACTCTGCAAGTATTAATTAAAGCCCAAAACAGCCGCGCGAGGCAGGTGGGAATTCACGTTGAATACCGCTATCATCACTCCTTCATTCTGCAGACAGGGGAGCTGGCAGAGCTGGCCACGGGCTCCCAGCACTGCGGGCAAAATTGCATTTGCTCTGCACAAACCAGTTTCCCAGCACGGCTTCTCCCTCTGCAGCGCGGCCAGAGCAAGGCCGGGTGCTCCGTCCCCTCCGCACCTCCCTGCAGGGGTTTATGGGAATGGATGGGATCCCCCAAGCCCCCTCTTTTCTGGGCTGAAAAAAAAAAAAAACAGATCCCTTGATCATTTCGGTGGCCCTACGCTGGACTCTTTCCAGTGCATTACTGTCTCTCTTAAAAAGCCAGGTTAAAAGCCAAGTCCTGTAAATTCTCACCTCCTCTCCTAGGGTTTCCTATGATGACTTAGAAATCATAACATGTAGTGTTATCTGGACCAATACTTTATTATTATTATCTCATTATAACTATTATTATTTTAGTTATTATTCCTGGTGTATTTGTTTGGGTCCTGGCCACAGTCCAACAAAGAAACGGGTCCCCTTGGGCTCCAAGCTGCAGAAACCCAACTCACAGGCACTTTATCTCTGCTGGAGGAAAACGGGCGGACAAGATGTACCCCGTTCTGCGAGTCTACCTGTGGATGCTACACGGCAGGCATCCAAGCTCTCATGTAGTCAACAGAGATCAGGCAATGGAGCCCAGGGAGTGATTCACCCCCTCTAAAATGCTTTTGTTTGCTCTGCTTTATACATTTTGAGAAGACCAAGGGTGTGGGAGACCACAGACATAGAGCCCGTTTATACCAGCATAGGAGGTCAGCTGTTTATTAAAAGTTAATCAATTTTTATGTGCCCTCTGCAGTCTCCACTTGCTGAACCAAACATTTACAATGCGCTCCCCCTCGGTAAGCTGTAATTTTTAGTCGCAAAGACAAAATGAAAACCCACAGTGCAGCTTTAGGAGGGGTCACACATCCATTTATCTTTCAGAGGGTCATCGGCACCTCGTTTATATCCCTGAAATCCCTGCGCAGGATTGAGTGAAGGTACAGCTCACCCCCACCTACTGACCCCCACCTTCGTGGTGAATCACTTTTTGCTACTTCAACCCTTCGGTCTTTCTTCTCCCTTGCTCCTTTCAATGCTCCTTTCAATGCAGAAACAAATGTAAACCAGCAATGGGCTCAAAGTGCATTTCATTCCCGTTCATGCCTCTTCAGCTGCTGGCATTTCACACACTTGCATTGTCGGAGCCTGTTACAAGGAAAGCACGATGTTGAGTTCTGTCTGGCAGGTCACCCCCGTGTGGGAGTTTATGAAATCTTACACTTGAGGAGTGTAAGATGTCCATCCTAATTCCTTGAGACACCTCTGAGCCCGGCTTCCTTGGAAACAAGGCTGAGATGATCGCATCCTGCCTGTGCCTGCATCTGTCTGTCTGCTCATCGTCCCGATTTTTAAGGAATAAAGTAATAACTGGCTGATAGCCATTGGGAAGCTTCAACCAAATGTTGTGAATTGCCCGACCGCAGGAGGAGTTTTACAGAGTCTGTTAATTAAAGCCTTATGAAACGCCAGGGGACCCAATTAAGAGCTACAGCTCTGTAGGACATCAGGCTTCACCGGCTCCGCTGATCACTGCCCACCTTGTTCGCTTACATGGTTCATCGCACTTTGTGGGCAAAGCTCACCACGCGTGGAGGCCTCGTATTCCCGGTGTCATACTCAAGAAAAACCTGAGTTAACCCCGAGCTATCTGACAGGCAAACCCTGGCAGCAGAGGGTGCCCCACTCGCTCTCATCTGGGCAAGAGTCCCTGCACCTTTGGAAAGACCATGCTCCAGCTCACGGCCTCCAAGCACAGAATGGGGCCAAAATGTGGCCACCCATATCCCCAGCAGCTATCCCAAATGGAGCTTGTCCCAACCAGAACAAGCACTCAGCCTCTCAGGCAGCCCGCACAGGGAAAAAGAAGAGGTTGGAGGTCTTGGCACACATGAGCCTGGTCTTGAGCCCTCTTTGGCATCTCCTGCAGAGGGCCTGGGGACCTGCCTGCAGAGCTGCCAGATCTCAGACAGCAGTGCCTGGTCGTGGTTTTAAGTTGAGAAATGCTGGGCTGAGGATGCAGGGCAACCCGTGTGAGGGCACTGATGTGTTGGACAAGTCACATTACTCTCTGAACTCGAACACCCGCTACCACCCTGTCCTGCCCATGACCTGCCCGTGTTGGCACTACCCTCCTCTTCCAGAGGCTTCCTTATTTACGAAGTTACCCTTCCCTTTCCATCCTGTTCTCAGCTTCTCTTCCACTGCATTACCCTTTCCCTATTTGGTTCTCGTTTCTCCTCGGCGTGCCCACGATATGCCAACACTAACTCCTTGATCTTTCGCAGTGACTAACGCTTCCGTTTTGCCAACCGTTGTGAATCACTCTGGCTGGTTCAGCACATATCCACGGAACTGGCACACATCATTATTCCTGGGCGCAAAGTTACATGAAGGAATTGCGTCCCCTCGGGTTGCTTTTCTAGTTGCCGTTTTTGGCTACAGGATCACCCGGAATGTGCATGCAAAAAATATGGTAGCCAGCGTGTTGTGGGTGTGTTACAGTTTTCAGTAATTTTATCAGCATGATTTCTGTATCTTTCCATCTGTGAAGCAAGATGCCCTTGGCTTATATATCTGTAATCCGCTCTGCTAAGATTTTAGAAGCTCGGAAGTGGTCTCCTTCGACAAGCCAGGAAACCCAAGTTCAAGATCTGCTGTTGCGAGACAAAGTCCGCCTTGGCTGACCACCTATCTGTAGGAGACCCTGGTGTCTCACCTCCTCAGAAAGAGAAGTCACCTGCTTTTTGGGTTCATTCGCTACTGAAAGAGAGTTGGATCATAAAGGCTGAAATGTCCCTGCCTTTGACCATGGGCAACCATCAGAAGCAGGAGGGAAGACTCCACGCAGTGCGGACAAGTAGTGAGTGCACTTGTCTTGTAATATTTTGCCAGTGACAGCCTTGTAGATATGGAAGCCAAACGTTTAACTAAAATGAAGTTTGCTTCAAGGATGCAAAGCTAAAGACACCGTTGCTGTAAGTAGCATATATGGTCCGTTGCCGGTTCCGACTGCTCTGCTCGTTACGGCAGCCCAGCTTTTCCTGTTTCCAACGCCCAACTTCAGTTGCTCAGAACTTTTGCCAAACTGCAGTTGTTTGGACAAGAATTTTCTGGGACAAATGTCTCCCTCCAGCTGAGATTTTGTGTAAAGTTTCAGATGAAACAGTTCTGTGGTTTTCAGGAATGAGGGGAAGAAAAAAATATGTTGTTTGGCCAGATTAAAAAGTGTTTTGGAGTGCCATAAAATGTGGGATGATCAGGGAGATACCTATCCCGGGAAAATCCACCCGAACGTGCTCAGGTGGAACCTTTGACAAATCTGGCTTTTCTCCTTGTGTTCAAGGAGATTTATGGCAACTTCTCAGGCATGATCTGGGAATGCTTTGCCCCGGGTGAGCTTATCTCAGCCCTCCACAGCTCCTGAAACTGAAGAGCATGTGCTCTGCTGCTGCTCCTGCAGCGCGCGGGACATGTTGGGAGTAGAGGAGCTCGGGAGGACTTTTTGGCCAGTGCCAAGGATGAAACAGGCAAGAGCTGAACCGAATAGCAGGAGCCTGTCTGCCTCTGCCCAAGGCACCATAGAGGGGTGAGGTGTGTGTCTCTCATACAGGAGGAACAACGAGGTAGAGGAGGAAAGGAGACTGGGAGAAAGGAAACAGTTTTGACATAGTCTGGTGTCATCCTGATTGCTTCTGGCATTCCCTGCTTGGGGCATCCTGTCCTCTGGTGTGCTGTGCGGGCTGCAGGCAGATGCTGCTTGTATTGCTGCAGGAAAGACCCCTGTGAATGGTAGAAAAATTGGAAGCAGTGATTACAAGCACTTAGTGTACGCATTGCATCATTTTCATTCCAAATTATCCTGATCTGACAAGTGCTAGGGATAATAACGAAGAGCTAATGAAAACGTTCTGGCAAAGAGCACCACACGGTTTCAGCCGGTGCTCGGGGCTGAAGACCTCAGCTTTCGGTCTTCTCTGGAAGAGTAACTCAACCGAAGCCAAGTTTCATGAGTCAGGACTTCAGGCGGTGTCAGTTGGTTGGCTTGAGCTCCAGGCTTGGCCCTGTGAGCCGATGGAAATCAAAATGCAATGGAAATCAAAATGCAGTGGAAGTCGAAATGCAATGGAAATCAAAATGCAATACCCGTGTTTCATGAAGCTAAACATGACAAAGGGGGAGCAAAACCTGACAATCGGAAGCAAACACTCCACGCGCGGCTCAGGCGAGAGCCTGACATTTCCAAACCGGCGCGGCATTTTGTTTAACACATCAGTGAGGCATCAAATGGGATTAATCACCGCTCTCGGTGACTGCAGAGGAAGCTGGAGCTGCTTACAGCGAGGGGTCAGAATCGCCAGCGAGGACAAGGAGAAAGGGTAGAGCCACAGCTTCTGATGTCGGACACGTTCAAAGCGTTGCCTACGGATCGCTGTGGGAAAGTCGCAGCTGTGCCAACAAAGCGCAGCCTTGTTTCATCTCCTCGGAAAACCAGGCGTGTTTCTTCCCCTGAAATGTCCACGCTTCCAGCATGATGTGGTCTTTCGACCTTTTGCTATCACCGATTGAATCTGAATTCTGAAAGGAGAGGGAAAAAACAGAAGAAAATGTCATGTGCAAGTGAAAGTAGCGAATATTAGCATGTTCCATGCCAAAGCTGGCTGAGTTTCAGAGGTAAGAGTAAATGCTTATGATCGTGTTCAGCCCCTAAGGACAGCTGGGTTATGCCTAGGACAAACTGGGAGATGAATGTTTCCTGAAGAATAAGCTTTATTTACCTCATTGGGGGAGGAGGAAAGGAGAAATCAGACCGAAGAGTCAAGAAACAAACAAAACAGATACAACATGAAATGCCTCTGAGTAGAGCCTGAGATAGAGCTGAAACAACCTGATAGAGCTGAAACCTCCCTGAAGTGCTGGCACCCTTAAAGCCAACACTGACGATCCCACTAGATGCTCCCACAGAAGCTCACCCCAGTATCTCCAGTAGCAGCTCGTGCATGACCTTGGGAGGGGATGTGCACCTCGTAGGCCCTTCCCAAACACTCCTCGGGCAGGAATGATACATCTTGCAGCGTTCCTCTGCAGCAGGCTGTTATTAAACATAACCTGTTATTAATGTTATTTTATTAACATAAATGTTAAAAATGTTTAATTCACGTGCGCCCTGCAAGGAGTGATTCTCTGGAGTCCCAGAGACCGGGTCACTCGGTGGCCATGGAGCACAGGGCCCCAGGGTGTGGGACCTCCAGCCCCACGTCCCGGCGGCTGCTGAAGCTCCCCCAGGAGGAGCCCCCCAAGCTCTGGGCAGCCTGTGCCAGGGCTCCGGCACCCGCCCGGCCCAGCAGTGCTGCCTGAGGGGCAGGGGGAGCCGCCGGGGCTCCGCGCTGGGCCCGCGGCCTCTGGGCCTGGCCCTGGGCACCGCTGAGCAGAGCCTGGCTCCGGCCTCTCCGCACCTCCCTGCGGGGCTTGGCGGACACGAGATCCCCCTGAGCAGCCCCCAGCACCTCCGTGCATGCCCCTCTGTAGGCAACCAGAGCACGGAGGGGGGGACAGAAGGAGGTTGCACTGCCAGGCCTCTTCCCAGCAGGGAGCCAAGGCACGGTCGAGGCACAAAACGAGCCCAGGCTCATTGTCAGAGACCAAAAGGTTGCAGCGGGGGTCAGGCTGCGACCTGCTAGGAGAACTCACTGGAGGTTTTTACGCCAGGATCCTGATCCACCACCTGACCATGAAGGTGGGGTCAGCGGCTCTGACTGCATCCTCCTCCCTGGATATTTCCCGGCCATACAGGAAAGGAATGTCTATTTTTTGCAGGAAGGCATTGATCTGGGGGTGTTTCCTGGGCAGAGGTTTAAAGCTGTGGCAATGACGGAGGTGATCTAGCTTTAAAAACGTCTCCGCTCAGCAGCATTGCTTTTTATTTTTATTTATCTATTACCCCACAATTCCTTGGAGCATACTCAGCTCCTTCTTCTGCTTATTTTTAGTTGCGAACTGGAGCAGCAAAGGAGAAATCAGTGCGAGCTGAGCATGCATCCATCATCGCTCGCTGTCACAACACCAGGGGTGCAGTGTCCATCCCGTGCCTTGCACCCGGCGCTGTCCCCGGCGATTGCATCCTGCTTATATTTAAAAAAATAGAGAAATAAAGCAGAGAAAAAAACAGAGGTCCACCACACCGATGGGCTGATGCTGGCTGCAGCTGGCTGTTGGCATCAGGACACCCAGACCCTGCCCAAAGCAAGGCAGGGTCCCCCCTGGAACCAAGTGGTCTTCAAGGTCCCTCCCAACCCAAACCATTCCACGATTCGGTGTTATATCCCAGATTTAATCACTGGTGATTTCCCAATTGCTGTGCTTATTTGTAGGTGTCTATAAGCTCCAGAACTGATGCTAGAGGCCGTGGCATTAGCTGAGGTGGACCTCCATGCAAACAAACCCTTCGACCCAGCTGGCATCACCAGCTTCGGGCGATGACGGGAAGAGGACGCACCAGGGAAGGCTGAGAGGAGCCATGAGACCATGAGCTGAAGGGAGCCAAGACGAGAGGAGACTGCTCACGGTGTGGCCTGCAGAGCAGTGTCCCAGGACCAGCAGGCTCCTGCGGGGGTTGCTCGGCCTTGCTCCAGTCCCTTTTCATCAGCTCCAAGGCAAAGAAAAACCCTCCTGGTCACCTCAGAGACTGAAGCGTGGAGGGCCCCTTGGAGGCCCACTCAAGACCCTTCCTCCTCCTGACTCTGTTTCAGGTGACACGAGTAAATATTCCCGGTGATGTGTGGCATTGTGGTGATTCAAGTTTATAGGAAAGTTTCAACCCCATCCCTTTCCAGCTTAGGAATTTTCCTAATTCTCCTATACGGCTTCCTCGCCGCATTACCTACTGATCTGTTCCCAGCTCCAGCCGATCCTGGTAAAAGGTATAAGGTAAAAGGGTGATGGATGCGTGGCTGGAACCCATCAGGCCAGGAGGGGATGCACCGACTCCTTCCCTTTCCTGCACCACGGTATTTTTCCACTGAGAGGGTTTTGGGGTAAAAAAAAAAAAAAAAAAGGCACTCTAGCAAATATATTTGAGAGTGATGCTTTTTCCATTCATGCCTAGGTTGAGCAGCCTGCTGCCTGCAGGTGAGAAGGGAACTTCTGCTCTTGTAGCTGAACGGGGGCACTGCAGAATAGATGCAGCTTGTATTAATTTGCACAAAACGCCACGTTTAATAGTTTTCCTAATTATATGCCAAGAGGCCAGAGCAGTCGATTCGCAGAGTTCCATGACTTTCCACGCACTTCCAACCTTTGGCAAGAATATCATCAAGTTTTATTAATATAATTAATACTAATGGCAAAAGAAAGCCTACCATCATTTCACAATCGTATTTTGGATGCGAGTCGAGATCACGCTGCTGTAACCACAAGCAACAAATCAGAACTTGATAGATGGATTTGCCTTCTCTAGCAGCTGATGGTGACAGCCTTTAAATTTACTTGGAAGGAAGAATTGATGGCACAGAAAGCCGGCTTCAAAGGCTGATGGTTTTATTTCATGGAGAAGAGAGTTAATAAATCTTTATGCTGCGCTGATTAATGATTCTGGAGTGTGTTTCTCTGGAGTCTTGGAAATATTCCTGAAAAGGATCTGGTCAAGGAAGCGGACAGCCCTCACAAACGAAGAGCTGTGGGATAAATTCCTCACCAGGCAGGCACTGGGCCAGGTGCCCCTTAAAATCAGAGGGGTTGGGAACCACGGGGGGGCTCGAGGGCACGGCTTGCAGCCGGTGCTTGGAAAAGCTTTGGCCACCATCTCTGCAACAGGCTCTCCGTGTGTCCTTGGCCATGTCACTTCACTCGCACCGGTGGGTGGACGAATGGCTCTGGTAACTTGCCCGCTGCTAGCAGCACCTCTGCAGCCAGCTCAGCCCTTCTACGTCCGTCCTTAGGGGGATTTTATTCCAATGGTTTGTTAATGAGCAGCCTTATCTGATGGCAAGGCGGCTCTGTTTCGGGTGGAAGGGTGGCGGTGGACGTCTGTGTCCTGCTCAGGGCATCTCTGCTGCCTCGCTGGCAAAGCCAGAGCCCTGTGATGCTGGTGGCACGGCAGCCTGCGATGTCCTGGGGGGGCTGAGGGCCCTGAGGGAACCCCCCGGTGCTGGTTCCTTTCAGGCATCAAGGTCCTGGTCAAAGCCCTCTGGAAACTCAGAAGTTACAAATAAAACAGCCCAATGGTTCAGTTTAAATATTGTTTTATTAAAAACATACAGTTTTTTTTTTTAGAGGTGGTTAAAAACCAGTGTGAGAGCGAGTGGAGAAAGGCTTATTTGGGGCTCAGTGAATCACTTCGTTCAGCCTGGAAGGAGGGCTTGCTTGAAGTGCCTGCAGCTTTCCAGTCAACGCACCGCAGCGGTGAGACTCTTAGAGAAAAACGTGAATTTGGAAAGAAGTTGAGGAAATCGTCCCTTCCTGCTTTGTTACAGGGAAACGTGCCCACCAGCTGCCTGGCAAAGTCACGGTGCTTGTCCTGAGCCCAGCTGATTGTCCTGCCCCTAAGCAGCACATGCAAAACCAACACTAAAAATATCGTGGCTAGGATGTGTGATGAAGGAGAGAGCAGAAACACTGCTTCTGCTTCCCTGTGAGCTCACAGTGACAGTGCTTTGCCTTTGGGATCGATTTGGGTGTGATCATTCGGTGGGCTGGGGGGCAGGAGAAGAGCTGCTTTCCTCCCAGCCTATTTTTAGGATGAAAAGCTCCGTTTTGGAGAGCTGCTCCTCCGTCCTCGCCTGCTCCTGGGCTGCAGGGAGCAGCCACAGCACCCGAATTGGAGGGATTTCACCCCAAAGCTTGTAAAAAAGCAAGGATGCAGGAGAAGCCATAAATGTTAAGGTCAGGAAGAGGCGGCATCGTCGCTGAGCGCCCGGTGAATATGGTGATGTGCAGCAACATAAAACCTGGAGGGAGATAGCCATCCGCCCCGACCTCCCGCCGGGCTCAGCTCTGAAATTCCAGCCAGCTGCTCCTCCCTCGTGCCAGGTAATAAAAAAATAAATAAATAAATAAATAAAAAAGCCCTTTTGGCAGACATCTTACAGAGCCTCACATGCTGCTCAAATCTGCTGAAGCCACCAGGGGAAAGATGCGCTTGGGCAAAAGTCCTCGGTGGTGGCATGGGTGGGAGGTGGAGGCAATCCTTGTGACTTCTCGGTGTCCCCTCCGTCACACGAGCATCCCCTCTGCCGAGCAGGGAAGGGACCGGCAGCAGGGCTGGTGGTGTGCCAGTTGCCATGGAAATGCGGAGCAATGCGTTCTAGTTTTCCTGAAAGGGGCGCCGTACCCCTCCCTGGAGGGGTGGCACAGAGCGAAGAGGAGAAATCCGGCAGCGGGGCAGCGACCCATCGGCGTGCCGCCTCCAGCAGCCGCCCCAGGATGGGTCACTGCCCCATCCCATCTCACCATCCATCCCCCCGTGAAGTCCATCACCAGCTTCAGGGCAGGCTCCTGCTCCCTTTTCTTTCTCCAAGGCCCAGCTGAGGGAAATCTGGGGTGGTTCATAAAGAAATAGCATTGTCTTCTGCTGTTTTCTTTTCTTTTGGTGGGGGTGGGTTAAGGATTCACAGAAACATCTTGCTGAATATTCAAGGCTGGTGGCTCAGCTGATGGAGCCACGGTCTCTTGTGGGCAGCCGGCAGGTTCATCGCACACACCCCAGTGTGCCTGGAGGCTCCTCAGCCCACAGGGATGCTAAGGGTTCAAAAAGTAATTAGACAACGGAAAAAAAACTATGAAGGGTTATTAAACATAGGTCTAGTGCAGAAGAAGCAGGAGACATAAATGCCTGGGATGTGGAAGAAGACACGCGGAAATTATCCCTTTCCCTACGTGTGGCATCACCCCGAGCCACATTCAGTCCATCCCTTCGGAGAAACGACTTCCAGCCTCAGCTCCGTGCTGCCCAACTCCACCTCTGGGAGGCTGCGGTGGGGAGGGAGCTCCCCAGGCCTCCCCCAGCTCCTTTCTGGCCACGGCAAGGCAAGGCAGGGCAAGAGCAGGAGGACACTTTGCCTCCTTTCCACAGCACCTTCTCCCTCAACAAGGGCTGGAAGTCCCAGGAGCATCCACCCCCTTGCTAGAGACCCTCTGGAGCATAAGGGAGAGCCCAGACCAAGGCCCCAAAGGTGAAAGCTGGGGGAGAAATGAGACGAAGCCAAGAATTTGCGCTTGATTTCCGTGCTATAGCCCCGCCGGGGGGGAGGCAGCTTGTCGTGATGATCTGCGTGTCGTGGGGGGGAGGCCAAAAAAAACCGTTGGGGTCCAGCTTGGAGGAAATGCCTGGGCGGACCAGCAGGCACCGGAGAGGAGCTCGCCAAGTGAACACTCACCCAGGCTGGAGCCAGGGCTGGTGGCTTGTGCCAGCCGGCTGCAGATGGTGGGTGGCCGGGGAGCCCCCGGGCTAGCACCGTGTCCCCTGGGGGGGCTGCACTCCTGGGCGAGCTGGGAGCAAGATAAGGGGGTGCGCACACAGCAGGGGTCAGAGGGCACTGAGCAAATTGTGTCCTGTCTTTGGGTTCCTGGCAATGCCAGAGCAAAAGCTCTGCTCCCTTTGGGGTCATCGGTGGCTGCCCCGAGGGTGCTCCCATGGGGGTGCAGGCGGGGAGGGACGCCCGGACAGCCACCGAACCCTTTCTCCTTGGGGCGATCGCCACGGCAAGGCGCACGCTTGGAGCTCACACAACAGCTTTCCAAACCGCTTCCACTCCTGGAGAGCTTCAGCAGGGGCACCTGCAAGAAGCAGAGACGGCGAGGACCTGAAAATCGGGGGTGAAATCTGTTATCTGCCCGGGTGCCTCCGCAAGGCAGGAGGGGAGCTGGCGGCGGCGCATGGATTCCCTCCTGTCCCCGTGTGACGACACGGTGCGCCACGGGAAGGCTATCCCGCGTCCTCCCGGCCAAGGACCCTCCTGGGCACCGAGGCGCTGTGCCAGCAGCTGGCCCCGGAGCCTGGCTCCACTCCCGGTCACGTTTTCTATTACCTCATGCGCTTCGCTGGAGCCCTTGCTGGCAGCATCACCTCCCCGGCCGGAGCTGATGCTCCCCTCGCTAACACGGCCACGCTCCCCGACAGGAGCTGCCTTCAGAGAGGGTCATTTAGAGACTGATTTACAAATGCAAGTGGAGTTTTATTTCTCTCAAGCTAAGCAGGAAAAAAAAAAAAGGAGAGGGTTCGTGGGACCATACCCAAACCACCACAGCCGCCCCTGGAGGATTAGCAGTGCTCCCCCAGGCAGACAAGGCTTACATAAACAACACACCGTTGTTTTCCTGGCTCAGACCACCACGATTTTAGGATCAGCTCTCCGGATGGAGAGAGGTTTCCTAGGGCTGCCCTTGCCCCGTGGCGGTGGCAGGGGACATGTGGGGCACGTCAGCCCTTGCTGTCTGGCATCCCATAAAGGTGGGACAGGGTTTTCCACCTCCAGGAGAAAAGGGACTGGGGCTGTCCGACACATCCCCGGAGAGATGCCCAGGGCAGGGGGAGGAGGAGAGCAGGGACCCCAAGGTCCTTCCCCAGGTTGGGTCCCACCAGCGAGCAGCAGATCTCATGAACAGGAGGCTGTGGTTGTGGCCAGCAGCCACAGGCAGACTGTTTGAACCCATTTGTCGCTCCGGTCTCCGTGACATCCTGGAGCCACGAGTTTCGGTTTCATCGAGCCCTGCAGGGCTAAGCGTTGCCTTTGGCCCGCCCCAAACCTGCGTTGTGGCCATGGCACTGGACTCCCCCAGCTCCTGAGAGCTGTGAAGCGATGAATAACTATGTCCTGCTCACCATTTCCACCAGTGACAATGTCCTGCACCTCTCTCCATCCCTTCTTTTGTTTCCAGCCTGCCTCGCAGCTCATCCCCTGACACTCCCTGAATCACCAGCCGGGCTTAACGCCTCTTTGCACCTCTTCTCCGGAGATCTCGGCGCATTTTACAGAGGCAGCGCTTAGCAGCCTGCCCCCGGCATGGGGAAGCACTGCTAGACACATCTGGAAGTGCTGTGCCCGAGGTGAGGCACTGAGTCACGGCCCCAGCCAGGAATAGCTCTGCGCTCTTGCCGGCGCCCCGCTTGGTGCCGCGGATGCGGTGGGTGATGCTCATGGACTGCGCTGACTTCTTCACCGGCTTCATTCTGCTCAGAAGCAGTGGGTTTGTTCCAAAACCACCTGTAATTGTTGCTCCACGTGCGTTTTGTGGTGGGGTCTGAAATGCCTGGAGAAAAACTTCCCCTCCTTGGCTAAACCACCCACGCTCGAAGCCGGTTCCCCAAAGCATGGCCGCTCTGCCGGGCTCGGCTCCGGCTCAAAGTTGCCCTTGGAAATTTGGAAATCTCCAAAATCAAAGCAGGACAAGCAGCAGCCTCCACGCTTCCTTCAGTGGAGGCTTCAGGATGCTCAGGGCACCGCGGCAGCAGTGGAAGGAGCCTCCCGAAGAGCTGCTCCTACCAACTCCACCCTCGCAACGTCCCCCTTGGATGCGCCGGCGGGGTTTGCGGTGTGGATCTGCCCTCTCCCAGCCTGAACCCACGCCGATCGCACCGGTGTGGCCAGGAGCCAAGAACCAGGAGGACGGGGACACGGTGAGGGAGCTGGCCGCAGCGTTTGCCTTCTCGTTTTGGCAGCTCGCCCCCATCGCAGGAGAAGCCGGCGCAGCCAGGATCTGCCTCGCGGCTCCAAACGCAGAATGCCAGCAGAAATGGGAAAGCATTGCAAAAATCCGCCTTGGGAAGGAGGAAAAGGGGGAGGGGGGGGGGGAATCGCAAGCCCGGCACCTTTCACGCTTCTAGAAGGAACAAGAGCAACAAAAGGCATTCACAGGGAAAAAATAGCATAAGGCGAATAAGAGCCTGGGGAGATGTAAATCTGGAATAACAGCAGCCCACGTTGGGAGGGGAGCCAGAGCCCGAGCGCTCGCGGAGTGCGGTGCTGCGGTGCGAGGGCCGGATCCTGAGCGTCCCCCGGCCCTGGGGATGGTGACCCGAGCCCGGAGGGAGGCGAGGGGTGTGTGTACGTGTGTGTGTGTGTGTGTGTGTGTGTGTGTGCGCTTGCACATGTGTGTGTGCGCACGGGTGTGGTGGTGAGAAAGGTGTGGGGGGGGGGGGCGACGGGGGGGGGGGATGCGCGTGCACACGGAGAGAGTCCAGGCACAAATACACACAAAAACACACACGCAGAAATAAAACGCACGCGCAAACACGGGCACACGACTGAAATACACGCGCAAACAGATGCACAGCCAGGTGCAGCCGTGCACCCAGCCGTGCACCCAGCCGTGCGCCCCAAGGCCGGCGGCACCGCGGGGCCTGCAGCGATTTGTTAAAAATATCGCGATTATTAGGGGGAAAAAAAAAAAAAAAAGGGAGAGAAGGAGGAAGGAAAAAGGGGGAAAAAAAAAAAAAAAGATAAAAAAAAATAAGCTGGAGAAAAGGCGGAGGGAGGGGTGGGGGGAGGGAGGGGGCAGCAGCGTCACGGGAGAGATTTCCTTATTGGGGCTCCCTAGCCTACATCCTGAGTCCATGTTTGGGCATTTACGTCACGGCAGCCTCGCTGGGGACTCCAGAAATGGCTGCGGCGGAAGGGTCGGAGCGGCCCCGCGGCAGCTATAAAGGGGGCGGCGGGGAGGGCGAGCCGGGCGTCCGCACGGGCTGCGCTGCTCCGACGGCCCCCTGCCGCCCCACGGCCCCGGGCACGGCTGCCACAGCCCGCGGCCACCCCCGCACACACCCCCCACGGCACCCCCGGCACCCCCCGAGGCACCCCGAGCACCCCCCGGATCCCCCCGAGCATCCCCTGGATCGCCCCGAGCATCCTTTGCATCACGCCGGGTACCCCACAGCATCCCCTGGATCCCCCCCCAGCATCCCCGGGATCGTCCTGAGCATCCCCTGGACCACCCTGAGCATCCCCCGGATCCCCCCGAGCATCCCCTGGACCACCCTGAGCATCCCCTGGATCACCCCGAGCATCCCTTGCACCACGCCAGGTACCCCGCAGCATCCCCCGGATCACCCCGAGCATCCCCCGGATCGCCCTGAGCGTCCTCTGCGTCACACCGGGTACCCCGCAGCATCCCCTGGATCACCCCGAGAATTCCCTGGATCGCCGTGAGCGTCCCTTGCACCACGCCGGGTACCCTGCATCATCCTCCGGATCACCCCGCAGCATCCTCGGGATCACTGTGAGCATCCCCTGGATCATCCTGAGCATCCCCCGGATCGCCCCGAGCATCCCCCGGATCGCCCCGAGCATCCCCTGGACCACACCGGGTACCCCGCAGCACCTCCCGGCTCACCCCACGCAGCCCCCGGAGCATCCTCGGGCTCAGCCCGAGCCCCCCCTCCAAGCACCCCCCAGCTGCTCTCCTCCGACCGTGCCTCCCAGGGAGATGCTCAACGTCATGGATTTCTCCTGCCCGGACCCGCTCTACTCCAAGTACGAGGAGAGCTGCGAGATGAAAGCCGGGGAGCTGCAGGGCTTGGGGCAGCCCGAGCAGCAACTTCTGGCGGAGGCCGAATTCCTCGGAGGTAAGGGCAGGGGGGGAGCCGGGCAGGGATGCGGGACCCCCCTGGGGGTGACATCTCCAGCTAGGAGCCGGGCACTGTCCCCAACTCTGCCCCCCCAGCCCCTGGCTGCGGGTCCAGCAGTGCCCGGCCAGCCCAGGGTGGGGGTGATGGGGGTCCTGCCATGGGGGGGGCACAGAGGACCCGGCTGGGATGGGGACCACGCGGTGACGCAGCTCCAGCATCCCGCCGTTCCCCCGCGTCTCCCCCCTCCCCATGCCAGCATCCCTCTATCCCTCCATCCCCTCTAACAATCGTCCCCTCTGTGTCCCCAGGTGAGCTGCTGGGCGCCCCGGTGAGCAGCGGGGCGGCGGATTACCCCCCCCCTGGCAGCCAGCCCTCCCCCTCGCTCAGCTACACCGGCAGCTTCTTCATCAAGGCAGTGCCGGAGCACCCCCAGGACCAGGAATCCCTCTTCAACCTGATGTCGGGGATCCTGGGCATCTCCCCCTTCGCCCCCTCCGAGGGCCACCAAAGGCACCTGGACGCTCTCTACCCCTGCCCCGAGGCGCCCCCGAGCCAGCTGGAGCTCTACGCCGGCTGCCAGCCCGACATGAACGTCCCCGTGCCGGCCCCCTTCGGCGAGCAGGGCTACGGCACCTTCCCCGCCGCCGAGGCCGCGCACCCCCTGCAGCCCCAGCCCTCCTTGGGGAGCCCCTCGCAGTGCTTCTTCGAGCCCAAGCTCCTGGACACCAAGCAGGACATCAAGCTGCCCCCCGGCTCGCCGTCCCTGGACAAGTTCAAAGCCTCCTGCGCCCAGTGGGAGCCCGTGGCCCAGCACCAAGCCTACTTGCCCGCTGGCTACCATTCCCCCGAGGCCTTCCCGGCCGGGGAGAGCGGCCAGGCCATGTTTCACCCGCTGGGCTCCAAGATGGAAAACGTGCTGTCCGTCAGCTGCCAGTCGGAGCTCAGCAGCCTGGCAGAGGACCCCGGCTGCTTCCCCGGAGCCGCTTTGGGATTCGGCTGCGAGCCCGAAAACTTCCCGGCCCGCGGCGACTTTGGGGACGCCAAGCTGCACGGCCTCGCCCCCCAGCTCCTGCCGGACTTCGACTCCTCCTTGGCCCAGCCCGAGGTCCTACCGGCTCTGCTGAGCTCCGGCGAGCTCCTCCATCCCCACCCCTCGCCCTCCGTCCCTCCCGCGGACTTTTTGGGCCACCCGGCCCCGGCCTCCATCCCCTCGCTGCTGCCTGCCGCCCCGCCTGCCCTGGCCGAGCCCAAGAAGAAGCCTCGCCGCACCAAGTGCTCTTCCAAATGCTTCTGCCCCAAGCCCCACGAGAAAGCCTTCGCCTGCCCTGTTGAGAACTGTGTGCGGAGCTTCGCCCGCTCCGACGAGCTCAACAGGCACCTCCGCATCCACACGGGCCACAAGCCCTTCCAGTGCCGCATCTGCCTGAGGAACTTCAGCCGCAGCGACCACCTCACCACCCACATCCGCACCCACACGGGCGAGAAGCCCTTCTCCTGCGACACCTGCGGCCGCCGCTTCGCCAGGAGCGACGAGAAGAAGCGGCACAGCAAAGTCCACCTGAAGCAGAAAGCGCGGACGGAGGAGAAGCTCAAAGGCTTGGGCTTCTTCTCGGTGGGTCTCTCCTTCGGGACGCTGTGAAGCCCCCGCGCTGAGCGCCGCGAGACGGCGTTTGCCCGAAACGGGACCCCCCCCACCCCCCACCCCGAGCATCTGGAGGAAGAGCTGGGCTGGGAACACCCTGGGGTGGCCCCGGAGAGGACGCCAGCCGCGGGCGAGCCGTGCCCGGCTGTGCCAGGAGGAGAGCAGCGCGGCGGAGAGGGCCGAGGCGGTGCTGAGCCGCCGCTCTGCGCCCGTGGCTCGGAGCAGCTCCGGCCACCGGAGCCGCCTCCAAAGCGCAAGGACCGAGCCGTTCCTACAGCTCCTGCACCGAGGAGGAACAGAACAAAAGATGTACAGAGAGGAATCGCCACCGATTTTTTTTTATACGCCCACGGACAGCCTGGCTGGGGCTGCCTTTGCAGCGCCCGGGCCGCGAGTTACCCCGCTCCCGGCGTGGAGTAAATGGTGTAAACCGGCACCTCTCCTGCGGGGACGCGGTGCCCTCGGCGCCACGCGGTGGGGATGGCGCGGCCACCGCCCGCCTTTGGCGGCAGCGGTCCCTTTGGGAAGGCGATGTTGGTATTATGACTATTTTCCCGTTTGTAAGCAGATTCTACGGGGAACATTAGAGAATCGCGTCTATTTTTGTAATTAAACGTTTGTTCCGATACGAGGCCTCGCTGGGCTCGCTCTCTGCCTGCCGAAACCGTGCGGCGGCCAACGGCAGCGGGATTTCTGCTGCGTTTTTCACCTTTAGCTGCCACGTCGCGGAGAAAGGTGCCCAGATAATCAGCAGGGAGGGAAAATCCATCAGCGGGGGAGCCTGCGGTCCTCATCCCTCATCCCAAGGCGGGCAGCTCGTCCCGGGAAAAGGGTCCTGTCCCCCAGATGGAATGGGAAAGGGGCCCCGAAATCGGGGCTGTGGCTCTGGGCTTGTTTTGCAAGGAGTGCCGGGGCCACGGATGCTGGGCGGCCCTGGGCAGCGGCCAAATCCTGCTCCTGGAGGGATTTGTCCTACTTGGAGCCCCGGAGCCAGCTCAGCCTCAGGTCCCCAGCCCGCCAGGTCCCCGCGGCTGGGGTGGGACGGAGGGAAGGAGGCACAGACATCGTGGGGGTGTCGATGTGAGCAGCGGGGTGGAAGCGTCCCCCCGGATCCAGCAAGGCTTGGGCAAAGGGGGAACAAAGAGAAATCCCAGAAGAAACCAGGAAAAATGCAGCCCCGCTCCCTTCTTTGGACCTCGGGGCTTGAGGTTGTTTTCCTGCCCTCTCCCAGCCCTGAAAAGCAGGGATCTGTCCCCAAACCGCCCTGGGGAGGAGGGAGATCTCCTTCTCCAGCCCCCGTGTTCCCCCCCAGCCCTTTGCTGAGCATCCCAGAACTAAACCCAGGTGACACCGTTGTCCACGTCTCTGCCCCACAGAACCCACACCGCGGGTGGGAGATGGGGAGGGACGGGGCTGCGGGTCCCCCGGGGCTGCCTCCGGGGATGGGATGGGGTCAGCCCTGCTGGAAGGGGCCAGAGGGAAACCGGGTGGAGGGGGAGTTCCTAAATGTCCCCTCGGACCTGTCCCTGAGAGTGTTGTCACCGTAGGCTCGGAGCTCTGATGGCACCCAAGGGTGCTCACACCCAGCGGGTGGGATCCTGCTGGCCCCGAGCACTGCTGGCACCAACAGCGGTGCCACACAAGGAGGGGACACACACCACGTCCCCCCCACCGGCCAGCTTTGCTTTAACAGCACTCAGCAGCCACAATATCCCCCAGATTCACACCAAAACCTGCGGTGAGAAATCCCACCGGCGCCCTCCCTTCTCTGCTGCCATCGAGCCTGCAAGCCCCATGGGATGCGGATGGCCCTGGGCACCACGAAAAAAAACACTCTTTTTATTGGGGGATATACAAGATATGGTTAATAGGGACCTCAGCACCCGTTTTTCTTTGGGAAAAGGCCATTTTTTGGGTGCTGGTGGCTCTCACCCTGCAGCAAGAAGCCTTCCGTGCCACTTACCACGCATGGTGCGCAAGGCCTTGGTTAACCCAAAAGCGCGTCTGCTGTTGATGCCGGCCCCAAAAGCTCTGCGAGGGCACAGCTCCAGCCTCGCCCTCTGCTCTCTGGCCGGAGCACCCCAAACCCCAGGGCTTTTAGGGGATGGGGACATCCCTTTTTCCCCCTGGCTGGCAGCACCCTGGTCCCACGCTGCCATCTCCACCTGCACCCAAAGCCACGTCCCCATCAGAGACGATGAAATATATTGGTGCTGGGCAGCTTCAGCACCAGGGACCACGCAGGGCTGCTTGGGGACCGGACCAGGACCAAGCTGAGGTGCTCAGGGGGCACATCGGGACCCCGCTGGGGGCCAAACCGAGATGTTTTTGGGGACTGGATCGTGATCGAGCCAGGGTGGTCAGGGACCGGACCACGACCACGCCGAGGTTCTCAGGCTCTGGACCAGGACCAAGCTGAGGTGCTTGGGGACCAGCTGGGGACTTGGACAAGGGTGTTTGGGGCCTGGGTCAGGATGAAGCCGAGGACCGAGCCGGGGAGCTCAGAGGTGAGGCCAACACCAAGCTGAGGACCACGCCACGGTGTTTGGGAACCAGGCTCGGCACCAAGCCGGGGCACTCAGGTTCTGGATCAGAACCAAGCCAGGGACCAAGCCTTGGAGCTCGGGGACCACACCAGGACCAGGGAAGGAGCCGTGCGGGTGCCCACGCCTGGTGGGGATGCTCTGGGGGTGATGCCAGGGAGGAGCTGCCGGGGGCAGGGGCATGGCTTCGGGGGGGCACACGGGGGGGGAACGGCAGGCGGGGGGCGGGGGGGGGGGGTGCAGGATGAGGCCGCATGGCAGCAGCAAGGCCCGGCGGAGGTTCGTGGGGAGACAGGCAGAGGGAGCTGTGCGGGAGGAAAGCGGCAGCGAGGAACAGTCCGGGCTCAGGCTGCAAAGGAGGAGGAGGCGGCTGCCAGCGCTCGCCCTCCCTCCTTCCCTCTCCCTCCATCCCTCCCTCCATCCCTCCATCCTTCTCCCTCCCTCCATCCTTCTCCCTCCCTCCTTCGCCATGCGCGGCGCCCCCTGAGCCCCGCAGCGCCCCCGGGGTGCCCAGCACCCCCTCTCCCCACCCCGGCGGGGGCCTTCAGCCTCTACCCTCCTCCTCCTCCTCCTCCTCCTCCCTCCGTCCTCCCCCTCCTCCCGCAGCCCCCCCCCCCCCCTTCCCTTCCCTTCCCTTCCCCAGGGCCCTCCATGGAGCTGCCGGCCGCAGGGAGCCGGCTGCTGCCCGCGGGGCCGGGAGCCCGCAGCCCCCCTCCCTCCGCCCCGACCAAGCCCTGAAGCCGCCTCCTTTGTGCACCGGGGCGGGTGGGAGCTCTCGGCCCCCCCCCCCCTTCCCTTCCCTTCCTCTGCTCCCCCCCCCGCGGCTCGGAGGGGACGGGGAAGCGGCGGAGATGCTGCCCTGGCCGCAGGAGCGAGGAGCAGGTAGGAGGGATGCTGAGCCGGGGGGGGGGGGGGGTGGTAGCTTGGTCCCGGGCTGTCGCTGGCCTTGGGGACAAAGCTGATGTCGGGGGAGGGTGGGGGGGCGACGGGGGACCCGCTGTGCCCTGATCCGGGGGGGCCCGGCCGCCCTGCGCCCCCCCGCTGCTGTCACTGCAGCCCCAGCCGGGGAAGGATGGGGACCAGCACCCGCCACCTCCTTCCCCGCCGCCCCCCTCCAGCCCAGCAGCTGGAGCCTGCTGGTAATTCTGTCTTTAATTTTATTTTATCGGGGGGTGGGAAATAAATAAAAAATTTTTTAAAAAGCCAAACAATGCGAAGAAAGAATCCATGATGGATCGGAGGTAGCGGCACCGAGGCAGCCCAGGGATGGGTTTTGCTGCTGCTGCTGCTGCTGCTGCAATCTCCCGGTGGCCACGAGCGCTGCCCGGCTCGGGATGCTGCGGGTTTGTGGGGCGGCCGCGGCGGCATCAAACCCTAAATCCTGGTCACCGTTGAGGGGAAGGAGGCAGGAGAGGTTTTCATGGAGCCAGGGCTCTGCCCAGGACGAGGGGCGAGGCGGTGTGGGCATCGCACCCGCCTGGGTCGGATCCTGCCCTGGCTTAGGGCTGGAAAATCCCAAGCGAGGCGGATCGGGTACCCCGGGAGATGCGGGCGGGGATCCAGGCCTGAAATACCGGCGGCACGATGCCGTGGCCCCGGCCCTACAGCAGAAAAGCGCTTTATCATCCCCCCGGCACCAGAGGCAACCGATGGAAACCCAGAGTTCCCGGCCGTGCTTTGTGCTGCCGAGCTCCGGCCAGCGCTGAGCCAGGAGGGGTTAAGGGGAGAGGATGGATGCGTTTTGTAACTACCCCAAAATACAAACCCGGCCAGCAGACGGCTTCGGGAGCAGCCAGGCAGCTCCATAAATCCACCCTGCACATCTGTGTTCTTTTTTTATTATTATTCTTTGCACGGATTTCTTTCCCTTACTAATTTTTCCCTTAAAAAAAATGGTTTTGAGGTGTGTGCTGAGCCCTGTGGGATATTGGTGGCTCTGAGCCAGCAGGACAGCCGCCCTCCTGGGTGGAGGAGGGTTCGGTGGTGATTTAGCCCTCTTGAAGGTCCGTGGTTTTGGGGTGCAAAGGGGCTCAGAGGGGTTTTAGGGTGCAGGGAATTGCCCTTTGCAGGCTATTGCAGAGGGGTGAGCCAAGGATGCTCCCACCCATGGGTCCCCTCGGTGCTTCGGGGAGGGGAACAGCCACGGCACCTCTTTGGGGCAGAAACATGGTTGTGTTTTTTTTCAAGCTGGAATCCCGTGCCAGGCCAGCAGCTTCGTGCATGGAGACAACCTAAAATAATTAAACCAAATTCCTCGAGAGAGGAGGAGGCGATAACTGGGTGCTCCCGGCCCTGCGCGGGAAACGGCGCGGTTCTGGCGGCTGGGTTTCATCTGGCTTGTCCCGTTCCCCAAGGGTATTTTTTTCCCCCCGATACCTTGAAGGGTTTGTGGGCAGGGGATAAAACAGGTCCCCATGGAGACACTCGGCATGGGAAGCCAGCTTGTCCTCTGCAGCTCCACGGCTCGGGGATCCCACAGCCCTGGGGCCAAAAAACCTCATGGGGAGCAGGATCCTGAGGTGTGTGGAGCCACGTGGTGACCCCATCTGGCCCCTGGGGATGTCTCATCCCTACACCACCTCCCTGGGGACATCTTGGGGCTTCGTGGCCAAGCAACAAACGGGACAAATCCCCATGGGTCTGGGTTGGTCTGGGATGGAGGAGCATCGGCTGTGCCTGTAGCAGGGGGAAGAGGAGATGGACAGCCCAGCACCCGCGGGGTGATCCCATCACAACCACGGGCTGTGGTCAGTCCCACCACAGTCCCAACGGGAACATCCCCGTGGGCAGCGGTGAAACCTAATGGTTGTGGTGAGGGGCTGGAGAAGTGATTGTGGGAGAGAAATCATGCTGTGGGGTGACATTTCGGGTTGGAAATTAGGAGGAATTTCTTCTCAAATAGAGTAGTCAGGTGTAGGGATGGGGTGCCCAGGGGGGTGGTGGCGTCACCGTCCCTGGGGGTGTTTAAGGAAGGGTTGGACGTGGTGCTTGGGGACATGGTTCAGTGGGTGACGGTGGTGGTAAGGGGATGGTTGGACCAGATGATCCTGGAGGGCTTTTCCAACCTTAATTATCCTGTGATTTGATGACATGGTCTATCAGCACTGAGTCACCCTTTGCTTGGAGGAGGTGAGATCCAACCACAGGGATGCTCCTTGGGCTGGAGACCCCTGGCACCACAGAGGCCGCTCACATGGTGATTGTGCAGGAAGGCACACGGGACACCCCTCTGTGGCAAGCCCAGGGCTGATGGACAGAGATTCCCCATGGGTTGTCCACCTTCCCAATGGCTGTGAGCCTTCCCAAGGACTGTGCACCTTCCCAAGGGGTGTGGACCATCCCAAGGGTCATGGGTCTTTCCAACAACAGTTGTGGATCTTCCCAATGGTTGTAGACCTTCCCAAGGGCTGTGGCCCTTCCCAAGGTTTATGGACCTTCCCAAGAGTTGTGGACCTTCCCAAGGGTCGTGGGTCTTTCCCAAGGTCTGTGGATCTTCCCAGGGGTTGTAGACCTTCCCAAGGGCTGTGGACCTTCCCAAGGGTTTCAGACCTTTCCCAAGAGGAGGTTGATCATGTCCCCAAGGCTTGTGGGTCTTCCCAAAGATTGTACCAAGAAGAAGGACCAGGGAAGGACTTTTGGGGCCTTGCCATCCCTGTGTCACTAACCCCCCTCTCTCTTCCAGCACCCAGCACCACCTGATGCTGACACCCCGCCAGGACTTTGCCGGACCCCCTCTCCCATCCCAGGGCTCCCACCCCACCATGCTCCAGCGGAGCCGTGGCCCCACCATCCCGGCTTCCCCGACCCATCCCACGTGCCACCCGTCCGTCTGTCCCACGCCATGAGAGGGGCCGCACGGTTCCCCTGCGTCGGGGCACGTAGCTGAGGGATGGCCTCGCTGGACCTGCCCTACCGGTGTCCGCGGTGCGGGGAGCACAAGCGTTTCCGCAGCCTCTCCTCGCTGCGGGCGCACCTGGAGTACAACCACACCTATGAGACCCTCTACGTCCTCTCCAAGACCAACAGCATCTGCGATGCCGCCGTCTTCCCCCTGGCCGCCGACGGGGCCCTGCTGACGCCGGCCGCCCGGCGGGACTACTTTGAGAGCACCTCCTTCCAAGGCAAGGAGCAGCGCTTCTCCTGCGACCTCGTCCCCGCCGAGGAGCTGGAGCCGGCCCCGTCCTCCTCCCCCTCGCCCCGCTATGTCCACGAGATCGAGATCCCGCTGACCGAGATCTTCACCCGGGGCAAAGCCGTGGCGCCGGCCCCCACACCGCCGGCTGCTATGGACGCTGCCTACGAGGAAGGCCTGGCCCGCCTGAAGATCCGCGCCTTCGAGAAGCTGGAGGTGGACAAGCGGCTGGAGAAGCTGACGGAGGAGGTGGAGCAGAAGATTGCCTCGCAGGTCGGCCGGCTCCAGGTGGAGCTGGACCGCAAGAGCTCGGAGCTGGAGAAAGCCAAGCAGGAGAGCCTGCGGCTCAGCCGGGAGAAGCAGGAGCTGGAGGACCGGGCGTCCGAGCTGTCCCGCCAGGTGGACGTCAGCGTGGAGATGCTGGCCTCGCTCAAGCAGGACCTGGTGCAGAAGGAGCAGGAGCTCACCCGCAAGCAGCAGTGAGTCCTTCGTTCCTCCTCCTTGCGGTGGGGCGGGGGGACATCAGCCCCGGGAATGAGCCCCAAACACTGTCACCAAACCCTCTGAGCAGTGCTAGGGCGTGAGCCCCTTGGCAGTGCCCATTGGCATCATCACTCATCATGGTTTGTTTCTTATCCCACGTGGGCAGTGTCCACTTACACCTGAGCTCCTCCATGCCTGTGACCAAGCTGTCACGTCATGTCAGACTGCCCCAGAGCCACCAGTGCCCCATGGCTTGGCCAAACTGGGGATGCACGTGGCCATCAGGCTGAGGAACACAGTGGTGGCCACGTTGCTCCAGCCCATCTCTGGTGCCAACAGGAGTCCCCCAGCATCAGGACTGGGTCGTCCCCACTAACCCCACAGCTGAAGTGCTCATGGAGTGACCCATTGACCCACCCCATGGTCATAAACATGAAAAGGGCCACCTTGGCCGTGCCAAATTCAGGGTTATTCTCCCAGAAGAAGGGTGGTGTAGCCCGAGCAGTGTGACCTCCGCTCGCTGTTAGGGCTGTGGCACTTCCCTCTGCATTTTCATCCCATGTTCCCAATTCAGACCCCCCCCCTCTCCCACCCCAGGGCTGTTCCAGAGTTTCCCCCAGCCAAGCATTGAGTCCTTGCCCATCGGTGTCACTCAGCCAAACCAGACCTCGTTCCTCATGAGTTTCTTGGCCAAGCTGGAGGTCGTGGTAGTGTCCATAAAGTCAGCAAGGAGCAGGTGAAGGGGGACGGTCACAGTTGTGCTGGACTGGGAGTGCTGGGGAGGTTCCTCAAAGAGCTGTCTTGATGCCCACCATCTTCCACACATTTGTTAATGACTTTGACCCCAAAATAATGACTGGGGCTGGGAAGCAATGTGTGCGTTCATGGGATTTGCTGGTGTTGGGGGTGGTCCTGGGGTGCAGAGCAGGATGATGCTGGATAAGGGGACACCTCTTCTGTGGAAGGTGCACGTGTATGGGACAGGTTTGGGGGCTGCCATCACTGTCCCATGGGTGTTTTCCAGGGGCACCTCAAGCATGTGCAGTGGCAGGATGAGGGCCAACAGGGTGGAGAGCTCCAGAGCAGGGTGTGGAGAGATGTGGATTGGGGCAGATGGAGGTTGATCAATGGGTCACACATGGTTTGTTCAGTCCATGGACATGGTTGCCACCTAGGAACCTAGTTTTATACCCCAAAAATACCTTCTGGATCTAAATCTCCTTAGAGAAACCCTCCTACCCATCGACCATCCCCATAGGTCCCCCACCTCCTCCAGGCAGACCAGGGACAGACCACAAGCTGGCAGCAGGCTGGGGCTCATGGTAGCCCCTGTGAAAAGCAGGAAAAAAAGGGAATCCAGAGCAAAAAAATTAATCTGTTGCCATTTATATATCTGTCCGACCCCCCCCCCCCAGCTTAAATTAATATTTCCAGTAAGGCTTCATCAGCCACAAGGTGGGGAGGTTGCTGGCTAACCTACACCCAGCCCATGCGCCCAGTGACACCCAAGAGCCCTTGGCAGTGGCCGGTGACGTTTGTTCCCTGCAGCCATTGGCACGGGGAGGCTTTTTGCACCTCGGCTCCGTTGGCTTTGCCAGGGGTGTTTTTCCACTCGGTCCATGGGAATGAGAGACGCGGGAGATAACCATCAGCATCTCCTTACACTGCCAGCCGCGTGGCAGCGCCCCATTTGCCTTCCAAATCTCAGGGACCCCTCGCCAGGAGCCTTCCCAAATTATTGCTAGTGATCACCCCTTCAAATGGCAGGTTTGGGGGCAATTAGTTGGTAATTAAAGGGCAATAATATCCGACAACATGAATTGCATCGCTGTGGGCTGCCTCCTCCTCTCCTTCGCCTTCGTACTCCAGGGCATGCATGCAGCCAGGTGTGCAAGGCTGGGTGTGCACAAGGCAGGACCACAGAGCTGTGGTTGTGCATCTGTCAGTGTGAGCAAAGGTGTGAGAGCTGGTGTGTGTGTGTAATATATCCCTGTGTACATCACCTGTGCAGTTGTGGCAGGGAGATTACGGGGAGTGATCGGTGCTGGGTGTGCACGCAGCTGGGTGTGTCTGGGTGAGCGCGCTCATGGGTGTGCACGCTGTGTGTGTGTCAGGGTGTGGGTTTTTTTTTTGTGTGTGTGTTTCCGTGGTGCTTTGGCACGTAAGAGTGGCTCTGCACGTGGGTGTGCTGCACTGGTGGGTGTGCGAGATGGCTGTGCGTGTGTGTGTGTGCCTGGGTGTGCAAGCGTGCGTTCGTGTGACAGGCGCATTTGCAGCGATGCAACAGCAGCGTGTCCGATGCACGTGTTTATGGGACACACGTGCTCGTGGGGCTGTGACGGCTGAGTGTGCCTGTGCGTATACACACATATTTTTGGGAATCGGATGAAGTCAGCAGCAGGGTGCGTGCCTGGGCTCACGCATGTGTGGGGTGAGAGCAGGTCACTGTGCACGCTGCGTGCTGGGGACAACACTGCAGTGCCTCAGTACAGCAAATCCCTTGCCAGGACCCATCCAGAGGCTCAAGGCTCTGAGCTCCTGTTAATTAATACGTTAATGAAGGAGCTGAAGGTGCAGCCAGGGATATGGGGCTGAGTGGGGTTTAAGTGTTCAGGCTGCCCTTGAGTTCATTCCCTTAAATCTGCCCTTCCCAAATGAGGCAGGGCACCGCTGCCACCCTCTGCTGTCCTGCATCAACATCATCCTCCTCCGTCTGCTCTGCCGTGCCCAGGGGCCTGACCCCAGTCCTGGCAGCGAGGGCTTGGGCTGGGGTGTACATCCCAGAGAAGGTGCTGGAGACACCATCCCCACCTAACCAGGGTGGCTGCATCCATCCTGCAAGCCGGAGCATCCCCTGGTGCCCAGCATGTCCAGATGTGGAACCATCCGGGCTGGGAGAGCCCCAAATGAGGCTGATGACGGACTGGGGTGGATGTGCACAAGCATCCCTGCCCAGCTGCTGGGCTGGGTGGAGGTGCTCAGCGGGGCTGGGTGGGGAAGGACCCGGGTGCCACCGCCACCCCCTGTCCCCTCCGCGCAGGGAGGTGCTGCAGATCGACCAGTTCCTGAAGGAGACGGCCGCCCGCGAGGCCAACGCCAAGGTGCGCCTCCAGCACTTCATCGAGGAGCTGCTGGACCGTGCGGACCGCGCCGAGAAGCAGCTCCAGATCATCAGCAGCAGCTGCGGCACCACCCCGAACGGCAGCCTGGGGCGCTGCGGCACGCCGGGCGCCAAGGCCATCGGCCGGCCGGTACCGGCGCGGGCACAGGCACGGGCACCCCGCGCATCCGGGCACCAGCGCTCGCGTGGCTTCTCGGGTGGCTGCAAAAGGGTTGAGCGGGGACACACGGGGGACCCCCGTGGGGATGCGGGTAACCCTGGCGGGGGGATTCCCAAAGGGTCTTAGTTGGTGTCTGGGTGCCACATGGGGTGAGGGTGGGTAAGGTGCAGGGGTGATGCTGGGGATGTTCTTCTGCATCCCATGTGGGCATGGACCAACACATCGGTGGTGCTGGGTGGGTGATGGGGGACGAGTCCACCCACATTCCCTGCATCCGATGGGTTTCTCCATGTTGGCTCCTCACGTCCCCTCTCCCCACAGAGAGAGAGGCACCCAGGGCCGGGGACGGCCGTGCACGGCCCCTACGCCATTCCCAACCAGCGCTCCTCCTCCAGCACCGGGTGAGTGCGCCCATTTGGGATTTTAATGGGATGGGAGGTGCTCATGGGAAGGGGACACCCTCCCTGGGGTGCCCTTGGCAGGGACTGAGGTTGGACATCTCCATCCCCCAGGGCCTCGAGCAGGGCGAAAGTGGTGTCGCAGAGCTCGGGCTGCTACGACAGTGACAGCGCGGAGCCGTGCCCCACCGACGACACCGCCGACGGGCACCCCTACGCGGCGCGGGACGGTGGCCGGGGCTCGGGGCTGCGGCGCCAGGCCATCCAAAATTGGCACCGCCGGCCCTACCGCAACAGCACTGAGGGCGAGGAGGGCGACGTCTCCGACGTGGGGTCCCGCACCACCGAGTCGGAGGCCGAGGGCTGGGACCCGGAGGTGCCCGGCATCGCCGCGTCCCGGCCCCCAGGCAGCTGCCGGCTGACCGGTGAGACCGCGCTGGGGGGCTTGAGGATGGGAGGGTGCGAGGCTGGGGACAGGGCTGCGACCATGCTGGGCAACATCATGGTGCGTGGAGGTTTTGGGTCGCCTCTCTCCTCTTCCCCATCTCCGCAAGGAGCATCCCTTCCCCGGCTTGCCGGTGGCACTGATGGCACGTGTCCCACAGCCAGGTCCGAGGGGGCTATGTGCAAGGGGGGCCGGCTGGAGAGGGGCAGCCCCGTCCACTCCAGCGAGGTGATCAGCCCCGAGATCCTCAAGATGAGGGCAGCGCTCTTCTGCATCTTCACCTACCTGGACACCAAGACCCTGCTGCGGGCAGCCGAGGTGTGCAAGGACTGGAAGTTCGTGGCCCGGCACCCGGCCGTGTGGACGCGGGTGCTGCTGGAGAATGCCAGGGTCTCCTCCAAGGTACGGGGACAGGGGTGGCATGGCCCGGGGTGAGGGCATACATGCATACGCTCTTGCACGTGCATTTTCACAGAGTTATGGCATGCATGTGTTTGTGCATGCTGAAACGATTGTGCGTGTGCGTGGTGGGGTGTGCGCAGACCTGCCCCAGATAGCCAAGGATGGGTGGCACGGGACATCACTGAAAATGCCCCCCCGTGACAGCCACCCCTGTCCCCCAGTTCCTGGCCATGCTGTCCCAGTGGTGCACCCAGATGCACTCCCTCACCCTCCAAAACCTCAAGCCACGCCAGCGGGGGAAGAAGGAGAGCAAGGAGGACTACATGAAGAGCACGCGGTGAGTCCCCGTGGCACCGGGCACCCCCCGGCACCCTTCCAGGGATGGTGATGCTCCACGAGCACCAATGGCCTGTTTCTACTCGTGGCCTTTCATCACCCCCTGGCTCCTGCTGTGGGTTTTGGGCCCCAGCATCCAACCCCCACGGGACCTCACCCACCTGGGGTGGCCGGAGGGAGAGCGAGCAGGGGTCCCCATGCCTGATCCCGCCTCCGTCCCCGCAGGGGCTGCCTGGAAGCCGGGCTGGAGTCCCTGCTGAAGGCCACGGGCAGCAACCTGCTCATCCTCCGCATCTCGCACTGCCCCAACGTGCTGACCGACCGCTCGCTCTGGCTGGCCAGCTGCTACTGCCGGGCCCTGCAGGCCGTCACCTACCGGTAAGGGCAGCCCGCGGGGAGCAGGCAGGGAACATCCATGGGATGTGCTGGGAACCCTCTGATGCCCATCGCCACCCCCAGTGTCCCTAAGGAGAAATTCAAGAGCTGTTCTTGCAACCCTCATCCTCTTCTGGCATGTTCCCAGGTAGACATTTCACTTGCTGGTCCGTTCCCACCACCCCGTTCCCAGCTGGAAGTGTGTCTGGGGTCTTGGTACAGGGATGTTGCTTTATGTTAGAGATGGACAAAGGAGGAGAGGGGCACCAAAATGGGGTCCCAGTGAGGTTCTGCCTGCCTGCTGAAGGCTCCCAGTCGGGAGCAGAGCCTTTGGGGTCCCTCCATCCTGGATACAAGGACTGGTGTGCTATGGAATCACCAAAACCCACCCTGGATACCTTGCCCAAGGGCAAGGGCACGATGCCCATGGCAGTGCCCAGGTCCTGGAGGAGCTCAGGGGCTGCTCCTGCACCTTGGCCACCTCCCAAGGAAACTCTGCCTCCTGTGGAGGCAAGATTTAGTTTTCCTACTCCCCTAGGGAGGACAATCCTTGCTCCACTGCCCCCTGCAAGCAACCACTTCAGGCTCAGCACCCCAAGTTGCCTGCAGGCAGCGGGTCTCCTCATCCGCCCCTAGGATGGGGAGTCCTTCGGGTGGGCAGGTGTGCCCAGGGTGCCCCAAGGGTTGGACCAGGTGCTTGGTGATACGGGGACCCCACACTGCGAGGCAGGATGGTGCCACCAGATGTAACCCAAGGACTCGGCCACCAGCCCTTCGAGGGCACACCGCTAACCTGTGACTCTGACTCACGCCCCATTAACCCACCGCACGCCCAGGGGGCTCTCGGCAGGCGCCTTCGGTGCAGATGTGTGAAACAGTCACGATAACACCTCTAGCTTATTTTTAGTCCCGCCTGAAGTTTCGAAGTAGGTCATTCAGAGTTAGGAAGCCTCAGCAGGGATCAGTGTGGGGACGTGGCCGGAGACCTCAGTCCAGGCTCGTGGCCTTGGGACAGTGATCCCTGACATCGCTGCTGCACTGCCTCGGTTCAGGGAGCCACGGGTGTCCGTGGGAGCTCCCCTGAGCCCATGGCACGGCACAAACACTGGGTGGGGAGGTATTTGTGAAACCATCCCAGCGGGATCTGCAGGGGCGTAATATTTGCTCTGCAAGGATACATGGCCTGGGCAGTCCCAGTTCAACCTCTTGCGTTCATCCAAGCACCTGAGCACCGCAGGGCTGATGTGCCACCTTTCTTTTGGAAGACTTCAGCCTCTACCTTCAACCTCATCTTCCACAATCAGCCTCACCTTCAGCCTCACCTCCAAACCCAACTTCAGCTTCACCTCACCTTCTATTTTTCTAGATATTATGTGTCCGTAAGCCCAATTCCAGATGGAAATGCCTTCAGCCTTCCTGCGTGTGTGGGTGGTGGTTCCCGGGTGGGCTGCGGGCTGTATGCAGTGGGAGCAGCCCCCCACATATCCTCTGTGTCATTCCAGGAGCTCTACGGACCCCGTGGGCCACGAAGTCATCTGGGCCCTCGGAGCAGGCTGCAGGGACATCATCTCTCTCCAGGTCGCACCTCTGCACCCGTGGTAAGGGTCCTGCTGAGGCTGGCAGGGGCCGGGCTGAGCATAGAGGCTGGAGAGAAGTCGGGTCCCAGGTCCACGTTTGCTTGTGGGACCCCTGGGAGTTGGGTCCTGGGGGATCAGGAGCTCAGCCCCATCCCTGGCTGCAAAGACCGAGAGATGCTGGGTGTGGGAACCTCCCTGCCAGCCAGGAATGTCACTGGGGAGACTGCCAGCACCAGAGATGAAACGGGGGCCCTGATCGCTCTGGTGGTGACACTGAACATCAAATGTTTGTCTGAGCTCTTCACTGCTGGTAGAGCAGCAGCCCTGAAGGGCCCGGATGATTTCAGAAGGGTGTCGAGTCACTGCGGAGCCACTGACTGCAGCTCCTCTCTTTTTTTGGGTCATGAAGATGCTGGGGGTTCCCCACTCCGTGACACCTGGGTGCTCAGGAATTCATGGCTTAGGAAACACCACAAACAGGGCTAGCTGAGAAATCAGGCAGGTCACTCAGCTCTGTGCCATGGGGCCGGGCACACCTCCTGGGCATCTCTTCTTGTCCCGAGAGGTTTGCTGTGATGGCGTGCCCTCCATCCAGGCAATGCCTGGATCAAGGTGTACAGAGGGGGATCTCTCAGCAGGAGAAGCTTGATGTCGAGTCCCTGATGACTTATTCCTTCCCTGGGGGACACCTCGAGTGACATGTAGGCTTCTCCACCTGCTGCTAGTTCGATCACTGCAGGCAACAGAGCTCGGACCTCCAAAGGTGAAGGATCTGGGGCAGAAGGACTCCGCTGTGTGCATGTTCGTGCTCTGCCCTGGTTGTAGGAACTCCTGGTCCCTGCTCTGTCCTGGTTGTAGGAACTCTTGGTTTCTGCTCTGCCCTGGTTGTAGGAACTCCTGGTCCCTGCTCTGCCCTGGTTGTAGGATCTCCTGTTTCCTGCTCTGTCCTGGTTGCAGCTCAGCCCAGGGTAGCTGCTCCGATGGAGACATTTGCCCTGGGGCCACCTCCTGCCAGCGTGGCCATTCCACCCACGGGGACGCTCATGGTGGGAGGTGAGCTTTTCTGCCAGCCCTCCCCAGCTCTTCCTTCTTCTTCTTCTTCTCCCCAGCCAGCAGCCAACGCGTTTCAGCAACCGCTGCCTTCAGATGATCGGCCGGTGCTGGCCGCACCTGCGGGCGCTGGGCATTGGAGGGGCAGGCTGTGGAGTCCAGGGACTGGCCTCCTTAGGTAGGTGGTTCTCTTCCCAGGGGACAGGGAGAGGGGCCCTGGCCAAGGGCATGGTGCACCCCAGGGTGATCTCAGGGCATGAATCCACCCCATGGACCCCCAAGGACCATGGTTGGATGCTGCTCCTCCTTGCTGCCACCCTTCCTCCCACCACCCTGCTGGCGCTGGCTGTCCCCATCCCTTCCCGGGGCTGTTGACCGTGGGCTCTCTGTCCTTCCAGCCCGAAACTGCATGCGGCTGCAGGTCCTGGAGCTGGACCACGTGGCGGAGATCAACCAGGAGGTCGCAGCCGAGATGTGTCGCGAGGGGCTGAAGGGGCTGGAGATGCTGGTGCTGACCTCCACGCCGGTCACCCCCAAAGCCCTGCTGCACTTCAACAGTGAGTAGCCATGCTCGCGGAGCAGGGTTCGTAACATCATCTGCTGACCAAAATGCCACCACAGATCCACAAAGCAGACCGTTCCATCCTGCCCCACCAGCAGGAACATGCTGCTGACACCACAAGGTGCTGGGACCTCTCGTAGACCAGCATCCTCCCTGCAGAGGGCTTGGTCACCAAGAGTAGGTCTCCTCCATCATCAGGATGAGGTTTCCCCGAATATTGATGCGTTGAGGAGCACGGGATGGGTTGTAGGGTTAAACCCAGCTGTAGGGAGGCTGTCCCCACCAGTTATGGGGTGTCTCTGCCCCCAGGTGTGTGCCGGAACCTGAAGTCCATCGTCGTGCAGGTGGGCATTGTGGACTACTTCAAGGAACCCCACAGCCCTGAGGCCAAGAAGATGTTCGAAGAAATGGTGAACAAGCTCCAGGTAAGGGGTGCTGGTCCCGGGTCACCCAGTAGAGAACATTTGGCTCTCTGGGGGGACATCGTGAAGACTTGCTCTGGTTCAGACCCAAATCCCTAAGACCAAAACAAGATCTAGAGTGCTGCGATTCCTTCCCACTGCCGTAATCCTTCTGCTGCGCTGCAGGTTTGTTCCTCGAGGGCAGAAAAGGGCTGTTACTTCCCTCCCAGCACAACTTACACGCCTATCTCTGTAAAGCCACTTAAAATCCACCCACGAAAGGAGAAATAGGGGTAATTTTAGTTACACAGTACTGGCTACACAGAGCTGCAGAACTTGGTTTTTGGTGCTCAGCAGGGTCTGGGCTGTCCTGGGTCTGGGCAAGGTCCCCAAAGCAGACGTCTCCACCCATGCCCAAGGGAAAAAAAGAGGAAAAAGAGAGGTTCTTCCACTTCTCTTCATCCTCTGGTTGCCTTCATCCCACAGAGGGCTGGGCACAAGGTGAAACGCCTGTGGGATGCAGGGCAGGAGGTGGGGATGGAGGCCCACCAGCACACCCAGATGGGGCCATACATCTCATGGGGCTCCTGCACTGCTGAGACCCAGACCCACACCCACCCCTGGGCTCGGGGGCACCTGCAGAGGAGTTTTGGAGGCCCCCTTCTTGTCCACCACCACGCCACGCGAATGCTGCCTGCGTGTCGATGTTGTCTGCCCCCAAGTATCGCTGCCGCCTGGAAAAGGTGCCTTAAACCAAGCAGAAACCAACCCCAGAGCTGGTTTCAGAGGCACTGAGGCAGTCCCATAGGGGACCCAAGTCCCCACGGGGTGTGGATGGTGGGGTGGGACCAGGGCAGACCCCTTCCCATGGGTAGGACACGAGATCTTCTCCCCTCTCCCTCACCGGCCCCGTGGGGCAGCAGGGCCTGTCACATCCCCCACCAACCCCACTCTCTGCTCCTCCTCCAGGCCCTGAGGAAAAGACCCGGCTTCTCCAAGATCTTACACATCAAGGTGGAAGGAGGCTGCTAGACCTTCAGGGAACCACCAAGCACATTCCCTCTCCTGCCCGGCGGAGCCAGAGGCCCCGCACAACCGAACCCAAGCCCACCGCGCTCCTGGAGCCCGGAGACGCCGGCCCATGCACAAAACCCCAAAACTCTCCAGGCCTTAGTGAGCAGCCCGTGCTCGCCCCGGGGCCGGCTCCACGGACGTGTGGCGGGCCAGAAGGTGCTACTTAGGGGAATTTTTCAGCTGCCCAAAGGGGCAGGCCCGTGCTGTTTCCCTGAAGGGAAGACGGCTTCGAACCCCACGGCTGCTCATCGCCAAGGATCCTTGTTTGGGGAATGTCTTTTTCTTTGAACTCTCTTTTTTTTGGGGGGTTGTTTTTCCAGTTTGGTTTTTGGCCACCTGCTGGTGTGGGAGCTGAGGATGGCTCAGGCCACCCCCGTGGGCTCTTTGCAGAGCGCTGGGCCCGGTGTGTCACCACCAGACTGTCCTGTCCCCTCCGTGGGCTGGTGGAGGAGGGCTGGGAAGGGCCTTTCCTCCTCAGGAAGCAGTGCCCAGCCTTCCTGCGGGGTTTCTGCTCACTTTCATCACAGTTCTGTGACAGAAAGCCCGAAGGTGGGTAAAAGCTGCCCAGAAACCAGCAGCCGCGACAGCACAAGCGCAGCACAGCTGCGTCTGGGGGCTGCAGGAGCCAGAGGACACCAGGAGAAGGCCGCTCGTCCAGAGGCCTCCAGCCTCGCCTCCCCCCGCACCCAACCCTCCCTGCCAAGGCAATAAACCAGCCCCGAGGTCCTCGCCCACCAGGAAACACGGGTCATGCTCCCATCCCCACCAGCGCTGACCACCCGCCCAGGCTCCTTCTGGAGCCAGTTGTCCTGTGTGGAGAGGGGGACTGGCACGGGACACCCACATCTGTCGTCTCCTCGCCGTCCCCAGCAGCCCGAAGGAGAAACCCAAGCCAAATCATCCCGAAATCCAAAGCAGCTGGAGGAAGCACCAGCCCAACCACCCTGGGAGAGCCCATATCTCTGTCCACCGCTTCTTTTATAATTCTGCTTTTGTTCTTCTGGCTCTCTCCTTCCTGCGACCTCGTCAGCCCCCAAACACCCTTCTTTTTCCAAAGGAGAAGGTTCTTGAAAGGCTTCCAGCAGGGTCAGGCATCTCCGTCCTCAGCCCTGGGGAGAAGACCCCAGGGGACCCCCATCGCAGCACTGCCCGCAGCAGGGACCTGGTGCCCTTATCCACGGCCCCAACCAGGCGTGCTTGGACCCCACGCCTTATGCCGAGAGGAGCCGACTGGGAAGAGCAGATCTGGGAGGGATTTGTCTTCTTCTGGGCCACCGTTGAAGGTTTTGGTGCCTGTTGGCCAATGGGGCCGCCTGTGGTGCGTGCGGGGCTGAGAGGAGTCGGCTCTTCCCGGAGCATCTCCCCTTCCTCCAGCCCTGCCAGGGTGCTGGGCTGCCACCGAGCGTCCCCTTGGGATGGAGGAGACCGCAGGCCCGTCCCGGTACCACCTTCCCCACCCACATCACTGACCTCAGCGAGAAGCTCCGACCACGTGGCAACCCCCGGGGACCCCAATAGAAAACACCCAACTTGCCGAGGCCGACGGCGGGGCGGAGGCAGCTCCTGGCTCTCCGACCCCAGAAGACCATTTCGTCCCCTCCTCATCCCATCCCCGCTCTCTCCTCCGAAGCAGGGTAGGGTCGCGTGCCTTTTTTTTGGCCGTAACCCCCGACGTGAAGCACCTCCGCCCCCCGCTGACTCCCCGTGCGCACCGAGCATGGGATCCCCAAAAATTGCCTGCGAGAAACAACCACGTCCTGGGGACAAGCTCCCACCACGGGTTACCTCCACCCCGGGGAGGCTGGGACATGCAGAAACGGGGGCACAAGGAGCAAGGGGTGCCCCCACCAGCAAAAAAGAAAAACACCCAGCAAAGCTACAGCCCCCGGCCCCATGCGCCGCTGTTGTCACCATCCCATGAGCGTGGTGGCCCTGGTGGGGACGTCCCCATTGGAAACAGCGCAGAGACTTGTGAAATTCCCTTCAAAGAAACAAAGTAAGTATTTATTTCTATAAAAAAAAACAAAGAAGGAAAAAAAAAAGAGAGATTTTAAAGGAAAATTATATACTCAGCATGTTTATACACTCTATGCTTAAAGACTATCGTTTCGGAGAGTCGTGGCCCAAGGCTGAAGGTGGCTGCCCCGGGTGTGCTGCTGGTCCCTGCTGGCTCCTGGAGGCTGCGAGGAAGGCGAGGATGGGGTTGGGGAGAGGCTGGGGAGACGTTGAGGACTTGGAGAAACCTTCGGTGCCCACCAGAGCGGCTGCTGGTGTTGTCGGTGCACGTTTTGGCTTGTGGACATGGTGGCGTGGGGCATCGGTGGGTGGTTCGGCTTTGTGTGACGTCCCCGTCCCCCAGCCCCGTGAGGGTTTTGTCACATTGCACAGCCTCATCCCAAATCGGTGTTTCGGTGCGTCGCCAAGGCGAGACCAAACCAACTGCCTCCCCCTGGGGCATTCCCAAAAAGTCCAACTTCTGGCTTGGCAAAGCCCCGTTTTTACAAAAACCTGTGACGACACAAGGCCTTGAGCGGGTTCAAGGCTCTGAAGATGGAACGTGAGGGTTTTTTTTCCCCCATTTTTCTCAATGCCTGGGCTTGGACACATCCCTTCCTCCTCCTCCTCTTCCTCAGCCAGGGATGAAGGCATCTGACACGGTGACGTGGGCTTGGTGGTAATGAGAGCCCTGCATCTCCCCAGCCTTCCCGGGGGCTCTTAATTGCCCAGGTTGTTAATGGCAACGAGCTCATTAACGGTGCCTCAGTGATGGTTTCCCTGCTGGCTCCCAGTCCCACGGGCCCTGCAGCCCCCATCGCCCACCCTCTTCCCCCCCCATGGGTGCTCAGCAACGGAGGCCTCTCCGCTCGGTCGTGGGGCTTCAGCCCTGTTCCCTCTGGAAACGATGGAGACCAAAAATCCCAAATCCCCCAGGAGCACCCTGAAATCACGCGGCGCTTTAGGGTGCCGGGAGGGAAGGCACTGCTGTAGCGTGAGCTCAACCCCATACCAGACCCTAGAGAAGCCCCACTGGGGCTCTGCGATGACAATCCCCAGCAAAAGCCAGGGGTTCCAGGGCGAGCAGCTTTCTTTTGGGGTTGTGGTGGCTTCCCACAGGATCAGTTTTGGGGGATTTCTTTCTTTTCTAGCGAGCTTGCCCAAAGTTGTCCCATGGCCAACGTTAGCGGCGTTCCCCTTCTCTTGAACCTCGGTGCCGGGCAGGGGCATCAAGAGGAATAACACCAGCAAAAGCCAGCTCGGGGGCCAAATTCACCCCAAATTCATGTTTTTTTCTGCCTCCGTCCCTCGTCCGTTGGGTTTTGCTCTGCATCCATCGCTCGCACCCAGGGCAGCGGCTGCTCCCCTGCGGCTGGGCTCGGGGCTGCGATGGCTCCAGGAGAGGAGAAAAGCCCCGCGTCGGCTCTGTCCAAGGATTTAAATTTATTGAGCAAGCAAGGCGGATGGCAAGGGAAAAACATCCCAAACGTCGCCACGGGTCACAGCCCTGGCTGCCGCCCAAGGCACGGGCAAGGCCAGGGTCTTACACAGCCGAAAGGCTCTGAATTAGGTTGAAACAAACAAAAAAAAAAACAAACAAAATATATGAAAAATGTTGATAAAGGCTCTTAGGCTCATCTCAAAGCAGACAACGAGTGATTTCCCTCAGCTCTAAGAGGAGCCGCGACGAAGCCAGCCCCTGCCGGGAGCTGGCACGTGGCTCCAGCCTCTCGTTTTGGGTTGAAAACCTGCAGGTTCGGGTGGAGCAACAGCGTTTGGGAATCGGTGCCAAATGACAACATGCTTTAAAAAAAAAAAATAAAAATAAGAAACGGGGAGCAGGGTGATTTTAGCAGCTGGAAATGGTTTGTTGCAACCAAAGTGTGGTGGGGCGGTGGCGCAGGCCGTCCCCACCAGCTGGAGGAAAAGCTGCTGCAAACCCCTCCCTGCCGCACAGCAGCGAGGGGAAAACTGCCTGAAAGCAGGAAAATAAAATGGGATTTTCTGATCCAGCCTCAGGACCGAGCCCTGAGGGGGCAGGATCCGGGCTGGGGCCGGGGCCGAGCGGGTGCAATGGTGGGGGGGGCGGGCGGGATCGCTGTGGGGCAGCGAGGGCAACGCACACTTGCTTCGAGATAATCAGCGGAGGGGCTCCCCGAGGGACAGACACACGTCCCGCATCGCAATCGTTGCCCCTACAGCGCTTCTCTTGGTGGCTGCTCCAGCCGAAGCTCAGCCCCGGCGAGCGATGCCCGAGGCGCTCTGTACAGTGTGTCCCCCCCCCCCATCCCCAAAAGTCAGCGATTTTGCCTCCTAAGTTATTTTTTTAACTCTCTATAAATCTAGGTCTATTTTAGTCTTTCGCAGCGATGTGCCAGTGTCTGGAGAACCAAACGTCCCTTTTCGCCCCCCTCCCCATCCCACGGCCGCGCCGCCCCCGATGCTAAACTGGGTCCCCGACGCTGGAGGTGCCGGAGGAGGGGGGTGGCCGCGGTGGCTCCGGGGGTGGCAGCGGGGTGTCCCCGGGGCTGCTGCCCCTCGGCCGCGGGCCCCCGTGGTTTTAGCACTTTGGTTGGTACTATCACCTGTAGACGCACTTTGATGTTGTTGCTTTGAAACTTTGCCGAGTGTAAACAATGTGTATTTAAAGAATTACAAAAAAAAAAGAAAAAAAAGAAAAAAAAAAGCGTGTAAAGAGCTATTTTATGATTCGGCGTTGAATAAAGACGCTTGAGACCGAGGCGGGGTTTTTGCTCACCCCGGGGCTACGAGGAACCCAGGCCAGCGCATGTATCCCTGAGTCCCGCACCAAACCAGTGCGACCAGTTGCCGCTCCAGGCTTACTGGAGGCAGCCCCTCCCGCTGTTACTTCCCTCTCCCTGTGGGCACAGGGCATCCAGGAGCGTTTGGCAGCGCCCAGCTGCAAGATGCTTCCAGAGCCCAGAGTCGGCGACGAGCACAGGGAGAGCTCGAACCCAAACCCAGCTGCCAGGGGCTGAAAAGAGCCGAGCTCCCCGCAAAGGATGCAGCAGCAGCCGGCCACTCCCAAACGCCCTCGACGCCCAACTCCTGCTTTTACGCCTCCCAGCCGGAGAGCTGAGGTATTTTCTCTCCGGGGCGTTGATGTTTTAACACCCAGGCTAAGGAACGGCAGGAGGGTTTTTACGCAAGGGCCGCAGCTGCCCCCGCTTTTGAAGTACAAGGGCTCACGTGCTGCAGAGAGCGGGTAACAGAACAGCTCGAGTGGAAGCGACCCACGGAGATCACGTCCACTTGTAACGCATTTGGTGGTGTAACAGAGCATCAACTCGACTAATTCAGTGAGATCTCAAAGGTATATCAGATCTCAAAGGGCTGATACCAGACATAAATTTCTCCCCCTACTTTCCATTAACGCTTTTGAGGGACCTGCCCCACCCCCGAGCCCCAGCCCGTGTCCCCCTGCTCCCCGGCGGGGAAGCCCCAGCCCCAGGACCATCGCTGAAGCCCCACCAGCCCCACGTCTCCTCCCCACAGCCCCCAGCCGGGGCTGGAGCTGTTGGAGCACTCCCCTGGCACCAGCTTCCATCGAAGAAGAGGCAGGACGCAAGCAGCCCATTAGGCAAACGCAAGTAGAAATGTCCCTGAGCGGTATCGATGGGGAAAATGGGGGAAAAAAAATGGTTAAAAGGTACAACAACCTCAAGCTACCACCCTGTAGAATAAAGCAAGCAGCAAAGAGAAGAAAGCCACCAAAGCCTGCCACGGAAACACTGCCATTCTTTTATTGAGCCCGGGTTCAAACCCCCAGCAGACAGACGTATAAATACAAAGAAACCCCAGGCGTGCTCGCCGTGCTGCCTGCCAGCATCGAGGAGGGCTCTGCCCAGCACAGCTGCCGCGGGGCGAGCCTCGGGGGATCAGTGCTGTGGAAGAAATGTTGGGGCAGGGCACCTCGCAGGAGGCTGCCACTGCCCCCGCCAAGATTCGACTCTAATTAAACGAGGCCAGTGGTTGCCCGTGAACCCTCCAAGTGACCATCTGGTAAAGGGCCTGTTAATTAAGCTAGGAATCGTTTCCCATCCGCACGCCGGAGGAGAGCCCCAGGACGCCGAAAGGGAGAGGGAGGGGTTCAGTGGTTGTGGGGCCTGCCTCGGCCCCGGCCCCGGCCGCCGGGAGGGGCGTCCACGGTGGAGCGGGGGTTCTTGATGGTCTCGTCGACGGACACGATGAGGCAGGCGGCCTCCGAGGCGGCCGTCAGCGCGTTGATGCGCACCACGGCCGGCTCCCACACGCAGGCCTCGAAGTTGTCGGCGATGTCCTCGTTGTTGACGTCCACGCCGTACCACATGCCTCCCTGGCAGGGGAAGAGAAGGGGAGAAGCTCTGGTTACAGGGCGGGGCAGTTCAGGGATGATGTCCCGAGAAGCAAGGGCACGCAAACGCTCGAGGAGATGAAGACTGGACCTCGCTGTATGAAGGGGGCGGGAAATTTGAGGAGAACACGAGGGAAAAAGGCTCAGCTGTCAGCCAACAGTGGCAGCGAAGCCTCACAGGACAGGAAACTTGCTCCATTTCACAAAGAAGCTGTCGAACACAACGGACTTCCCCCTCGCTGTTGTCTCTTCCCTCACCCACCGCAGTCACCTGCGGCGTGACATGCGGCACGGGTGACGCCACAGCGACACAACTGCTGCTAAAAGGCACGAGCAGCAAACCGAGACCTAACCGCCTGAATTAGGGCCTCACGTGCACCCGCTCCGCAAAATCTGAAGCGATCGCAAGCAATCAGGGACCTCCAGTCTGCAGCTCCGCTGGAAAACGCACCGCAGAGCCGACTTCCCCACTAATTACTTTCCTGTTTAATACAGAAGCCTCCCTCCTGACAAACGATGCACTTTTAACAAGCAAATCAGAACTCCCAGCTCTAAAAAAAGTCACCCGACAGCTGCGATCAAAGGGAAAACACACATCATTTCCCTTTATAGCAACCTGCCGCAAGCCCACGCTGCATCTGAAAACAAAACCCAGCGTTTCATCAAAGGGGACACGAGCCCAGCAGAAACGTGGAGGAATTCCAGCGGCTCTGCCAAGGGCAGGCACCCACCTGCGCGTGCTTGGCTCGCAGCTTGTTCAGGATGTTGGTGGCATCGAAGCCCGCGTTGTCACAGAGCTGGCGGGGAATGATCTCGAGGGCTTTAGCGTAAGCTCCTATCAGCAGCTGCTGCTTGCCCGGAATGGTCCTGGAGTAGTCCCGGAGGTATTTGGAGAGCTCCATCTCTATCGCGCCGCCGCCGGCGACCACCGAGTCGTTCTGGAAAAAGACAGGGAGAAGAGGCGACGCTCGCACTCCTGTCCCGGGAACGGGGAGAGCAGCAAAGCCCCTCTCCCAGGAGCGTCCTGCAGCGGGGCAGCGCAGGCACTGCAGTCCCAGGGGAAGCCCCCGGCCTGGGCCACCACACTTCAGAAACAGGTCGAGACCCTCGGGTGGTCCCTGCCAGCAGCTTGGTCCCGTGCTCGGGCGGTGCTGTGCCAGCGAGGGCCCGGCAGACCACAGCCTCCCTTGCGCTGCACAAGCGTCCCTCATTTCTGTAAAGCGTTCAGAACTGCAGATATTTGCAGCAGCGCTTCGCAGCCAAGTTCTCCTACTAGCTATTTTTTCCCCTCCCTGTCTGCTTCAGTAGAGAGATCAAGATGTTCTTTCTGAAGCCAGAACAGTTCCAAAAATGTTGACATGCTTCCTTCCATGGGCACTCAGCCTCACAGGAAAAAAAAAACCACCACACATCAACACGTTATCACGCGCGACCCAGAAACGCCTGCAGTTAGGGAACACAGGAGCAGCAACCCTGCAAGCATGGCACAGTCCCACACACCTCAGACCCCCCTCTCGGTACCTTCACACAAGGGGGTGGTCACCAACGCTTATCCCTCTGAGAAGTCACCGAGATGGGGAGGAATGGGCTTGTAACAGATGAAATTCAGGCACAAAATCAACCTTGCTACTCACATCCACTGCAGACCTACCCAGCACACCCCAAAGACCGCTCCCTGCCAGGGTGAAGGTGTTGACGGAACACGCAGCAACCCAGCAAGGACAATTTGGTTAAAAACTAAAGAGAAGACAAAGCCGGGCGTGCCTGGAAAGCGGCTGGCAGTGCTGCAGAGAAGACAGCAATCGAGTCAATCAGTCAGACGCTGCTCGTCTACACACTCCGTCTACAGGCTGCGGCTCCCTGCTTCAGCCGAAGTCCAGTAGGAGAGACCTCGGCCAGCGCCGGGGTGTGTGAGAGGGCTGCTGGAAGGCGTTACGGCTGTGCTGGGGCTGATCTCCAGCAGGGAGGTACCTCCGCGGGTCCTTACCTTGATGGCTCTCCGCACTATCATGATGGCATCGTGCAGGGAGCGTTCCGTCTCCTCCATGAACTGCTCTGCGCCCCCTCGCAGGATTATCGTGCACGTCTTTGCCTTCGGGCAGCCTGTGAAGAAGTTGTACCTGCCAAGGGCACAACACGGCAACGGTTGAGGCGACCAAAAGGCAGCGCTGCTCCTCAGCGGGCTCAGCACGAGGGCAGAGCAGCTCTTCCCAAGCGAGATTCACGAGCGAAACGCCCGCTGACCCAGGGAAATCTGCTCTCTGCTGCTGCTAAAGGCTTTGCACTAAGCCGGCGCTCTCATTTTCACTTGGCAGGAGCACAGCAGATGTTCGGAGACAGCCCCAAAGAGGATTTCTCCTCTAGCAACAGGAAGAACCCCACCGCGCGGTGCCCAGCTCCATTGACACGGCGTGAAGCGGCGCCGTGGGACACCAGACGATGCCAGCACCAGGCCCGGAAGGCGCTGCTTTTAAGTTTGAATGAAACACCACCAGGCCTTCTACACTGCACCAGGGAAATGATAGTTAAAAAGCATGTAGGAGAGGTCAGATAAGCCTTAAATGAGAGTTGACTGCTGCTCCTCAGCCTCACACGAAGAAGTAACGATGCAGTCTTGCTTTCCGCATCGCCTAGAGAGACGCTCCCACCCGCTAACGCTCACGCCCTAACTTTTCCAGCTAATACCGGAGTGTTTGCACAGGACTCCAGGCTCACAGCCGGCACGTTTACCTGTCTCCTCCGATCTGAGTCTCCTCGAAGAGCTCGCATCGGCCCAGCACGTCGTCTGACAGGGCATTCACGCTGGTCTGAATGGAACCGCCGCAGGCCTGCACGGGAGGAAGATAAGCGTGGCGTTACCAGCGCTGACAAACGAGACAAATTTGCCCAGCAGGCTACTGCTCTTCTGAGACAGCCCGGCCTTTTAGCTGATGCAGAACCACCCCGCAGGTCAGATTCAGGAAAAAAAAACAATCTACTTCCCTCCCATCTCGAGTATCTAGGCAGGCTACCAGCAACAGAAGCGATCCTCGACAGCAAAATGAGATTACGCTTCTTTTAAGCGCTGACTCACGGGCTCTGGAGTCCAGCAGCGACACAAAGGCAGCTCAGAGAAACCCACTCACAGCAGAACGGGCAAGAAGTAGGGAAAATAAACTTCTACCAACGCGGCGTGCAGAACCTAATACGGTGTAACACCAGGGAAACTAAAAAGCAGCGCAGCCGCAGCCAGTTTGCGATCGGTCGCTCCGCCAAGGAACAGCTCTGTCAGTACACTACAACTTTACGCAACGAGCGTTTTCTCAAAGAAACCACGTGATTTTTGTTTTAAATCTTCACGTTCAGTCACTGACTGTGCCCTGTTTTGGAGATGGCATGACCGGCCTGGCACTATTCAAACTGAATTTCAAGTCTTTACCCCAAGAGCAAGGCAGCTCACCATCATAGTTCTCTTGAGATCTTCCTCCGGGACACGGCCAGCACAAAACATGTCCCTGTCCGCGAAGTACTGGGTAGCCACGTCACCGATAGGAAGCTTGGACAGGACGACTTTGGCTCCCGACTTGTGGATTTTGTCGAGCTTGTCGTACAAGATGTTCCATTCGGCATCCACGATGGCCTGGTAGTCCTGGCAGGGAGGAGAGGAACGGCCAGCACTGGCGTTAGAGAGGAGTAAACGCCCCCCACTGCACCCGGGCTCTTCTAAAGCAAAGGCAGCAGTGACGCTGCTCCGTGTGGCCATGGCAGCCGACGGCTTCCCGAGGCTCAGAGGCAGTTTTGGGTCACTCCATCTTATGACGGAGAAGCACGTTTGTTAAACTGCTGCCGGCAGCAGAGCCGAGTAGAAAAAGGGGCTGCGTGACCCGAGAAAAAGGTAGCAACAGCTTGAGAGAGGGAACACGGGAAGGAGGAAGGGACTGTACTGATGTGAGGTGTTTACAGAGCCGTGCGCAGACACTGGGGCGAAGAAATTCAGCGTTCTCTCAAACAGGAAAAAGACACGGAGAAATCCCGTGCTTTAGCAGCGTGCCCGTGCTCGACAAGCCTTACGCACGAGCCCACCGCGTTCCAGCTCAGTGAAGCACAGCCCCAGGCAGCTACGAGAGCTGCTGACAGCATGCAGCAACGCCACGCGCAGCCGCCGAACGCGACGGGAAGTCACATCCGCCAAGGCAGCGAGGAGAACCTCAGGGAAACAATCACCGACATCACAGCGGGGCCAAGACCCAAAAACCAAAGCCCGCGGATTTTCAGACACCGCAGTCATGCAGGAGCCAAGCACATGCAGCACTTTGCAACGGGGTCATTCTCTGACACCTCGTTTCTTAAGGTTATGTCCACGAGATGGAAAGAGATCTACTGCCTGAACTGCTACCTCGCTGGCTTGAATACACACATTTTTTCCACATTTAAAGTGCCGCTTAATTCAGACTTCCCTGGGAGGCCACTCGTTAGGCATAAAGAAGTCACCACCCAGCCGCTGGCTGTAACTGAGAGCAGAAACACGCCCTAAAGCCTCTGTAACTCAAGGTCCGTTACACTTCTCCCAGCACAGTGCAGCAGGGACTCTCAGGAGGGACGGATGCAGTCAGAGCGCCCAGCTCCCTGACATTTGCTCCCAGCTGGCAGGCACGAGGAAGGAGAGGCTCCCCTTTCAGCTCTTACCTCCACCGTGTTCACTCTGACTTCGGCGTTGTCCTTCTCCGCTTTGAGCTCCAGCTCCACGTTCAGCAAGGCGATCTTGGGAGACTGGTACTTCTTGGGCTGCATTTCAAACCCGGCATACGAAAACGTCTTCTTAAAGGCAACTCCGGCCACCAGCTGCGAGTCCTTGAGGAGAGGGAATTTCGTTAGGCTCAGCCTCCCAAGGTTCTCTCAGCGGGGTTAATAACTCCCCCGGGAGACTCCCTGCTTCTCAGTCCTCATTTAACAAAGCGCTCACCAACAGCCGTCTCCTTTGATTCACCCACTTTTAAAGCAAATAAGCAGCGAATATTTTCTTCCCTCTGTTCACAGAACCAGCTTCTATCATTTCCTTCCTATCCCTCAAGATGCCGCAGCCGAAGACGCTACATGCAATCTCAAGGTCAAGGGATGGAGCAATCTGTTCTCCCTCTGATGTCTTTCCCGTTTCTGCCCTTTGAAGACAGATACTTCTCATCCGCAGCCCCACACCTTTTTTTTTTCCCCCCCGGTTTGTTTCTACAAGCTCCACCACCATCCCTAGGACTGCTCCTCAGCAGGACTACCCTGCCCAACACCGCCCCCTTCAGAGAACTCCTCGACTTGGTGGCTAGGAGAGAAATCGGCACCTCAACCTCCTGCCCCACAGGCATCAAACCTCACTGCAGACTCAGCTCTGCCCAGGGAGCACCCATCCTTTCACCCTCCTCAGCCAGGGAAAGCCCAGATTTTCTGTGCTAGCTGACAGGGCGAGGTGACCAGGATCCAAAACGAGCCAGCCCCAAAAAGCGGCGTGCTAAGTTATCTGCCCCAGCCACAGACACGTCTCCGAGGAGCCTGAGAGGCGAATACAAGGGCAAAACTGAGACTCCCCCCTGCCCAGGGGGCCGATTTCCGCAAGCCCCAAAATACCACTAGGCCCAGACACAGGGAGAACAGATGCTGAAACATTCCTAATTCACTAAATCAGGTGTCCGGGCAAGATAATGGGGTAATTGTAACGTCTCCTCTCAATGAAAATGCTCGTGAGAAGTGATTACAGACAGTAACAGCCACAGAATAACGATTCGGAGACTGTGGCAGGCTTTCCTCTCCAGCAGGAGCGGGCCAAGCAGCAGGCCAAACCTCACAGGGGCTGCAGCCACTGTCCCCTACCCCTCAAGGCAGGTTCTAAGAGCACTTACCTCCAGAGCACCTCCTTGCACCTTCTTTATCCCAATCATTTTGAGCTGCAGCAAGTCGTCTAACATCATGACGGCGTCCACCACCATCTTGGAAAAAAAGTCCTTGCTCTGCGAGATCAGCTTGGAGCTCAGGGCCGTGGCTGCGCACTTCTCCAGCAGGCTCCTCTGCTCGCTGCAGGGGAGGAAAAGACAAAGCCTTGTTGCTGATCCCTTTCACAAAACCCCAAAACTGTGTGTATGGCAGACCCACACGAGGAGGCAAGGATCAGCTCCTGGCCGTGGACGGGGAAAGCAGGGCACATGGAAGCCAAAACAGATTTGTAAAGCCTGAACATGAGCCCCATACCGATGGGGCTGGTTGGCTTTTAGATACCACACGCCTGAGCAGAACAGCGGGGCTCGGGCACCTTCATCTTCATCCAAAGGTGGTATGAAGTTTGGGACAACTTTAAAGGGATTTAGGTTCTCCGAGTGTTACCTCGGGTAACGCAAGTCGTAGCAGAGCGGGTGATAGAAGGGACACCAGGGAAACAGGAGAGCAGAAAGAGCAAGAATTATTTTGGTGTATTTAATAGGGCCACACAGCTCAACGTGAAGTTCTGCTGGAGGTGCTAGGAAGGTCTAATCACACAGACGAGCAAAAAATGCAGGGAGAAAATCATCACTAGCATTATCATCTCATTTCAGTGATTATTTCATTAATGTTCTTAGCCATTTCCCTTCAGCTACTCGGCAGCTAAGGACGGATTTGATTTTAAGGGAAGCACCGAGCATTCAACGCTGCCGGTGATTCCACCGAACGCTGCAAGTCTCCGCTGTCACTCGACAGAAGGAATGAGGCCGCTTATTTTGGTACCTAGCCTCCTCCAAGCGCTCGGGAGAACGCTGCCCCACTTCGCTGCAGCCGCAACCCAAGTGCGAGCACGGCCCCTTCCCTGGGGGAGCAGGAAATTCCGAGGGCTCGAGAAAAACCCCGGCGGGGGGCCCCGGCTGCTCATCCCGACCTCAAGAGCTCAGCCGGAGCCCCAGCAGAAGGCAGAAATGCCTCGCAGGCACCAGGCGAAGCCCAGCTACGCAACCAGGCCGTCCACGAGGGAGACTTACTCTTTATCCTCCTTCTTCACGGAAACAGCGATGTCTTTGATCTTGTTCACAGCCTGCCAAAACACAAGCCAACAGCTGGGTTAACGATTCGTGCCTGTGAGCTGAGCGGATCTCCAGCTTCCCTTTGTATTTGATGCCCTCTTTTATTCCCTCCTTCAACGTAACCGAAGTTTCAAGCACTTCGCTACTCCAACCCTTCCAGCAGAGCAGCTGTAAGAAATCCAGCAAGTTTAAGAGAAAGGGGAGAGGCTCAAAGCCGCGCTGCTGCTTTCAGCGGAGATCTGGGAAACCCCATCTACACACACACACCCCAGGCAACCAGCAGCAGCACGGACAGCTAAGAACGTTTACACACAACCTCACCCCACGCTCTGAGCAGAACTCCCAGATCCCACCTGCTGTCCTATTTCCTGGTTTAATTACTAGAAGCTTAATGCGGTCGTTAAGAGGCTTCTTCCTTTTCAACCCATAAAAATAACAACTTTAAAAAACTCCGGTGGGATTTTGAACGGTTATCTCTGCACATTTAAGAGCCTCCTAACCCAGTTCCCCAATCCAGCCAGGCTTTACAACCATCGGAGTTAACCCCCAGAGAAGGTTCAGCCTGACTGACTGATTTGCTTCACGAGACATAAGGTGTACAAGGAGCAGCAGAGACCAGGAAGTGAATTTTCCCGCTTATTCATTCTTCCTTGGAGGAAAAAACAAAGAAGGGAACAGCGCCCCAGAGGCACGGGCTGGCAACAACAGCTCGGTGATAGCAGAGAACAGCTGATGCTTGCAGGAGATCGCTACCGTCACCCCCACCCTGCTTCACCACCAGCTCTGGCCTGGAAGAACGGTTTTATTTTACCCCCCTCCTCCCCTGGCACAGGCTGCGCCCCCCCCCCCGAGACGCTCTGGCAGAGCACGCGGCGCCGCCTTACCAGCTGCGTGGCCGTGCGGAAGGCACGGATGATGATCTGAGGGTGGAGGCCTTCCTCCACGTAGGGCTTCACTTGCTTCAGGAACTCAGCAGCGAGCAGAGTGACGGACGTGGTGCCATCGCCGACCTGCGCGAACGGGGAAGGTTTGGGGTCACCGCCTGCAGAGCTGCTGGGGTAACAGCTTCAAAACCACACGCAAGGGCTTCCTGAGGAGCGCGGGTGGCACAGCCTTCCCTGCTCACGCATCCGCAGCTGGATTCTTTGGTTACTGCGAACCACTGGGTTCAGACTCCGTCCCGTCTGAGGGCGCGGTGACGTCTCCCATTTCCCAGTTACCCGCGCTCATCAGATGGGAACTCGGCCCGCTGAAATTCCCAACCCCCTTCCCACCTCCACGGGATTCCAAAGTCACCACGAGAACAAAAGCACAAAGGAGCCAAGCCAAACGTCAGCACTCCGTGACCAATCCCCCCCAGTTAACACCAAGCGCACACCGGTGCCACCAGGAGCAAGCCCGCTGCTGCCTTTCGTGCCTCCGCCCACAGCCAGGCCGCCCTCCTACCTCGGCATCCTGAGACTTGGCGATGTCCACCAACGTCTTCGCGGCCGGGTGGACAACGTCCAGGAGCTTCAGGATGGTGGCGCCGTCGTTCGAGATGGTGGCTTTGCCTGTAATGGATTTGGATGAGGAAATCAAGCTCGGCTGCCCCAAATCCGGCCCTCAGCACCACAAAAGGGACGTGTCAGTGTGCTGGGGAGCTCTGCAGACCTCAGGGACTCAAACACAAGAGTAACCAACCAGCCAGCCCCACTGGGCTCCATCGCTGTGAATTTCATCGAGTTGAAACCACAACAGGCTGTAACCCCAAACTTCCATTTAAAATTATTTATTTTTGGCCAAACTACCGCATTGTTTTTTCTCTCCCACGTGATCTGCAAGGCGGTCACCGCGATATTTTAACACTGCCAGACACAGAGCTGTAAGCTGGCTGACACGGACAGCACAAAAAGAGGGGGAGAGCCCAGGACGGCCGTTGCACAGAGCGTCAGCAGGAAAAATCCCACGCTGACAGTGTCCTTTTAGCCCAATTTTGGAGCAAATTAAGTGTAGCTTGTGAAAGTGCAGAACAAGTCTCCGCATCAGTTAAGGGAGAGGATTTAAATCCATCTCCCTCTACTTCTGAATAGTCTTCTTAAAGTTAAAAAAAAAAAAAACAAAACCAAAAAACTTATACTCTAGTCTGATACTCACCTAAAGAAAGAGGCTAGAAATCGCATTATCCATAGAGTAAATTTAAAATTTAGATTAAATTTAAATAATATTGAAATTTCAAGTGACATTTTTAAATGCAATTATTACAGTTTGTGTTTGTAAAAAATATTAAAAGAGTTCTAAGACCTTACAGTAACAGGGATTAAAAAAAAAAAAACAACTTTTAGTGACTTGAAGCAAGTCTTTTCAGAAGGGTGAGTCTCATCCCTCATCACACAAAAAACAAACCCAGTAACATCCACTGACCCCACGCTCGCTCAGCCAAACCAAGAGCTAAGTAACCCCACGCAAATTATGAGCCTCGTTATAAAAACAAGGGGATGGGGGGCAGAGAGTGAGAGTCAGGGGTACCTGAGGATCACACTCAGGACACACAGCTCCTCCTTCCTGCCACGGATGTGCGTCGAGTCACCCCTAACCCTGGATCTCAGCAGCCTCCCAAGGAAAGCAGAGCCGCCCGAGCCCTGGGCAGCAGGCAGGTGGGACACCCGCGACAGCTGGGGCCAGAACCAAGGCGCTGAACCGAGCCCTGAGCCAGGGGCTGCCCCTCTGCCTTGGGAGCCGAGATCAGTACGGGGCAGAGAAGTCGAATCCTGTAAAAACGCTTACGTTGGTTTAACGGATGCGAAGGTGTGAACTGAATCGCGTTACACAACGCCCATCAGCAGCGAGAGGAGCCTGGCTGAGGAGGGCTGCTTACCCCGGTCATCCACGATGAGCTTGTCCATGCCCCGCGGCCCCAGCGTGGTGCGCACGGCCTCGGCAATCACCTGGCAGGCATTGATGTTGCTGACGAGCTGGGGGATCCCCTGCGAGGTGTCGGTGCCCTCCTTCAGCAGGATAACCGGCGTCGGCTGGAGGAGAACAGATAGGCAGGGCTGGCACCCCGATCTGGGTGCTCTGCGTTCAGCCCAGAGCTGCCTCTGGCGCAGCCCAGCACGATCCCACCGCACGAGGCCAAGGCCGAAACCTACAGACCCCTCAAACCCCTCCGCCCAGAGAGCACCAGGCACACAGCTTTTAACCCCACTGCTCCAAAGCGGGGCTTGAAGTCCTTCCACGGGATAACTGGAATTCACCCAGATGCCTGCAGCACGCACCCTGGGAGCAGCCTGTAACTGTCCACAAAACGTCTGGGCTTCCCTCACTGCAGCGCAGCTCCCTGAGGCTGATTCTGATGGCATATTAGAGAAGACAGCACACGCATGTTCGGCACAACAGAATCACACAATAATTAAGGCTGGAAAAGCCTTCCAAGATCATCTGGTCCAAACACCCCCTACCACCACTGTCACCCACTGAACCACGTCCCCAAGCACCACGTCCAACCTCTCCTCGAACACCCCCAGGGACGGTGACACCACCACCTCCCTGTCACCCCGTCCCTACACCTGACCGCTCTTTCTGAGAAGAAATATCTCCTCATTTCCCACCTGAACCTCCCCTGGCACAACTTGGGGCCATTCCCTCTGGTCCTATCACTGGTCACCTGTGAGAAGAGGCCGACCCCCAGCTCCCCACACCTTCCCTTCAGGCAGTTGCAAAGAGCAATGAGGTCTCCCCTGAGCCTCCTCTTCCCCAGACCAAACACCCCCAGTGCCCTCAGCCGCTCCTCACAGGACTTGTGCTCCAGCTTCGTAACCCTTCTCTGGACAGGCTCCAGGGCCTCGATGTCCTTCTGGTACTAATGGCCCTTTCCCTGTCGCATCTCAAGCCACAGCCCACGCGACCCCAAGGAGAACAACTGGAGAATAACGCATTCAGAGAGGACGCGGTAGACGAACGCAAGCTAAGTGACCACACCTGCCTGATGCCAAACAGGGAGAGAGGTCTCAGAAATACAGGCAGGGCCTAGAGGGCATCAAAGCCCCCAGCAGGCTCCTCTCTGTGCTCTGCAAACCCATTGCCGGATTTCACAAAGGGAACCAGACGTGCTGGGCGGGCACGGCCCCAAGTCCAGGCACAGCCCAAGTTTTGTTACCCCCAGCTTTAACCAGGCCGAGAGCAGAACCACAGGACAACCACCGCGCTGAAGAGCGACACGACCACCGCCGAGGGCCTGGTGACGAGCCGAGGGCTGGGAGTGCCACAGCCAGCCCCGTCCTCGAAGCCCAACGCGAAGGGAACCGCACGGCGCCCTCCCACACCCCCCGGGGGACGGATCCCAACGGGGGAGCAAACCCCGCACCCCCCGTCCCCGGACTACAACTCCCGGCAGGCCCCACGGCCGCCCCCCAAGCCCGGGCCTAGCCCCCCACCCGCCGCCCGGCACCCGCAGGCTCGGCCGCGCCGCCATCAGCGGGCCCAAAGTGCGGCGGAACCCGCCGCATCCCCGCCTGCGATGGCCCCCGGAGGGCGGCGGAGGCCGGGCGGGGCGGATGGCGGCGGATGGAGGCGGATGGCGCTCACCATCATCCCGGCGGCGCTCCTCGCGGCGGCTCCCGGCTGCGGCAGGCCCCGCGCCCACAATCCCCCGCGCGTTGCTAGGCAACCACTTCCGGCCGCGCTCGGTGGTGCGGGGAGGCCAGAGCGGGCCCCGCCGGGGGTGCCCTTCTGTCCCCCGATGACCATAGAGAGGCAGCGACGGGAGGAGGCTCACTATTTTGCAAGGGGCGCGGCCTGCGACGAGCAGCGCAGGCGGGTAGCTCTTTATTTGGCAGGCCCGCCGGAGGACCGAGCCGGCCGGCACTGACAACGCCCCCCTCGGCCTCTCAGGAGATTGACAGCGACGCCGCCCAATGGGGAGGCGAGATGGGGGCAGCGCGGCCAATGGGAGCGGCGCGGGGGCGAGCGGGGCGGGGCCGGGCGCAGCCATGCTCCGCCGCTCGCTGTGGCTCTGCCTCTGCCTCTGCTCCTGCCCGGCCCGAGGTGAGCGGCCCCCGGCACCCCCGGGAACCCCCCCGGAGAACACCGGAGATCCCCGGGCACCCTCGGGGCCCCTCGGGGCCGGGGCCAGGCGTTGCCGGAGGGTGCGGGGCCCGCCCGGCCCAGCCCCCCTCAGGGCTCCCCAGCGCCCCTCAGATCCCCTCAGGCCCCCTCAGAGCCCCTCAGCGCCCCTCAGCCCCCCCCATCTCCCCTCAGCCCCCTTCAGAGCCCCTCAGGGCCCTTCAGCCCCCTCAGCTCCCCTAAGCCCCCCACAGGGCCCCTCAGCCCCCCTCATCTCCCCTCAGCCCCCTCAGAGCCCCTCAGCTTCCCTCAGCACCTGCCCGGGTTCTGTTTTTTGTGTGGTTTTGTGTTTTGTTTTTTTTTTTTAATTTTTCAGGAGTTTTGTGTTTCCTCGGCCTCTCACCGCTCTCTTCCCCCCCCCCAGCAGGTCTGCGCATCCACGAGTACCTGTACTTCCAAGTGCTGAGCCCTGGAGACATCCGCTACATCTTCACGGCCACGCCGGCCAAGGATTTCGGTGGGGTGTTTGTAAGTACGGCGATAAATGTGTTTCCCATCCCGACATTTCACCACGGGGGTATTTGTAAGTATGGGAATAAATGCGGGTCCCGTCCTGACATTTCACTGCGGGGCCCCCGCCTTGACATCTCACCGCTTCAGGGCCCGCTGACGTGAAGGTTTTTATGGGAAAGGAGCTGATCGCTTTTCCGCAAGCCTTCCCATGGAAGGAGGGAGGTGCTGGAGAGGCAGCTGGCAGCCCTAAAGCTCCCCAGGACACATCCCACAGGGGGACGAGCGGGGCAGGGGGCAGCGGCGGTCCTGCTCACCCCCCTCAGCCCTGCCTGTCTTGTTCTCGGAGAACACAAGGTACGACCAGATCCACCTGGTCCCAGCGGATCCCCCCGAAGCCTGCGGAGAGCTGAACAATGGCGTCTTCATCCAGGACCAGATCGCCTTGGTGGAGCGGGGGTAGGTCTGCGCTGTGGGAGCTGCTTGGAGGGGGGACATCGGGGCAGGAGGGAGCTGCCCATGGGGCAGCGGGTGGCAGTGCCAGGGCCCAGACACGTGCTGCCGTCACCCCCAGCTTCTTCCTGTGACCTTATCCACATGTGGAAAAGGGGAGGATGCTTTCAGCCCTGAGCATTTCGTGTGGCAGCTCATAGAAGACGGTTGGAAAAAGCTGTATTTTTTTTTTCCCTTAGGAGAAAGCGGCCCAGCAGCAAAATCTGGGCAGTCACGTCCTTAAAAACAGACGCAGAGAGGTCTATTTTTATTTATCTGAGTCTGATTTACGCAGAGAGGCGTTGGGAGAGGCGCGGTGACGGGGAGGCAGTCCCTGGGAGGCGTCTCCAGCACTTGCTGTCTCTGGTGCCACCTCCCGCTGCCCCGCTGGCCGCAGAGGCTGAGCCAGAGGCAGATACCCGCGCGCCTCCCGGCTTCGCTCCCCGAACGCCATCGGCCCTGCGGCTGCTGACCCAAGATTTACGCTTCCGTGCCCCAGGGGCTGCTCGTTCCTGTCGAAGACGCGCGTGATCCAGGAGCACGGAGGGCGGGCGGTGATCATCGCGGACAATGCCTACGATAACGACAGCTTCTACATCGAGATGATCCAGGACAGCACCAGGAGGACGGCCGACATCCCCGCGCTCTTCCTCCTGGGCAGGGACGGGTAGGTGCCTCGGCCGAGGGGCGCCTGGTCGGCCCAAGCCTCACGGGAAGGGCCGAGCAAGTCCCGTTCCCGCTGAACGGGGAGGTCCCCGTGTCCCACCCAAGCTTTGGGCCGGATTTTCGGGGGGTTTTGTCACGTTTAATCCGGTTTCTGAGCTGGCTGGCGGCCCGCGCTCGCGCTGGGGCTCCGCTCTCCCTCCCACCTTGCCTTTATCCTTGCAGGTACATGATCAGGCGCTCGCTGGAGCAGCACGGGCTCCCGTGGGCCGTCATCTCCATCCCCGTCAACGTCACCAGCATCCCGACGTATGAGATGATGCAGCCCCCCTGGACCTTCTGGTAGCGGCGGGAGGCCGCAGCGGAGCGAGGACTTTAGGGGGGGGACCCCCGGAGCTCGCCCCAGGGGACCGGCTGTGAGGACGGGACCCCGCCGCGCTCCCCAAATCCCACCTCCCAGCCCGCCGGGAAGATCCTCGTGCTGGCGTGGAGCCGGGCGAAACCCCAGCGCCCAAGGTGGGACCTCGAGCAACCTCTGCAGAGACTTTTTGGGAGGGAGGGGGCGGCCCGGCGCTTCCCCGAGGAACGTTTTAACGATGCCAAGGGCAGCGCGCGCTGCTGACTCCAAGGGACGCGGTACGTTACATGGAGGCAGCCCGCAGGGGAGGGGAGGGAGCGGCTGACACGGGCTCGGTCTGTACTAGCAGGGCTTGCCCGGCCCCTGTGTATTTTCGTCTGAGCTAATGAAGTCTGGACAAGTTTTAGAGGAAGGGGGAGTTTCCTCTTTTTTTTTTTTTTTTAGCAGCTGTGCATAAAAGAACGATTCCATCCCCCCTTTTTTTTTTCCCCTGCGACTGCGGCAGGGCTGCTGTCTGCCCTCAGCCCCTCCCCGCGCCCCCAAACCATCCTAACCCGCAGCCCTTTTTGTACCCGCTCTCGCCCCCCTCCCACGTAAGCGCACAGACGACACAGCCCTGGGTCTCACCAGGCTCAGTTTATTACCAACACCGAAGGGCGCGGGGCTGGCAGCGACGGTCGTGGCGGAGGCGCCCCGGCTGCAGCGTCGCCCTCGGTCCCGCAAACGCCACCAGCCCAGAGGCAACGGGCTGGAAAACAGCTCCAAAAAAAAAAAAAACACAGGGTGGGGGAAAAAAAAATAAAAAATACCCCGGGTGCTTCCCAGCCTGCTGCCAGCCCCTCACGGGGGAGCCGTTTGCTTCCCCCCACAGCCGTGTGGACACCGCACACCCCAGCACCCAGCACGGGATGGGCGACATCGCGGTGCGGGGCCCCGGTAGCGAGCGTCCTTCTTCCCCCGTGGAAGCAGGAGGCTGCCCCTCGCGCTCACCCTCCTCCCGACAGCCTGGGGGGATGGCTCACTGCCAAACCCCGAACGTTTTCTTGGGGTTTGGGGCTGGATTTGCTTGCGCGGCCCAGCCCGCGGCAGCGCTCCCCGAGGAGCCCAGTAAGGCTGCATCAGCGGAAGGCTGGGGCCGAGGCAGGGAGGATTCATGGCCTGCCCCGGGTGTCTGAGCCACCCCGAGGCGTTTTTTGCCCCACCTTCACACCCGTTTCGCCCCTCGCTTGCTGCTCGCCGAGCTCAAGGCGCGGAACGGAGCATAGACAAGGCCCCCCGGCTCCTCGGTGCATAGCTAGCGCTAATACAGACATTAAATAGTACCCCTCGTGCACACACACACGCGCGCGCGCACTCCCCTCGTCCCTGCGGGGTAGGAAAGGACCCGGAAGCAGCCTCGGGGGCGGCCGCAGGGTGAGCACCGCGCTGTGCCCTACCCCAGAGCCCCCTCCGGCTTCCCCTGCGACCACCAGCCGGCCCCGTGGGACACCGGGACGAGGCAGGGGGCTGCCGGCTCGCACCCGCTCCTCGCAGGGAGGACGGGGGTGGCCTCGCACGCACACGCACAGAGCACGAGGGCAGGTGGAAGCGGGGCCTGCCTCCGGCTCCCCCACGCCGACAGAGCCTCTCCCCCCCACCCCGAAACCCCACAACACAACCCTGTTTGAATATTAAAGCTGCTGCCTCGGGGAGGACCCTTTCCTCTCTCCCCACCCCCCCCCCAAGTCCCTCTCCTCTCGCCCCGGGGCCAGGATCACACGTCGGTCATCTCGTCCTCCAGCTCGGCGTCATCCGTCTCCCCTTCGCCCTCCTCCTCCTCGTCCGACGTGGCGTCGGGGTCGTCGGCTTGCGCCAGGCACTTGGGGCACGAGCAGGCGAACAAGTAGTTCTCCCTGGGAGAACGGGGCGGGGGCGGGAGAAAAGAGGGAGGGAGGCGAGACAGGCAAAGATCTAACGAGGCAGAGGGTCAGGGCAGCCCGCAGGGGGCTAAAACAAGCGGCACGTGCGGGTTCGGTGACGCTCAGCTGCGGTGCGGGGGGGGCGTCTGCCCCTCCAGGCAGCCCCTACCTGAGTATCTTGTTGCGGCTGTGTCTGCTCCGCTCCCTCTGACAGCAGTCCAGGTAACTGATGCAGATTTCCTGCGAGCAAAGAGAAAAGGGCCGGGCTGAGAGCCGCTTCCTAGGAAGCCGAAGCAGCACAGGTCGTACCGGTCACCCCGAAAGCCACGTGGGAACGTGGGGTCGGGTGGCGCCCACGCGGAATAAGGCTCCAATTCACCGCAGCCGGGGAAGCGCCCTGCGCCGGGGCAACGCCAGAGGGACAGGGCCGGGGTTCGTGGGGGACGTCGGGGACGTGGAGGTCTCTGCCGAGGTGCACCCTCGCCCCAGGTTTCAGCCACGTGCACCCCTCTCACCTCTCCTGCTTCGATGTCCTCCAGAGCCGTCAGATGCAGGAGGAAGTTGTTGTCCGGGAAGGACGTCTCGGCGTTGGGGATGCAGCTGTGGTTACCTGGGGGGGGGGGGGGGAACACCAACCACGGCTGCCAGCGCTCCGCCAGACAAAGGGAACGTCCAGGGACCACCAAACCAGCCGGTGGGGCTTGTGCCAGCCGTCCCGCGTGGCCCAGGACCGGGCCGGTTTCGCCGGCCAAACCCTGCTCCTTCGGCTACCGCTGGCCAGGGGCACGCGGGAAGCAGTGCCTCCAACTGGGAGGGGCCACAGCCAGGCTGAGGATATGGCAGCGCAGCGCTGCGGCCACCCCACCTGCACCGGGGACACCAGCACTGCACCGTCCGCTCGCACTGGGGGCTAGGAGAAGGTGGATCGGGCCAGCGCGGCACGGCATGACCCTCCCCGGGCTGCCAGTTCCTCCCGCAGCCCTCGCGTTACTTACAGCAGCTCTGCAGCACGTAGAGACCCGATCCCTCGCAGTTGAGGAACTCCCCCGATTCTGCAGCAGAGAGAAAGGGGGGGAGGTAAGGCCAGGCTTCGTGGGGGCTGTCCTGGCCCTGCCGCACACGCAGCACGAAGTCCCGCACGAAGTCCCGGCGCAGCATCGGGACTCCCTCTAACCCCCCGAGGGGGTGGGCGAGGAAGCGAGGAAGGAACATCCCCAGGGCAGCTGCCCTAAAGCGACCCAGGGGATGTCCCACGCCACACGGCGTCACGCTCAGCAATAAAAGGTGGGAAAGGGAAGAAGAGGGGAGGGGGTGGCTCCGGTGAAAACGTCTGTCCTCCTCCCGAACACCGGCTACGTGCCTTGAGGCCCTGCTTCAAGGAGGTGGCCAAGCACCGCTCGTTTGCGGCAAGCAGAGAGTAATTTCTTTCCTCCGCACTTCCACACAGCCTTGTTTTTTTTCCCCTTTCCCCCTCCCTTTTCCCCTTTAGTTAAATCGTTTAATTAATAACAATCTCTCCCTAATAATTATTTGTTCCCGTTAGTTAAATTACCCTTATCTCAACCCGTGAGTTGTTTCTTTCCTTTCCTTCTTCCCCTCCTCTTTCAAGAGGGCGGTTGTGCTGGAGTTTCAGCCGCCCGGCACGGTGAAACCACCGCAAGGACGCGAAGATTTGCGCCCCCCCCCCCCATTCAAGCGCGCGCTCCCTGCCTGTCCCTGTGCTCGGCCAAACAAAAAGCACGGGCAGGTCTTGGAGCGCTGAGCGTATTTTTCCGAACGGGATCCCTCAGGTCAGCCTTCTGACGGCACCGACCTCGCCGGAGCCACGCGCGCAGCGCCGTCAGAGGCCGCCCACGGCCGTAGCAGGCCCTCACCCTTCTCGATGTCCTTGTAGAGTTGGTCGATGAAGGCGTCCAGCTCCTCTCGCTGCAGCACGGGGAGATCCAGCGCGTCACAAGCGTGCACCCACTGGCTCAGAGAGCTGCCGGGAAGCGGACAAAGGCCGTTACAGGGCGTTACTCCACGCCCCATTTTCACAGCCCCGCAACAAGCACCCAGGAAGCCTCGTTACCTGGTTCCGATGCCTTGGCCGTTGGTCCCAACGAGGGCAAAGAGAGACCGAAACCCTTCTGGAGTGAACCACTGCAGAAGGGAGACGAGAAATCAGCTGAGGCCAGGCCAGCCTGCAGCAGCACCTCACCCTGCGTGCGCCTCAAACCCCACAGGGAGCTTCGGGGGAAGCAAGAAAAGGGGCAGAGGACCCAGGGCAGGCGTGACCCAGGGGAACTGGCACCCAAAAGAAGGTCCTGCCACGCTCCTGAGCTAGCTGGCAGGAAACTCAACTCACCCTGCTGAGATGCTCATCATAAAGGGCTTCGGTGAAGAGCAAACGCAGCAGCTCCAGCTGGCCCTGGCGGAACACGGGAACACCATTAGGGCGGATCGCCGCCACGCGGAGTCAGACCCGGGCTGACAGCCAAGCCCAGCACAGGGCAGGAGGCTCAGGAGTCAGGCTCCTCGTCCTTCCCTGCAAGGCTGGAGGATGACGCCCTTAGAGCAGCAAAAAGCCACTCATTTTAGCAGCAATAGCCACCTGCTGAGGTGATATTCAGCAGCTAAATATCACCCTGTCCCGTTCCCAGAGCTGAAGCACCCCCACAACAGAAAGGGACAGCAGGTTCTGCTGCGGCATCGTAACCCCAAAGCCCTCTAAGCAATCCGCTTCCTCTCTGCCAGCTCAGCCATCCCCAAACAGAGCTCTGCGCCCTACTCTGTGCCGAGGACTTCCAGTGTCTCCCATCCCAGCCTCAACAGGGCCCCCGACACAGGCAAGAAGAGGGCAGGTTGGAGAATTCCCGACATTCGACATATCCAAGTGCTGCCGAGCTCTTACCTTAAATTTGTCCCCCAGCAGTTTGTGCGCAATCTCCTCTTCCTCGTTTGCTGTCTTACTGCAGAACTGGGAGAAGGCCTTGATCCACCAGTCCTTGTCCTTAGCCTGAAACGGGAATCAAGCAAACAAACTGCACCAACGCCGCTTTCTTCCCCTGCCAGGAGAGCGGGAGGAGAGGACGAGCCCCGCTGAGCTCAGAGGTGTCCAGCCTGCTTTTCTGTCCAGCCACCAGAAGCAGTTGCACGGCAGTAGTTTACTGCCAGCAAAAGCATCGAGAAAGCCAGGCCAAAGAACCAGAGCCAAAGGAAGGGTTCCATCCTGCCTAATTAATTTGGTATGGAAAAAAAAAAGATCTGCTTGGCTCAGGACACTGAAGCCTCCTCTGCTGCCTGCTGTCTCTACAACCAGGGACCGCTAGACATTGAAATCTCTGCAGGAAGGAAAGCGCTCTGCCAGCTGCTGGAAAAGAGATCGGTCCCTGGGAATAACAGCCACAGCAGGAGAAAGAAACCTCACACCAGCAGCCGTGGACTCGAACTACAGCCGTACCTGTTTGACAGTGGCAACCATCCGGGCCATCAGCATGATGCTGGAAGTCTCCGGCGGATAATGCATGTTTCTGGAGAGTAACAGAGAAGAAAGATGAGATCAGTGCTGGTACGGAAAGAAAAATCTGGAGGGAGGCAGGGGCAGCTGCTATCTTCGTGGTCAGGCCTCAACTCCTCACCAAAGCAGCCAGCCCAGTGCCGCTGCATGGGCACCCAGCGCTGCTCAGGGAAAGAAGCCTGCACCCACCTGGCAGCTCAGAGGATACAAATAATCCCCTACAAAAACCAGGGCCCAGGGAATAGCCCTGGTCCCACACAAAGCCAAAGACTGCAACAAGAGCTGGGGTTTGTGACCAGGTTTGGGGCAGGGATGTCGCTTCTCCCCCCTGTGCCCATTTTGTCATTTGCAAGCAGGGACAGCAATTTATGTACGTGCAGGAGTTCTGTGAGGCGGATCTCCAAGCAGATGGAGAAATGCAGGCATGCTATAAAACTGCAGGAGTGAGCAATGTGCAGCTCAGGACTCTGTAGCCCTTTACTGGATAAAAAATAAGAACTGCTCAGCCCGTGTCCACACCCCAGCACCGCCGACACAAATTCAGGTAGGGCTGCAGAGCAGAGCAGCGTCCCACAGCCACCAGGTCCCTCCAGCCACCCCATGCAGGGATGCAAAGTAAGAACGGTCTTCAGCCCTGGTCCCAAGTTAGTGTCACCCAGCCTGTGACACTAGAGCCACCGCCTCTGCCCGTGGAGCAACAGGCAGGTCGATCCCCTACCTCCATGCCTCCTGCAGCTTGTTGAGGGGGTGCGTGGGGTCATCACGGGACGGGCCGAGGCAGAGAACCTGGTGGTACTGCTCCAAAGCGGCCTGCCTGCATTCAGCACTGCAGTATGTCACCTAGAGCGAGGGGCACAGCGCCCAGCGTTGGCTACAGCAGCAGGAAAAGGGCTCCTGGGCCCCGCTGTGTCCCCTCCCTGACCGTCTGAGCCCCAGGTCTTTAGCGATGCAGAAAGGGAAAGGCAGACACCCATCTTGGGGAAAAAGGCTGGACTGAGGGCCTGGCCAGATGCTATAAAGGAGTCAGCGACCCCAGCCAGGCCACGATCCCTCCCGGTAGCCCCATACCTGGCAGCGGGGACACTGCTGGTGCAGGTCTTTCCGGATGCTGCACTGCTCCGGGTGAGGCAGCACCAGGGAGCTCTTCCCCAGCAGCCGCTGGGCGTTTTCCTCCGCCGTCTCCAAAGCCCGCAGGCAGTGATCGCAGGCTGTGGGGAGAAAACACAACCAGACACCCAGTGAGACGTGTGTTTAAGGGCCATATGATACACAAGACAAGCATGCTCACAGCCCGGTGTTTAAGGGACTTATGATACACGTGACAAGCATCCCCATTTTGCTGATCAGCCGACAGCAGGGTCTACGTAGGGCATGGCTCGGCTTGTGTACAAACCCCACTTTTGCATTTCTTTTCTCCAAGTCACGCCACATCTTCTCCTTCTGCCCTAGACCCAAAAGCACCAGCCCAGCAGAGCAGTTTAAGCCACAAACACTAAAAAAAAGTTTAAATCCTTGCTCTTCCTACCAGCGCTCTGCATTTTCACACCTCCAGAGAACACTGGCATCCTTGTGGGCTGTACCCTGTGCTGGGATAATCGGGATTGGCACCCAAACCACCCAAAAATCGGGGTCTCCACCCTCCCAGTGGCACATGGTGCTTTTTTCCAGCTCGATGGCTGGGTGTTTATCCCCTCAAACCGTGCCTGCTCCTTCAGCTTGTCGACAGCTCAGCGCAAAGCAAAACGCCAGCAGTGCCGCACGCCTGGCGGTGCCGAAACCAACCCAAAACCCCTTCCTTTTGGGAAAAAAAAAAAAAAAAAGGCAAGTTGTCGATGAAGCCGGCGGCTGCCATCGCCTCACCTCGGTAGTTGTACAGGGCGTTCCAGAGGAACTGGGAGGCCACCACCGGCCGCTCCACGAAGACGGTCTCCCCTTTGCGGATGCTCCTGGTGGCGAACAAGCCTTTCCCCTGCGAGGGATGAAACGTGGTTCAGGGGAGCCGGGAAGGGGCCACGCACCCCAAACCGAACCCCGCCGGGGAGGTTTTCACCCCAAAACCGAGCCCGCCCGGACACGGCGCTGGCTGAGGCGAGGCGGGGTGCGACCCCACCGAGGCAGCGCCGAGGCTTCTCCCCCCTCTCCCAACTGGATCCGCTGGGATCCATCAGGGCTGTGGTGGCACCGCGGGGCCAAGGGAAGGAAGGAGGAGAGCTGAGGGACAGCGGGAGGGCAGGACGCCCCTCGGGCCGGGCTCACCTTGGCGCTGCTGATGAACCGAGCCTCGGCCGCGGCCCCGGGCTGGGCTCCCGCCGCCGAGCCGCACACGTCCCCCGCCGCGGCGGCCATCTTCGGGCGGCGACTTCCCCGCTCTGACCCGCTGGGGGCGGGAAGCGCTTCCTCCTCCTCCTCCTCCTCTTTCTCTTTCTCCTCCTCCTCTTCCTCCTTCTCCTCCTCTTTTTCCTTCTCCTCACCGGCCCGGGGCCGCGGCCGCCCTTACCCCTTCAGCCCCGCGGCCGGAGGGCGGGCGGGGGCCAGCCGCCATCTTAGCCCTCCCCTCACCTCGCCGCCACCCTGGTCCCCTCCAAAAACAAAAAAAAAACACCTCAAAAAATCCTCCAAACGGGGCCGGGGAGCCTCCACTGGCAGCCGGGAGCACGACTGGCTCTCCACTATAAATTACTGTTTTATTTTAACCACCTTGACGGGGAAGGACAGCCCCTCTCAAGCGAGAAGGCGCTGTGCCCCTCACGGTGTGAGGAGACGTGTCCAGCTGCCCTCAAAACTGGCCCAGCCTTCTGCAAAATAAACACAAAATTTGCACACGCTAACATGCGCCCTTGCTTTCCCTTGCTTGGCCGTCTGCAAACGCCTAAAATCCATGAAAACAGAGAGTTTAGTTGTATTTAATCATACTTTAATTCATGCCGGCGCTGCCAGAGCCCGCTTGCACTCAGCCCCGCTCCTTGATCGCGGGTTTGGGAACGTGGGATGGTTTCTTTGGGGAGCTTTGGGTTTTTTTTCGGTGTCACTAGGTGTCACTGTCGGCTTGTGGTTCTCCTCCAAGTGGTTAAAATCCTTTTAGCTTTTTTTTTTTTCCTGCGAGCCCCTGTTGGGAGCGCTGCTCTGCAAAGCCATGCCCGCAGTCCTGCAGACAAGGACGCGTGCACAGGTGAATAAATGCTACCTTTTGACTACTATTTTAATAGCGTACTCATGCTAACAGCAGCAAGAGTAGCCATTAATGTAATAATAGCGCTGTGTGTCCTTTTTCTGTAAGGTTTCAGTGGGAAGTCATAATGTAGGAGTACCAGCTTGAGCCATGACCCAACCCTTTCTGCCCATGCTAACCCAATGTGGCATTTCTTACTATAAATGCAGTCCCAATTCTGCAGGAATTGGACAAAAAAATATCTACTTTCAACCTTAACATGGGCTATCAATTTCCATTAAAAAAAAAAGGGGGGGGTGGGATGGAAACACATGTGCTTTTTTTGTCTGAATAAATTTCACATTAAAATTTAAGTGGTTGGAAATATGTTTCCCCCATGCTTTCTGACACTTACTCACAGGTTAAATTTCAGCTCATCAGTTTAAAAGCTGCCCTTGCTCAACTCCAAGTATTCAAGCCGAGGTCAGTGCGCAGGTTTACCAGCAAACACACAAGTGTGTGAGGGGGAAGTGCTTGTGTTTGTATTGGCATGTCAGGAATGAGAATGGGTCAGAGGAAAGCACATTTTGATGTCTTCTGCTGTTTGAAAGCGGCTGTTACTTTTTGACAACAGGAGTCTTATTAGGAGGTTTCCATTTTTTATTTTTTTTTTAAATCAGTTTCCCGGGAAACACAGAAAACCAAGCACAACAAAAAGGATGGACAGCCCATCCTCGGCAGCTGTGGGGCAAGAAGCCACCAAGGCATCGCTGGCCCACCTAGAAACCAAGGTGATGCCAAACCCTGCCATCCCCACCCAGTCCCATTTCTTTTTTAAAATACGCTATTTTTATTAAGAAACAAATCAAATAAATAACACTTACCAAGAAAAAGAACTTATTTCTATAAATAACAATACAAGAGTAAAGTGATATGCAGTGTTGTGGGTCAGGAGGAGGCACAATGAATTATCCTGAGCTCGCGGCGCACTGGGACTGCAAGGTGACAGCCAGCGTGCGTAGCTGCTGCTGGTGTGGACACCAGCCCCAAAGCATTACTAAAACAGACAGGAAAGCCCAAACAATTATTTAGTCCCAGCCGTCAGAGCCCTTCCACCCACCATACAACAGCGCGTGGTTACAGATGTGCTCGCCAGGCGCTCCGGGTGCTGCTTGCGCCGTGGTGTGTAAGGAGAGGAGAGAGCAGCTGCCGTCTGGGCCGGGATCAGCACATCTGGCCGAGGGCAGGGGGCCGTCTGAACCAGCAGAGGTGTTGGAAAGCTGCTGTTTTATAACAGCCCCGATCCCCGCACCTCAGCAAGCCGGAGGAGCCCCTTATTCCCCGCTGCGGCAGCATGCACACACCGTGGAGGGTAAGGCAGTGTCAGAAGGCTGAGAGACCCACAGGGGTCTGGAAGGCAAAACGAAGGCAAAATACAGCAAGGCACAGGACAGGAGGCACTTCTGCTCCAGGGGCAGGCCCAGGCCCTGTTCATCATACTGCAAGGATAATATATGAGCATAAATACGATTATGACAAGAATAAAGATACTACGGGTGGGAGCAAAGGACTTTACAACTTTCACTTTTTTTTTTTTGTTGTTGTGATCTCAGTATCAAACATGGGAATCGAGATGTCCAGGAGAAACGACCAGGGCTGATTCTCCTCCCAGCGCAGGTTTCCCTCTTGGGAGCACACGGTCACCTGCAACACCCTGCGTTCAAATGCCCTCACGCTCACAGCCTTCACGGACACCACCTGAGTGTCACCCCAGCCTCTCTACTGGAAACTGTTTGTGCTCCCTGGCACTTCAACAGCAAACGAGATCACACGCCTTGCCACGACGATGGCGCCATCACTGCAGCTGGCCTGGCGATGAACCCCAGGTACCTGGCTACCAAAGAGGGGTCTCTGCACTTGGGGGGCTCGTCCCAGCCAGCTGCAGTTCCCTCAGACTGAGAGGTTTAAGTCTACCTTGGACCAAGCAAGCACAGAAGTGCTTGCACCCCCAGTACACCTCTGTCCCGCAGGCACATCTGCAAAAACAACAGTGGCAGCGGAATCCCATCAGCTGCTCAAAGCTCAACGTCCACAGTGTCCTCCTCACGGTCCTTGACGTCCGTCGAGTCTGCGGAGGCGGGCTGCATCACCCCAAACTGCGCCAGCTTCGCCTTCTTCTGCTCCATGCTCTGCTTCCTCCATTTGATCCTCCGGTTCTGGAACCAGACCTTCACCTAGCAGGAAAACGGCACAACAGCTTAGCCCGAGGTCTTCAGAAACATACTGGGAAGAGCAGAAAAACTTCAGATCCGGTGTCGTGCAAGGATCCATACTGCATCAATTGTCTCCAGAGGATCTTAATACTCTACATTAGTCCTACCCAGCTCGAACTCCCATGCAAACAGCTTTGCGCACCTAAATGTTTTTTGCTCTTCTTAAAAAAAAAAAAAATAATAAAAAGGATCGTCCCCAGCTGCCCCGTCTCTTACCTGAGTCTCCGTGAGATGCAGAGTTGCAGCCAGGTCGACTCGCTCCGTGCCCACCATGTACTGCTGCTTGAGGAACTCCTGCTCCAGCCGCTCCAGCTGCTCTGGTTTGAAGACCGTGCGGACCCTCTTCATCTTGCAGGGCCCCCCGGACCTCCAGGGCCCAGCGGGGCCCAGGGGATCGGTCCCTACGCAGTGAGACAACTCCAGACCTGCAAGAAACGGGGATTGAAGCGGTCTGCACGGTCGAGGCCGTTCCTCCAGCCCCGTGCAAGTGCCGTGCCCTGCTTGCTTCTGCTCTAGCTGAAATCCAAACTCAGCTAGCTGCCCCGCAGCACACTGCACCGAAGGGGGTTGTGAGGAAGTAGCACAAAAAGCAAAGCAGAGATGTCCCTACAGACAGGTACAACCTAGAACAGTCCTGGACACGCAGCCAGACCCAAAGAAATCAGGCAGCACTCGATATGAGCAGGGTTTAGCCCTTTTACAGGATCCTTGTAACATTACAAAGTCCATCAGGAGCTGTTGAATGCAAAAATGCCACCTCCACCCCCGAAGTCCCTAATCCCAAGTGCCTCATGGGGAGGTTTTGCCAACGTCAGCCCCCTGCTCCTACCCTTCCCTCGGCACCTGCAGCCAGCCAGAAGCAGGGGGAAGATGCTGAAGCTGGCCCGATGCAGGAGAGCTGCTCCCAGAGCAGGTCCTCACCTCCTCATCCCAGTCCCTCAGCAGGGTGAAGGAGCCAGAACATCATCAGCAGGATCTGCTCTCTGCGTTGTGTTGCTCTCTGCCTAGTTGTGGCCTGATGATAACGATAATTGCCTAATTAACACCCAAAACAGCACCACCATCACAGGATCTGCTGGCACCAGCCTAAGAGCAGTGCTGCGTCTTGGTCCTAAATCTCTCATCCTGCCCGCACAGATCCTGAGTTGAACACATCTCCATGAACAGGAGTGAGGCTGTGACCCCCAGGTCTGTGTCTGCAGCCAGCCCTGTCCCCCCAGGGACCTTCCCACGAGCCAGATGTCCCCGGTGTCACCGCCAGGACTGCAGAGACCTCAGTCAAGGACCGAGCAAAGGGGGCAGCAGCTGTCAAGGTAGGAAACTTTGCATCCAAGATGCTGGTGCTGGAGTTACAGCACACACAGGTACATTAGTGGGGGCTTTGCACCGCTGGGTGTAAAGCACTGAGGGACGGTCGAGTCCCCAGGCTGCTGGATCGGGGACCTCTGCTCCTCTTCTGAGCCCCAGAAAGGCTCCAGGCAGCGGGACCTGCGCACACAGCTGAGAACCTTGGTCACTGGTGGTAACTGGGGCCAGGAGAACACCCCCAGGTATCAAAATACACTCGGCGAAGGTGTCAGGAACCTGGCAAGATACGTCTGATGCTACGGCAGCCTCTGTCCTGCCAACACTCAGACACGCTTCAAGGATGAGAACCCGCTTTTAAAGCCAGTGGGGCTTTCCTGGATGGAAAGTAAACCACGCAGCCTGCGTGCGCAGGATCAGGGCAGTAACACAGCCAGCACCGTTCCGAAATCTCAGCCCCCAGGCAATGCGACCTGGCGGGGGGATATCGGCTCAGCTTTGAGCAGGAGCTGGATTTGGCAGCCCGTGGGGGCCCGGTGTCACCGCACGGCGTCACCAGGGTGCGGCAAGGACAGCCACCGGCCGTTCGGCGGCGTAACAGGTCTTGGAAAACCAACAACTCCTTTGTCTTTCAGGGACATGCTGTAAAGAACGACGCCGATTCCTACCCTGTAATGACTGAGACATTCTCCAGGCACAAACGGGCACCTTGACCTACTTCGTCTCATTAATTGTGCGTAAGTTCTGCGTGTGTGCAAGGATTTGTGCCAGCTCAACAACCCTAACCACACTTACGCTATTTTCAGCACTCAGATAATTTCACCGGTCAGCCTTTTTCCCTGTTTTGGTACTTGGGATAATAGTGTGTGTGATTTCAAGTGAAATACTTTGTGGAAATAGTTCTGCAGACTGTTCGACTATATTTTCCTATCTGTATATGTAATACAATTAACTATATTTTCATATCTGTATATTTGATATAACACATCGAGTGACATACGTAGTTATAAAGATGCTGCCCGGTAAAAGAATTAATAGGTTAAATAGTTCTACTAAGTAGCTAAAAAAAAGATCCAGATAGCAAGTATTTTTGGTGTCTGAATATTGTAGCTGTCAGGATCGGGCTAGAGGTCCCAGTACAGGTAAAACTCTGTGCTTGGCTGCAGGTTTTCCCTGTGCAACAGAGAAACACGCTCTGAATACAGACAACTTCCAGAAAAAGAAGGGGGCAGCTACCCTGCAGAGAGGCACTGCCTCAAAGTAAATTAACGATTCTGAGCAGAAACTTACCGTGTCCCTCCCCGAGAACACAGGGCGTGCTGGGTTAGCATCACCCATAACCGCGGCATAAACTTTACCCACATTTTCGCCGGGTGCTCACTATGAACACGACCGCTTGTGCGGGCCAGGTGCTGCGAAACTGCTGCCAGGGGTCCCAAAGGGGTCCCAAAGGGGTCCCAAAGCCCAGGGCGGCTGCGGGAGAAGCGGGACCCAGGGCTTTGGGGAACACGGCAGGGCACCACGCGTTGCGGAATCACAGACTCGCCTAGGTTGGAAGAGACCTCCAAGATCACCTAGTCCAACCTCTGACCTACCTTTTTTTTCGTGGGTGGGAAGAAAAAAAAAAAAATCAGTTCCATCCACTGAAGCAGCCCTCGGTCAGGGGCTAGGCGTAGCCAAGGGGGCTCTCCCGTGCCCCAAAGCGACCGGGAGGGACTAAATCCCACCAGGGGCTGGCTTCGCCCCAACCGGTTATTGTCGGGGGTACATGGCTGATAATTGCTGAGTGAGAAGGGGGGAAAAATAATTCTTAGGGATTTTTTCCTCGCCCCCCCCCCCCCCCTTCCCTTCCTCCAGCCCAGCCCTTTTAACCCCGGGGGTCGGCCGAGAGGCTGCAGGAGATGAAACCGCGGCCGCAGCGGTGGAAAAAAGGCATTTTGGGGGGGCCGGCCACCCCCTCACCCCCCCGACACGGGGCTGGGGAGCAGGGAGCCCCCGGTGTCCCCCCCCCCGGATCCCCTCTCACCTGCGCCGCTGCCTCCCCAGCCCCAGCCCCAGCCCCAGGCCCCCGGCAGCGCCCCCGGCCCCGGCCAGCTCGGGGGCTGCGGGCAGGGGGCGGCGGGGCCGGGCCGGGGGGGGGCGGCCAGGATCGCCTCGATGTGGAAGGGGGTCCCGGGGGTCTTGGGGGGCGGCATGGCCCGAGGTTGCTGCCGGCAGCCGGCCCCAGGGGTTTATATGGGGCGGCGGGGAAGGGGCGCGCTCCCGTATGCAAAACGGGGGCGGGGGGGCTGCCCCACACCTCCGGGCCGCACGGACACCCCCCCCGCCCCCCCGGCCGGGCCAACGCCCCCCAGAGCCCTCCTCCCGAAATAACAGCCCCCAAAAACCTCTCCTCCCCAAATAACAGCCCCCCCAACAGCCCTGATCCCGAAATAACACCCCCCAAAACCCCTCCTCCTGAAATAACAGCCCCCCAAAACCCCTTCTCCCCAAATAACCCCCCCAAACCCCTCCTCCCGAAATGGCAACCCTCCTAAAACCCTCCTCCCGAAATAACAGCCCCCAAAACCCCCTCCTCCCCAAATAACAGCCCCCCCAACAGCCCCGATCCCGAAATAACACCCCCCCAAACCCCTCCTCCTGAAATAACAGCCCCCCCAAAACTCTTCCTTCTGAAATAACACCCCCCCAGACACCCCTTCTCCCCAAATAATCACCCCCCAAAACCCCTCCTTCAGAAATAATCACCCCCCAAAACCCCTCCTCCCGAAAAAACACCCCCCAAAACCCCTCCTCCCGAAATAACAACCCCCCTAAAACCTCTCCTCCCAAAATAACAGCCACTGACACCCCTCCTTACGAAATAACGGCCCCCCCGAAACCCCTCCTTCTAAAATAACACCCCCCCAAAACCCCTCCTCCTGAAATGACAGCCCTCCGACAGCCCTCCGACCGAAATAACACCCCCCAAATCCCTCCTTCCGTAATAATTCCCTGACAACCCTCATTCCAAAATATCATCCCCCAAAAAACAAACCCTCCCTCCGAAATCACCCCCCCCCAACACCCCGCCTTCCGTCGTATCACCCCCCGCCACCCCCGTTCCAAACCGACGCCCCCAGGGCCACCCCACCCCCGCGTACCCCAATGCTCCTCCTTCCAAACCAACCCTTCCCTCCCCAAACCCTCCCCAACTCCCCTCCTCGCCCCCCGACCCCCCTTTTTCCCCACCAGCACCCTCCAGCTCCCCTCTTTCCGCTGCCACCCACCCCTTCCCCCACGGACGCGCCCCGGACGCCGGCCCCATCCCACACCTCTCCCCGGGGCACCCCAAACCCACAGCCACGCGTGCCGGCGGAGCATCGCCCCCTGCGCACGGGGTACACGTGGCTGGGGGGGTGTTTGGGGCTGTGCACCCCCACCCCCCCACCCTGGGGACACGGGCACACCATCCTCGCCCAGGCGTGTGACCGTGCTTTGGGGTCTGGTGTGGGTGGCAACCCCCGTGTGACGCCCCCCCCGGAGCCGATGGAAACCCGCAGCCGGCGCGGACGCCTCCAGAATCGACACCCGAAATTCGTTTTGCCACGTGCGAACGCAGAGAAATCCCCAGACCGGAGCGATCGGGTTGTGAACACGGAGCCGAAATCCCCCGTGGCTTTAATAACCCAGCGCTAAGCGTGCGCCCGCGGCAAACCCTGCCCTAAACGGGGGGATCCGTGCAGGTTGCTCACACTCCGAACTTCCTTTCCATCGCCCAAGCCAGAGAAATGGACCTCCCCGCGAAGGTGCAGCTCAGGGTTTTAAGCGATTGGAGCGTTTCAAGGAAATTTGGGGGCTGATTTCCTTTTCGAAGGGCTGGCGTCGATTCCCCCGCTGGCGTGGCAGCACCCCGGCGATGGCTGCGGGAGCCTCCGGGTGGGACAAAGGAATCCCTCGCGTTCGCCTTTGAAACGCGTTTTTTTTTTTTCCGCCCGTTTAGCATCCTGCCTTCCACGGCGGCTTCAAAATCGGTGAATAAATACAGCTGCCGCTTTATTGCCCCCTGTCCAAACACGCGGCCCCGGCCCTGCCGGCGGGCAGCCGTGCGCCTAATTGAAATCACACGTTCAAAGCTGGGCGAGCGCCGAAACCTCTCCCCCCCACCCCCAAAAAAAACAAAAAAAACCAACTCCACCGAGGAGAAGGTGCGAGGGATTCACAGCTCCTGGCCCTGCTTTGCCCAGATTAAAACGTGGATTAAAACGCGGTTATACGTGAGCTTTCCTGGCCTTTTTTTTTTTTTTAACGTTAGGAGGCTGTGAAATTTCTTAATTATTATTTTTTTTTCTCCTTCTAGGAAGTCAGAAATGCCAGTATTTGGCTCCCCACGGGAAGAGACGGGAGAGACCCTCTGCCCATCGGCGTTTCTACCCTGCAAGGCTTTGGGATGGGCAGAAGGGCGGTGGTGGGATGCTGCCGGTGAGTAGGACGGATGGACGGACGGACGGCGAGGCGGAGGGACGGACGGACACGGCAGAAGGCCTCTCCCGCTCGAGCCGCCTAACGAGGCGCCCCGTTGCCCATTAGTGCTGTGTGCTCAGCTAATGCGTTTGGGTTAAAAAGCTGGAAATTTTCACCCGCTGGTAACGAGCTGGGAAATGTAGCACCCAGCAGCCAGGCCGAGCAGGGCAGGTTGAGCCCCTCCGGCCCACCCCGTCCGCAGGAGCTTCTGCAGGGGCTGCGAGGGGGAGATGAAAGGATGGACCCTGATCCTCTTTTATTTTTTATTTTTTTGGGGGGGGGGGTTCTTTTCTTTTTTTTTTTCCCCCCCCAGTTTTGTTTTTCAAGAGCGCAGAAAATAAAAGGGGAGGGGGAAGCCTCTGAAGGGGAGGGGAGGGGGGGAAAAAAAATCCCAACAACAAAACAACAAAAAAAAGCCCCCAGCCCTTTGTAAACATCCCCCCTGAGCAAAGGGAAGGGGGTGAAAAGCATTTCCTGATAACTCCATTAAAGAATGAGGCTGCATTAACATTCCAAGTACCTCGGCAAGAGATGAAAGTGGGGAACTTGAGCTCAGCCTCTCCTTGCTCCAGATGTTATTATGGGCTCCCTGAAAGGTTTTTTTTATTTCTTTTTCGCACGGGGACAAAGATGTTGCCTACTTCAAACGGGGCTAATTGATGCTAATGACTATCAGATAGAGTGGGGGCCCTCGTTCCCCCCTGCGAAGGGGAAAAGAGAGAGCGCATTTTACAATCCCCCCATAGAAAACGCCCCGCTCTTCAAACCGGGTCGCTGCTCCGGGGATTTTTGTCTCTCCTCGGCTGCTGCTTTCTCTCCTCCTCCGCTCCCCCCCCCATGTCTTTTTCTGCCCCCCCTCGCCCTGGGCGCCCTCGCCGCCCTCGCTCGTTCGCCCGTGCGAAATTTCGCACCTAGCCTCTGCCGGGCTCCGGCCGCCACCCGCCTCGAGCCTCAGGCCTTCCCGGTGGGCGAAAGATGGAGCAGGTTTGTTTTTTTTTTATTCCCCCAAAACCCACAGCAAGCACACGAGGAAACGGGAGCGGGGCTCGGCGCGTCGGTAACCCGCGAGGCGTCCCGCAAGGGGCAGAAAATCGCCCCGGCGCTGAGCATCCTCTGGGGCAGGGCCTAGCGGGGAGAAGATGAGCCCGGGCCTTTTGCTTTAAAGCAACAAAAATGGGCTGAGAAGCGGGGTGCCGAACGCCGGCTTTACCCCCGTGCCGGATTTTTGCAGCCTCTTCTCCAGGATCCCAACAACCCAACATCCCCCAAAGCGGGGATGCGGTGGCGCCCGCGGAAAGGCGGCGGGGAACGTCCCCAAATGGGGGACTCCTGGAGCTGGTGGCTCCCCCTTCCCCAAAACGGATCCCCCCCGTGGGGAGAGGGGAGCTGGGCTTCGTGCACGCTGCACAAAGCGACGCGGGGTCTCTCCCTGGGGGATAACCGAGGTGTCCATCCCCTCATCACAACATCTAGAGAGAAGTTCCTCTGGCCAAGTGTTATTTTCATGTGTGCTTTCTCCCCGGGGAGCTGTGCCGGTGCTGGGCTGTGACACGGGGGTGGCTTTGCCACCTCGACCAAGGTCCCGGGGAGGCGCAGAGACCTCCAGAGCACGGCGCTGGTTGCCCTTGGCAAGCCCCGCTTGCAGCAGGGATGTGGCCACCGAACACTTGGCCTTCGGGACCCTCAGCACCTTGCGAGGTGCCGGTAACAGACCCAAACCGGGGAGAGGACGGGAGAGATGGCATCTGGGAGCGTGGCACGGCAGCGGGAGCACGGCCAGCTCCCCGCACCGCCCAGCACCCCCCCGGGGGTGGCTGCCGGCTGCGGGGCAAATGCTGCTGGCCCCCAGTTTGCCCCACTGGCCACTGGCCAGGCTGCGAGAGCCCCGCGCGAGTGGCAGCGCGGGGAGGAAAGGATGGACGGGATGGGATGGAGGAAGGATGGTGGATGGAGATCATCCAGGAAAGGATGGAGGAAAGGAGGAGCTGGGAGGGTGTTTCCTCCGAGAAAAGACGTGCCAGGCACCGTCCTGCGAAGGGGATTTTCCTCTCCCCCTGTCCCCTCGCCGTCCCCCCGGCCGCTGGCTGCAGGCCCCCGAAAGCGAGCCTGCCGAAGGGGGATGCTCTTTTTTGGGGGCCCCCGCTTGCTGGGGGAAGGCAGAGGGCAGCATCCTCCCGGCCCCCGGCCCCAGACAGGCAATACACAACCCAGCCGGCCCGCAGACGCTGGCCCCGGCCGCATTGTCAGGTTAATTTGGGGTAATGGGCTGCAAAGCACCTCAGCCCCATCCAGCTCTCATTAGCACTTGATAATGTCAGGCATCCTGAGGGATTGCTGCTCCCCGAGCCGGTCCCCGGGGGCTTTCCGTGCTCCAGCCGGTCCTGCCCCCCAAAAATGTGGGGTGCAGCCGGCCCTACCCCAAAAAGTGCGAGGTACAGCAGGTCCTGCCCCAAAAAAACTGCGGGACGGAGCCGGTTCTGCCCCCAGAATTGCAGGGTACAACAGGTCCTGCCCCAAAACTGCAGGGTACAGCAGGTCCTGCCCTAAAACTGCGGGGCACAGCCGGTCCTGTCCCCCCCCAAAAAAAAATGCGGGATAGAGCACGTCCTGCCCCAAAAACTGTAGGATACAGCAGGTCTTGCCTCAAAAACTGCGGGATACAGCCGGTCCTGCCCCAAAAACTGTGGGACGGAGCCCTGGGGGGCTGCAGCAGGCTGGCTGCTGAGTGTCTGGGGGGACCCCAAAATGCTCGCCACAACTCGCCACCAGCTCGCCCCGAAGCTGCGAGGACGAGGAGCACCCCGAAGCCCCGCATTCCCAATTAATTGGGAATTAGAAAACCGGCCCGGCACCGAGGCAGCCCTGGGACGGTCCTGAGTGCGCCATCAGCCCGCTGCCCCCTTCAATTATCTTCTCTCCCCGACATTGTTCTCTCCTAATGAGGAGGCTAATGACCAAAGGATGGTTCATAAGTGGTTCCCAGACTCTCCTTGCCCAGGGCAAACACCCGTCCACAATAGGATCACAAATTGTAGGGAGAAGCCCCGGCTGATCACATCAGAAACGGTGCGGGGATTTATCTCCCTGCCTTAACAACAACAGCGTGCTCTTAATCGCCGCTCCAAAGGGACAGCTAGCGGGGGATCTGCCCGGCCTCATCATTAAAAGCTGGCAGCATCTTTGCTAGCGCTGCCCCTTTGTTCATCTTTCATTATTCCGACGCTCCGGCCCCGTTAATTCCCCTCCATCTTATTAAATCAATAGAGAGGGAGCGGGGGGGAAAGGGACGGGGCAGAGCGGGGGTCGCATCCTGCTGGGCTCCCGGCAAGGGGTGCGGGGTGTCGAGGGGACGGTCCGAGAGTCTGAGGCTGCATTTCCCAGCCTCTGCGGCTGGGGAAACTGAGGCACGAGGGCAGCCCAAGCCCCGGGGTGTTTCGGCACTCAGGGGACGCTTTATCCCACCGCCAGTCCCGCACCTCCCACATTTTCCCTTATTTCATCCACCCCACCCCATCGGGACGGACTTGATTGAATGCGATCGAGTTTTATAATAAAATCAGCCTCCCCCCCCCAAAAAAAAACCATTCCCCGTGAGCACCAGGGAGCCCCCAGGGGCTGCTGAAGTGGTCCCTCCACTGAGCTCCGGCCTGCAGAAGGAATAATGAGGGGTTAAGACAAGCAGGATAAAAAGCTGTTCTCCTGAAAGTCGGAGGGGGCTTGCCCACACCAGCACCCTCCTGGGAACGTCCCCACAAACCATCCTGGGATCCCCCTTTGCAGGGGAATTCGGGCTCTGGGCTCTGTACCCACCCCCATGACCAATGGTGCAGTTTTCTTTGATTTTTTCTTTGTTTTTCCCTTTTCCCCAGCTGCTCGTCTCACCGAAACAAACCAGACAGGTTCCTCGGAGCCCTGTGGCATGGAGGGAGCTGCTCCGCTGCTGGGCCAGGAGGGAAGGAGCAGGGCCAGGAGCACCAGCGGCTGCGGCAGGGCCCCATGGCAAACCCAGGTAGTTCCCTTAGGAGTGCGACCCCCTAAACTCTGAGATTTGGGCCACTGCAGCTGCGTTTCCAGGCAGGTCACCCCATTTTCACCCTGTTTTCGTGCACCAGCCAGGCGCTGCTTGCCAGCTGGGAGCGTGGTGCCCCTCGGTCAGTGCCGCTCCAGCAGGGCCAGGCGATCCGAGGTGTCCCAAAGCGAGCGCGGGGTGGATTCACCCCACAAGGCTGCACAAGGTGGGACACGGTGGTGTTTCCTCTCCCCCGAGCAGGTGGAGCTGCTGGCAGCCTCGGGAAGCTTTATTTGATGTTTCAATCGGGAATTAAAGGGGAGGGAGAAGCGGGGGAAATGCTCCCTGACCATTTAACAAGATTACACGACGAGACGGAGCCGGGAAACGTGCACGGCCGACCCCGGTGCCCCGTGACTTGAGCCTCTGCTGCTGGCAGGCTGCTGGCCCCAGCACCCCGACCCCTCCACGGCACGCCGTAATCCCATTTAGCAAAAAGAGAGGGTGAGGGGACAGCCTGAGGAGGAGAACGGGGCTGCCAGCTTGGGGAAGGGACACAAATGTGCCTGGGAAAGAGCCTGGGACACAGGGATCTGGTGGCTGGTGGCTGCTCCAGCACCCTGCTAACTCCTACTGCCCTGAGCAAACCTGGCCCTGCAAACAGACCGCGGCCGTCGCCGTGCGCTCAGCAGGAATAATCCCGGCAGGAAGGACAGCGGGGGGCATGGGGAGCCGCAGGGCTGCAGCTCCGCCCGATGATCCCTTCTGCTATCTCTCCGTCCATCTCCCACCCTGTCTCATTGACCCAGCCACCCATTTGCACCTATTCATCCATGCCAGCAGGCCAGCATCCATCCATCCATCCCTCCATCCATCCCTCCATCCCTCCATCCATCCATCCGTGTGCAGACCGTGCTCCTCTGGGCAAATAAATCCACCCAGGCACAGCCAGCGACCGTCCTGCAAGCAGCCTCCGGCTCGTCTACCTGCAGGCACCGAGCGGGGCTGGCTAGGGCGGGCTCGGCACCGCAATCCTGAGCAGAGAGCCTTTATCCTCTTAATAAGGCTGCTCAGTTCTCACGTCCTCGTAATTACCTGCCACTGAAAACCAACTAACCAACCCTTTTTTCATTTTTTTTTTCCAGATGGGTGAAAGAACAGCAGTACCGTGCACAGTCTTGGGAAGGGACTGGTGGGCTGCAGGGCAGAAGGACCCTCAGGGGACACAAGGAGCAAAGACTCTGTCCCAGGTGATTTTATCCAGCCCAAAACCTTGCCAAGCTCTCGGAGCATTTGAAAAAGTCAATCAAGCCCATCAGGTTTAATTAAAGCCGTTTCCCCAGTTGGATGCTGCCTGAGCTGCAGGGGCATCGCCTGGCACAGGGACGGGTCCAAAGGGCCCGATCCTGCCCGATGCTGAGCACTGCCAGCTCCCAGGGGATTAAACGTGTCCTGAGAACAACTTAACTCTCTCAATCAGCTCGGCCCCCGGCCGGGCGATATTAAAACACCCCCGTAAGCCCTGTTGTCTCGGGGATGATTGCAATAAACCCACCGGCACGCCAGATTAGCGGGTCAAACCCGCCGGCGCGCCCTCGGCTCCCATCAGAGATGTGAAGACATTAGCACAGTTTGGGCTCTTTGAGACACGCCGGCTAATCCCGGCTCTAAAAACGGCCGGAACAAAGGGCAGCTTCCGTCACGTCGTCCCCTTCTCCCTGCATCATCCCCTTCTCCCTGCGCTGCTCCCCTCCCTGCGTTGTCCCCTCTCCGTTTCTCACCTGCCATCAGAAAATCTCTACCCGGGTCCCATCCTTCCCATCGCCAGGCAGGGTTAGCAGGGAACTGGGATTCCCTATTTCCCTTCTCTACAAAGTCCAGGGCCCCTGATTTTTCCCCGTTTTTCCCCAATTTTCCTGGCTCCTGCAGAGAGCAGGATGCCATCGCTGCAGCCCCAGGTCCCCGCTCGCTGCGAGCTGTAGGCAGAGCAGGGCGTTGCAAGGGAACTCTGCTGGCAGGAAAGACAGGCAGGTGGACGGACTGCGGGACGGAGGGGGGCTGCAAAGGTCCTGAGCGATTTTAGAGCCAAAGGAGGCATCTGAACACCCCGGTGCCTTTGGGATGAGCCCAGGAAAGGGGGCTGACGGTGGGTGGGGTGTGTGGGGTGCCCCCGGAGCTCCAGGACTTGGTCCCACGGACAAGCCCCTTTCACATCCCCCTACTCCAGGGAAGATGAACCCCACGGGCAGCAAGGGTTAACCAACCATCCACCCCACAGCGGGGCAGGACTCCCAGCCCCCCGGGGGAACCCAGGAACAGCCACGGCCGCTTTCTCCTCTACACCCAGCCTCGCATAAATAATTTATTTTCGCACTGCAAAAATAACCGGTGCCCGGTATATATTAGATACGCTCCTTGCCAGCTATGATACAACAACATATAATACACGGAACAAAACCTCCCGGCGGGGCGGGCTCAGCAGCATTTTGCCACAGTCTGTGCAGGGGGGGCCGCGGCCTCCTGGAGGCCCTCCGCCCCCGCCGGGAGGTCCTGCTCCTCCTCGCCGCGGTGGCTCTGCGAGTCGGGGCTCCTCTGCGGGGCGGCCAGGCCCATCTTGGCCAGTTTGGCTTGCTGCTGCTCCAGGCTCTGCTTCCTCCACTTGATCCTCCGGTTTTGGAACCAGACTTTCACCTTAGGAAGAGACAAGACGGAGCTTGGTGCTCGAACCTGGCTTTGCCACGGACCAGCAGCCAAAGGCAGTGCCCCCAGGCCCTAAACAGCTTCCCCCGACTGCCTGGGCCCTACACAGCTCCCCCCGATCCCTACATGGCTCCCTGTGAGTGCCTGGGCCCTATATGGCTCCCCCTGAGTACCTGGGCCCTACGTGGCCTCCCCCTGAGCCCTATACAGCTCCCCCCAAGTGCCGGGGCCCTACACGGCTTCCCCCAAGCTCCCGGGCTCTACAAGCCCTTCCCCCAAGCCCTATACGGCTCCCCCCAAGTGCCCGGACCCTACACAGGCCCTGGCTGTCCAGGACTGCTGTCCCCTGCCACCGTCTGTCCCCGAGGTGACAAAAAAGCTGTCCCCCAGCAGCTGATCCCACCCCGATAAGCTGGAGCCTGCCAGCGGGGGATAAAATCCAAACCCTTAAATTTGACATAAATTCAACCCCTCCAGCGGGTGGCCGCTTCGTGACTCAGTTTCCCCCCCCCTCTTTTAATGTAAATTTTTTGGGAACTTCCCCAAAACCCCACGCCCCGTGGATGAAAGCCTGGTGGGTTTGGGATCCCCCATCTTGAGCCCGCCGAGGGAAATTTCGGGGGGGGGCTGCTGGAGCTCGGGCGGTTGCCCGGACCCTCACCTGCTCCTCGGTGAGGTGCAGGGCGGAGGCGAGCAGGCCGCGCTCGGCGCCCACCAGGTACTGCTGCCGCGCAAACTCCTGCTCCAGCCGGGCCAGCTGCTCGCTGGTGAAGATGGTCCGCACCCGCTTGGCCTTGCCGGCCTTGGCCTTGAGGATGGGGAAGCAGCACTTGGAGAGGAGGAAGCCTGGGGGTGGGGGGAAGGAGAGGGGTGGGTTGGGGTGGGGGGGGTAGGATCCCCTGGAGGGTCCCCCCCTTGGAGCGAGGGGCTCCCTGGGGAGGCAGAGGGGATCTCCCCGTGGGGAGCTGCCCCCTCTCCGGAGCAGGAGGGGTCTCCCCATATGTGTCCCCCCCCATTTTGAGAGGATCTCCTCACACCCCAATTCCTCCTGAAGACCTGGGGGGGGTCCCCTAGAAGCAGTGGAAGGAGCTCCCCCACCCACAAACGTCCCGAAGGGGGAAGGCAGGCAGGGGTCCCCAGGGGGATAAGGACGGAGGTGGCCATTTGGGGACACCCCCCCCCCCCCCCAGCCTCCCCCCAAGCCCCCCGGGGTGGGGGGTCGGACCCTACCTGTGGCTCCCAGGCGAGCTGCCCAGGCTGGGGGGGGTCCGCAGCAGGCGGCGCAGAGCGGCCGGGGAGGGGTTGTGGGGCCGGGGGGGGGGTCCCGGAGGGGTCCCCAGGGGGGCAAAAACGGGGCTGGGGTCGGGGTCGGGGTTGGGGTCGGGGGGGGCGAGGCTCGTCCCAGCAGGGCTGCGATGGTGAAGGCCTGGCCGGGCCGGGAGGGGGGCGACGGGGCCGGGGGCGGCATGGCGGGGGCTGCTGGGGCTGCACAGCCAGGCTTTATAGGGCCGGGGGGGGGGGTAGGGGATGGGATGGGGTGGGGTGGGGTGGGACGGGATGGGTGGGATGCAATGGGATGGGATGGGTGGGATGCAATGGGATGGGATGGAGCGGGCGGGGACCGCCCCAGGACACCCCCCCTGCAGCCGCCCCCACCGTGTTTGTGCCCCCCCCCCCCCTTCTCCGCTTCAGGATGCGGCCCCCCGGGGTTTGGGGGGGGGGGGGGACACCCCGAAGCCACCAGAGCTGCTCCCCCCCCTCCCCCGGGACACTCGAGGTGTGTGTGGGGGCAGATCTTGGACCCCCCCCGTCATCCTCAGCTGGCTGCACCCCTGCTTTTGGGGGGGGGGGCACAGCCATGCCTGGGCCCTCCGGGTGAAGGGACACGACCGGGGACACCCGGGGATGCGGTGGCAGAGGTGGGCACCCCCCCTTCACCGTGTCCCCCCCCCCCCCCCCCGGCAGGGCCCCGCTGATGGGATTCAGATGGTCATTAGGGCCTGAGATGCTTAAAACCGAGCGGCTTTTCCTAATGAGCTGGGAAAAGTCACACCTCGGGCCCGGCCCGGCGGGGGAGCGCGTCCCGGTCAAAGGACGCCACCGGGTTTATTGGGGAGGAAATGGGGTGCGGGGGGAGCTGGGGGGGCAGGACCCACACCTGTGGGGCATTTTGAGCCCCCCTTCCCCCCCCTCCCCTTGCTCGGTGTTCCCGAGGGAGCCAGGATCCTGCGCTGGGAATAACGGGGGCATCGCTACGGCACGGAGGAAAAAACATTTTGGGGGCTCTGAGCATCGCGGAGCGTCCTTGGATCCGCAGCTGCGTGGGATGGGGACCGTGGGGATGGGATCACGGCTCCGTATGGGGCTGGGGACTGTGGGGATGGGATCACGGCTCCCTGTGGGGCTGGGGACCGTAGGGATGGGATCACGGCTCTGTATGGGGTTGGGAACCATGGGGACAGGATCACGGCTCCGTATGGGGATAGGGACTGTGGGGATGGGATCACGGCTCCATATGGGGCTGGGGACCGTGGGGACGGGATCACGGCTCCATATGGGGCTGGGGACCATGGGGATGGGATCACGTCTCCCTACGGGGCTGGCTGCTGAAGGCTCCCTGGGTGTTTTATAGCAAAAAACCCCAAAACCCACCGCGAGGCCACCATCCCCGGCTTGCCCCACGGACACCACCCCGCAGCCCCTGCGGCCAGGGGCAAATAAAGGCCCTGGGGGGGGGGGGGGCAGAGATGAAAGGGCGGCAGATTTGGCGTTATTAGTTCTTAATTACGGCCTTGAAAGGGCCGAGATAAAAAGGCAGGAGGCCCCCGCCGCGGCGAGGTGCGTGTTTGGTTAGGAGGTGCTTTCCCTTTTTTTTCAATTCCCTTTTTCCTCTCTCCTGGCGGAGCTGTGTGATGGCACTGAGCAAACACCCCCGGCCCCAAAAGTGGGGGTCCCCGGCCCCCCCCCCCCCGGGGTTTTTCTTTGCCTACAGGGCTCAGAGCATCCGGGGGGGTGGGATGTGGGTGACAAGGGACCGAAATGGGGACACCGGATGGGACGCACGGGGATGGGACCCTGTGGTGCTTTGGGGCGGGCAGGTGGGAAAATCCTGCCCCGGAGAGGAGGGGGGAGGTTTTTAGGGCTTTTTTTGGGGGGGTCACTGCCTCCTTCAGCCAGGTCTGGACCCAGGAATGTGAGCAGGACCCGGGCGTTGCACCTGGCTGGCTCCTGCCTGATCCTGAGCCCCAAGGCCCTGCTGTCGGAGGGGGGAAGCTCCTGAGCTAATTAATATCAATTGCTGGTCATTAGCCCAGGCCCGGCTGTCTGGGCACGGTGTGGATTGCCCCGTCTGCCCACCGGGATGGGGCCTCCAACCTCACCCCCCCCCCGGCCAGGGGACATCAGGAGTGGCCCTGCTGGGGGCCGGGGACACCCCATTTTTTTAGGGGAAATCAGTGTTTTAACCAGTGCAGCTGAAATTCCCGTACAAAGCAGAGGAGAGCCGGGGGTGCCCGCTGCCGTCAGGTGCCCGAGGAGTTCTGCTTGCGGTGACAAGCCAGGATGTTTTAAAAGTCGGAAGGAAAACCTTTTTTTCATATATATATATATATTTATATACCCTGCCAGTTTCAAGGGGATCTCCTTGCCCAGGAGCCCTGGGAGGTTAAAAACCTCAGCAGACGGAGGCGTTCCTGCAAATGAAATCATCCGGAGCTATGACGCGGGCTAAAATATAAGGGGAAATTAATGGGGGAAACGAATCTCGCTCAGGGCATGGTGTCAGGGCCCCCGGCATCAGGGGCTGGGGGTTTGGTGCAGGGTGGTTACAGACACCCACAGCGATGGGCCTGCCCAGGTCATTTTTCCATAATCTCCCTCAATTTCTGTTTCAGGGCTTTTGTGGGGTTGGTGGCTCTGGACAAGTTAGTGGGCATCCCAGTTAGTGGATATCCCAGTTAGTGAGCATCCCAGTTAGTGAGCTTCCCAGTTAGCGGGCATTCCAGTTAGCAGGGATCCCAGTTGGGGGGCATCCCAGTTACTCAGCTTTCCAGATGGCAAGCGTCCCAATTAGCAGGATCCCCCTGAGTGGGGAGACGTGTCGATGAGTATCCCAGTTAGTGAGCATTCCAGCCAGCAAGCGTCCCAGTTAAGAGCCATCCCAGTTAGTGCAATCCCAGTTAGCACAACCCCAATCAGTAAGATTGCGGTTAGTGAGGATCTTGGTTAGCAGGGATCCCAGTTAGCATCTGTCAGTAAGTGGGGATCCCAGTTACTGGGGATCCCAGTTTGCAGCTTCCTATTTATCAGGAGCCCAGTTAGGAAGCATCCCAGTTAGCAGACCCCTTAATTTGCAGGATGCCAATTAGTGGGGTCTCAGTTATTGGTCACCCCAGTTAGTGGGCACCCCAGTTAGTTGCCTCCCAGTTAGTGGGCATCCCAGTTAGTGGGCATCCCAATTACTGGGCATCCCAGTCAGTGGGCATCCCAGTTAGTGAGCATCCCAGTTAGTGAGCATCCCAGTTAGTGAGCATCCCAGCTAGAGAGCATACAAATTAGTGGGGTCCCAATCAGTGAATATCCCAGTTACTGGGGTTCCAGTTAGTGTACATCCAGGTCGGTGAGCATCCCTGTTAGTGCGGGTCTTAGTTACTGGGGATCCCAATTAGAGGGGATCCTGGTCGGTGAGCATCCCAGTTAGCGGGGATCTTAGTTACTGGGGATCCCAGTTAGTTGGGATCCTGGTTAGTGAGCATCCCAGTTAGTGCGGATCTTAGTTACTGGGGATCCCAGTTGGTTGGGATCCTGGTTGGTGAGCATCCCAGTTAGTGCGGATCTTAGTTACTGGGGATCCCAGTTAGAGGGGATCCTGGTCAGTGATCATCCCAGTTGGCGGGGTCCCAGTTAGTCAGGATGCCAGTTGGCAGGGTCCCAGTTCGCAGGAGGACCCCAGGAGCGGGGTCCCGCTGGGTGCCAGCGGCCGGGGCCCGGCGGGCCGGGGCCGTTCCCCCGCTGTCCGCCAGAGGCCGCTGCGCCACCGCGCTGCGACACGGGGGGGGGGGACGGGGACACTGCGGTGGCACCCAGCGGGGCTGGGACACCCTGGGGTGGGACATCCCGGGAGGGGACGGTGGGGTGGGACACTGCAGGGATGGGGCATCCCGGGGTGGGACACGCCAGCATGGGACATGCCAGAATGGGACACACTGGGGTGGGACGCACCAGGAGGGGACACACCAGGAGGGGATAAACCTGGATGGGACACACCAGGACAGGATGCAGTGGGATGGGACACAATGGGATGGGACACAATGGGATGGGACACAATGGGATGGGACACAACGGGACGGGACACCCTAAGGTGGGACACCCCCAGGCCATGCATTTTCTCCCAGGACACTGCGTGGCTAGAGGGGGTCCCGGCGGCGGGTGACACCCAGCCTCCTCTCCACGCACGGGTGCTGCCACCAGCCCCGTGCCCTCCGGCTGAGCCCCAGGCGGCACCAGGAGGGTGAGGGCCACCTCCGGGAGGAAGCTGGGTGCGGTCCCACCACGCGTGACGGCAACCCAAGGGTGACCCAAGGAGGGTGGCTGTGGCACCCAGGGGTGCTGTCCCCCAGCGCGGCTGCTTTAGGGGCACAGACGGGGACTCTGACCCCAGCCTGGGGCTGGAACCTGCCCCAGAGCCCATCCCAAGCTGTGTGGCTCCCAAAGCTGCACAAACCCCGTGGGGATGGTGACCACAGCACCCCACGCGTTGGCAGCCCCCACGGTGGCCAAATTCAGCCCATCACTAGCCAGGACAGCATCGGGGCTGCAGCCAGCTCCAAAAAAAAACCCAACTAGCCCTAAAAAGGGGCACATCTTTGCTGCCTATGGGGCGACATCAATTCGGGACCATGGGCTGGTTGAGGGGCGCCCTCCTCCACCTGTGGGCTACGGGGTAACGGGGCAAAAAGTGGCGCAAGACGCCCGGGATCCCGTTATTTATTCCTTGCGGGGCACGGTGCGGGGGCTCTGCGCCCTGGGGTCCCCCCGTGCTGCACCCCAAAAGAAGAAGGGCCCATTCCCACCCCATCCATCTGCCCGGAAAGTCAAAAGCAGTGTCATCGCCGGCCCCGGAGGCGCAAGTAGAATTGATGGCGGGGGATTGCCGCCGTGCTTTGTCAACACAAGGGCGACCGAGAGCCCCCGGCCCCGCGGCCCCCCGCTAATCCCCCCGCTGCGCTCGCAGCTCGCCGTGGTGGGGGCAGCGCCGGCGGCGCGTCCCCGGGGACGGGCGGCAGCGCGGTGGGTAAGCCGGCGGGCGAAGGGCGGCATCGCTAACGGCGGATTGAGGCGGTTTCGAGGCGATTGCCCTTGGCTCCCCCTAATCCTCGGCCGTGAATGGGGTTTTCAGCTCGGGACGTCGTTCCCGCATTATGAGCTATCGATTGACTTGTAGGAAGGGGGCCGACGGAAAGAGATTTCTGCTCTCACGCCGCGTCGCCGCTTCCCCCCCGGGGAGCAGCTGTAAGGTTTCGGGGTCCTTCGGGAGATTTTGGGGACCGCTGGAGGGTTTTGGGGGTCAGCCCCGCGGTTTTTGGGTCTCGCCTGCTGGGGTGCGGCGGAGGACCCCCGCTGCGCCGTGCCTCAGCCCGGCGGGGACAAGGACACGGAGGCAGCAGCGTCTCCGGAAAGGTCAACCCGAGCCGTGCCACGCTGCAAAACCGGAATAATAATAAAACAGAATTATTTCTCCTATTTCCCTTCCCCAGATTAACGATAAACCGTCCATCCCCTCCTGGCCCCGATAACGCCTCGAATTTCCCTCGCAGGCCTGGAAATGCCATTTCCAGGCGGCGCGGGGCCCGCCAGGTCCCCTCCCTGCCAGCCTTTGATAGTTTTTTTTCTCTCTTTCTTTTTTTTTTTTTTTCCTCGGCCTTTTTTTTTTTTTTTTGATTTTTTCCCCTTTCGGTTCGAAACTGGAAATGCCCCTGGAGCTACAAACAATGCACAATAAAGCAAAATAATATTTTAGTCAAAATAGGCAGACGGCGCTCGCAGCCAACTTTCAAATTAGCATTTTGAGGGCAAATATGCAGACAATTTGAGATAATGAGGCCTGATTATTCAATCCAATGAATGTTAAATAGGGAGCGAGGGCGCCCGCGCCTTATCTCCCCCGCTTTCGATTTATTTTATTTTATTTTATTTTTAATCGTTCCACATTTGAACTCTTTATTTGTCTTAGCTCCAGCCCCCCCCCCTACCCCGGGGGGCAGCCGGCTTTTTGCAGCCGGGTTTTGCAAGCGGGGGCTCGCCGGCGCAGCCCTGTAGCGGGGGGGGCGCTTTGCAGCCTTCCCAAAATTCGTCCCTGTGGGGGTCTGCAGAGGGCCCTGGCCACCCGTCCCCGAAATTTGGGGCGGTTTGGGTGCGATTTCCAGGGCAGCGCGGCTATGGGAGGGCTGTGCGCCCGTGGGCAGGGGATTTGGGGTGCTCCCCGTCCCTGGACGGAGATTTGGGGTCCTCCCCAGCACATCCCTTGCCCCCGTTAATCCCAGGACGGGTTAATTAATTTAATTCACCTAAATGCAATTTCTTTGCCCCCCTCAGCGGGGACACCCCCCCCGGTGACCCCGGTGTCCCCGTGGGGCGAGCAGCACCCGTCGCCCCGCTTTTCCCAGCAGCTTTCCCAGCTCAGGGGATGGAATAATAATAAAAAACACTGATTCAGGGGTAATTAAAAACCTCTTTATGCCTAAAATATGAAGCTGGCAGGATTTTTTTTTTATTTAAAGTTGAATAAACGAGAGCTGCAAACCGGGCAGGGCAGGGGTTTGGGGGGGGGCACAAACACAATTACGGGGCAATGACAGCGGAGGGGGTGCAGCGAGGGGAAAGATAATCAGCGGGGGAAAAAAAGAGGGGAAAAACAATCAAAGGAAGGAAAAATAAAAGGCAGATGCTGCGCAGGGATAAGAGGCGGCGGCGGAGCGGGGCTGGGCACCGGCACCGGAGGTATAATTGGATTTCGGTTCGTCTCGGCGGCGATAAGAAATTCCCTGAAAAAAAAAAATCTATTTTTTTTTTGTTGTTGTCCCCGTCGCAGGCATATTTTAGTGGGAAATTTGCATGGGGCCAGGGCAGAGAGAAAAATAAGCGCAAGGTGGGGGGGGGATCGGCCCCGTGCCCCACCGCTGGCCGAGCGGAACGGCGATGGGGCCGATAGAGCAGGGCCCCGGCCCCGTCCCGCTGACCCGTGCCCCCGCCGCCAGCCTTATCGCGGTGGCATCGGGGCCCTGGCCCCCGGGGGGCTGCGATCGCCCCGCGATAGCGCCCCAAAAACCCCGACCGGCACGGTGCAGCAGCCCCGGCACGGTTTCTCGGCGTGACCTTGCTTGAGGGGCCGGGGAGAGGCGGATTTTTTTGCCGTGCTGTGAGGTTATTAGGCTCGCCGGGGAGGTTTTTAATTGCTTATTAGGAGCGGGGCCGGGTGCGCTCTCCCGTTTGCTGCGTGGGAAATGGCTCCGGGTGTTCAGAGGAAGGGGGAAGCGGTGCAGGGCCTGGTGGCACCCCGGCTGCGGAACAGCCCCGCGGGGCCACCGGGTGCTGCTGCCGCCGGGGCTGTGTCCAAGGGCACGGCGCCGTGCAAGGCACTGCGGAGGCTTTGCACCGCTCCGTCTGCTGGGTGCAGGGTCGCGGGGTGCTCCTGCTGCAAACGGTGCACGCTCGCACAAGCAAGTGCATATACACACATTAATGGGCGTGCCTGTGCATGCGCACACTTGTACGTGCATGCACACACGGACGTGTATGCACTAATATGCATGTGCACACACAGACAAGCAGATGCATGCTCACACAGGCAAATGTATCAATACACTTGCCAATTTATGCCCATGCATGCACACATGTGCATGTGCACGCACACACAAGCAGGTGCATGCTCACACAAGAAAGTGCATGAACACACATGCCTATTCATGCCAACGCATGCACACACAAGCAGGTGCATGCTCACACATGGCTGTGCATGCACACCCGTTCCCGTGCAAGCCCACACGTGCACACAGAAGCAGGTACATGCTCACACATGCCCGTGCATGCACACACAAGCACACACGCCCGTGCATTCACACACACATGCATACACATGCCCACACATGCGCACACACGTCCATGCGTGCACACAAATGCGCACATGTGCATGCACACACATGCACGCCCATGCCTGTGCATGCCCACAAGTGCACACACAAGTAGGTGCATGCTGACACAGGAAGGTGCATGCTCACACATGCCCACAATGCCTGCCCATGGCCGTGCACGCACAGACTTGCACACACAACCAGGTGCACGCCCACCCATGCCCGTGCACGCACACACGTGCACACCCACGCACGCGGTGCAGCAGGCACGAGCACGGGCAATGCTGCCAGCAGCAGCCCCGGGGTGCGCAGAGGGGCGCCGCAGGACGTGGGGACACACGGCAGCCCCCCCCCCCCCCCCCCCCCCGACACCCGCCCTTGCAGCGCCCCCTCCCCCTGCTCCCAGCCCCGGGGCCCCGCCCCTCGCAGCCCCCTCCCGCCCGAGGAGGGGCGTGGCCACCGAGAGGGGGCGGGGCCTCTGCAGCAGGGGCGGGGCTGCAGGGGCGGGGCTTGGTGCGAGGGGGCGGGGCTTGAGGGGGCGGGGCCTCGCGTTGGGGCGGGGCTTTGGGGCCAGACTGGAGCGTGGCTCGGGGGGCGGGTGGGCGTGGTTTGGGCGATGTGGGCGTGGCTTTGGGCAAGAATGGGCGTGGCTTAGGGGGTGAATGAACATGGGGTGGAGATGTGGGCGTGGCCTATGTGTGAGTGGGCGTGGCTTAGGGATGTGTGGGCGTGGCCTGGGGGTGAGCGGGCGTGGTTTGGGTCTATGGGCGGGGGAGGGGCGTGGTTTGGGTGATGGGGGCGTGGCTTCGGGCAAGACCGGGCGTGGTTTGGGGGTGAATGGACGTGGGTCTGGCGATGTGGGCGTGGCTTACGGACAGGTGGGCGTGGATTGGATGTATGGGTGGGGTCGGGGGCGTGTTTCGGACATTGTGGGCGTGGCTTTGGGCATGAATGGGCGTGGTTCGGGGGTGAACGGGCGTGGGTTCGGCGGTGCGGGCGTGGCCTAGCCCGAGTGGGCGTGGCCTATCGGCACGGGCGGGGCTTGGGGGCGGGGTTAGGGCGGCTCCCGCTGCGGCCCGGCTGCGGCAGCAGCAGCGGGGGCTCGGGGCCCGGCCCGGCCGAGCCCGGTTGCGTTGTACCGAGCCCGGCCGTGCCGAGCCGAGCCGGCCATGGCCCTGCTGCGGGCCGCCCCTCTGCCCGCCGAGCCGGCGCCGTGCTGGCTGCCCACCCACGTCCAGGTGACGGCGGTGCGGGCCCGCGGGCTGCGCTGCAAGGGCGGCGGCGGCGGCGGCAGCACCGGCCCCGGGGGCAGCGCCCCGGCGGCGGGTCCCGGCGACGTGTACGCCGTGCTGGAGCTGGGCCGGCAGCGGCAGCGCACGGCCGTGGCGGAGCGGAGCGGAGGCAGCGCCGAGTGGCGGGACGGCTGCGCCCTGGAGCTGCCCCCCGGGCCCGGCTCCCCGCCCGTCCTCACCGTCACCGTGCTGCAGCGGGCGCTGCTCGGGGCCGACCGCTTCCTGGGGCGCTGCAGCCTGGCCCTGCCCTGCCCGGCCCCCCCCGGCCGAGCCGCGGAGCTGGGGTGAGTGGGGGAGGGCATAGGGGGTGGGGGAGGGGAGGGGGGTGTGGGGGGGGTCGGGGTGTCGTAGGGTGTGTGTGGTCCCCCCCCAGGAGGTTGTATGGGGGGCGGTGTTGTAGGGTTCCTGGGAGCGTCCTGAATGGGGGCGGGGGGGCTGTGGGTCCCCAAAAGGGGGTGGGAGGTAAGGGGGGGGTGTGTGGGGGCTGCGTGGGTCCCAAAATGGGGGTGGGAGGTAAGGAGGGGTCACCAGGTCCCTGTGGACCCCAAAATGGGGGTGGGAGGCAAGGAGGGGTCACCAGGTCCCTGTGGACCCCAAAATGGGGGTGGGAGGCAAGGAGGGGTCACCAGGTCTGTGTGGGTCCCAAAATGGGGGTGGGAGGTAAGGAGGGGTCACCAGGTCCATGTGGGCCCCAACAGGGGAGTCAGGGGCAATGGGGTGTCACGGGGTCTGTGTGTGCCCCAAAAAGTGGTTTGCAGGTAACAACAGTTTGCAGGGTCCTTGGGTGCCCCCAAAAGGGGACTGCAGGTAACGAGGTGTCACCAGGTCCGTGCGTGCCCCAAAAACAGGATTGAAGGCAACAGCATGTCACAGGGTCAACGTGTGCCCCCAAAAGGGGATTGCAGGCAACGAGGTATCGCAGGGTCCATGCATGGCCCCGGAAAGGTGTCACAGGGGGTAGGGTGTTGTGGGGTTTGTGTGTGCCCCCAAAATGGGATTGCTGGCAGTGAGGTGCCACCAGGTCCCTGTGTGGCCCTGGCAAGGTGTCCCAGGGGACAGGGTGTTGTGGGGTTTGTGCGTGCCCCAAAAAGGGGATTGCAGGAGGTGGGGTGTCACAGGGTCCATCTGAGCCCCCAGAAGGGCATCACAGGGCATAGGGTGCTATGGGATCCCTGCGTACCCCAAAGGGGATTGAAGGCAATGAGGTGTTATGGGGTCCGTGGGAGCACCCAGAAGGGTGTCACAGGGCTCCCCATCACCCCAAACGTAGTCACGGGGCTGGAAATACCCCAGCATCCCTCCTCCCCCGGGAAGTGGGGTGCCACAAGGCCCCCCCAGGAGGCCGTGGCATGGATCCACGTGGGGTCTGGTGGCTTTGCAGCCCCCGGGGACGTCTCGCTGCCATGTCCCAGTTTGTCCCAGTGCTGTTCCCCATCCCGGGGTCCTGCTCCCAGCCCCACGAGGCGCTGCCTCCAGCAGGGATCCCCCTGCGGGCGGAGGACTTGCCGTCCTTCCTCCTCCTCCCAGGAGGGTTTAAAAACAGCCTGACGCTTCCCAGCCTTCTGCCAGGCAGCGGAGAGGCAGGAATGCGGATGAAATTCCTTCAGGGAAGAACTTTCTGAGCCTGGCTCCACGCACACCCGGCTCCTCCGTGCCCCAGACCCGAGGAATTCGGCTGGCCCACGAATCCCTCGCCCCCCTACCCGGGCACGGCCTCGCTGACGGGAGCGCGACGAGCGTGCGACGGGGTCACGAGCGCTTTTCCTGTGGCTCGTTGGTGTCTGCAAGCCACTCCTGCTAGCCCTAAAATGGGAGAAAAAGGGACAAACCCCGAAGCTGCTGTCTGAGTGCTCCCCCCCCCCGGCGTTTATTTCGCTTTTATTAGCGGGCGGCGCCGGGGAGAAGCCGGGCCTGGCTCCCTCGGCTCGGCCCTAATTCAAACCAGCGCCGCGGCCCTGTGAAGAGAGGGGCCTGCGGTGATCCCAGGAGGGTTTAAGGGGCCTGTGGTGATCCCAGGAAGGTTTAACGGGTTCGTGGCAAAGGTCTGGGCATCAGGGATCGCTGCTCTGTGGGGCAACGTCCGCCCCAGCCGGGCCCTGCGTGCCCGCGGCCCCATTGGGATTTGGGGTGCGAGGCCTTGGGGTGCGAGGCCCCGGGGCGCAGGGCCGGGGGTGCCCTGTTTTTTATTTTTTGCTGTTTGTCTCCCTCCCTTCCTGTAGCTCTGCTTGCATAAGGAGAACCAACTTCCCCTCGCTGGGGCTCTCGAGGCTTTTTATCTTCACCCGGGGCCTCCGGGATGGGAGCACGCACAGAAAACATGGTGGGGGGGGGTCTTCGGCTGCACCCCGAGCATCTACATTCACGTTAACCCCCAAAGCGGAGCTTGCGAGTCAAAACCATTTGTTTTTTGGCAAATATTACAAAAAAAAAATCTCCTCGCAGCGTTGGGGCTGTAAGGCTGGTCGGTTTGCACGCCGCCGGGGCTGCGCGTGTTTCACAGGGGGAACCGATTTCTGGCACCTCACCCGGCCCCGTCACCGACGGCTTTGTTTAATAGGAAGTTTATAGCTTTAAAAAAAAATAAAATAAATGGCAAAATAAGCCCAGGCTCCCCACCTCCAGGCGCGGGCTGTGCCATGCAGATAACCCTGGTGGGGACAAGGTGGGGCAGTGGCAGGGAGGGAGCTGGTGGCACCGTGCTGGTGAATGCCGTGGGGCTGAGCCCTGCTCCTGCCCCTCATCCCCTGCACGTTTCCCCTTTTCTGCAGCGTTCGGGGCACGGGGAGCTCCCTCGGTGCCCTTTTGGTTTTAGGTCCCCACCTGCAGCCCTTGCTCCGAGGCATGAAACTGCTGCGGGCTTGAAAAGGGCCCAAAAAAGAGGAGGAAAAAAAAAAAAACACAAAAAAAACCAACAAACCAAAACAGGCCTTGCTTGTCAGCGTGTTGACCTTGCTCTCGTTTTACTGCTGAGTTTTGCCTGGGCGGAAACTTTCCCGGTGGTGATTTTTCTCCTTGTTTTCAGCCCGGTGGAAAAAGTGCCGTCAAACTTGGACCCGTGGCTCGGAGCGGGGCCGTGGGCCGGCGTCCGGTGGCATTTATGAGCTGCCTCGTTCAGCTCCGAACGTCTCTGTTTTGTCTGGGGGAAAATCCGCTCCTGGAGCCGCCCAGGAGCAGCCCGAGGGCTCCCGTGGCCTTTTTGGGTATCCCAGGGCTGAAACCAGGCTCCGCGGCTCGGGGCTGGCGACAGCCGCGGTGCAGAGCGTCGCTCCTCGCTTCTGACTTGTGGTTTTATTTTTAACCCCTGGCTTTAACCCTGTTGGTCAAAGGGCTCTTCCCGGAGCTTTTTCTGCGCTGATCGTGGTGGCGGCTTCTTGCGTTGGTGGGAAGGATGGAGCCCTGCTCGCGTGGAAACATGTGGATGCTGGGGCATCCAAGAGCAAAATTCTGGGTTTTACGGTGCCAGGTCCCGTTAGCATCCTTTCTTCGTCCCTGCCCGGAGCCCTGGTGCAAAGTCACCCGTGGAAATGTCCCTCGTGGAAGCAGCCTGAGGCCAGGGGTGCAGATCCTTGCTGAGGTGCCTTTCCTCTGGGTGCCGACCCTTCCTAGCTAAAGCCCTTGGGGCACCCCGGGGGACACTGCCCCGAGCTCGGTGTGGCCCCGGGGTGCAGGGGAAGAGCTCCAGGAGGTCCCATCACCCCTGCCCGTGGTCACGACAGGGACCTCGGAGGGGCGAGGAGCATCCTTGGGGTGAAGGGACGGTCCCCAAATCCCCGCCGGGGCTCCCTGGCTGTCTTTCGGTCCTTCCCCAGCTGTCGGTCGTGCCCTCGGAGCAGGTCTGGGAGGTGAAAAATGTTAAAGCGGGTTCTTGGGGGTGGCCGAGACCGACAGTGAGCACCTCGGATGCTGTGGGCTGTGACGAAATCCTCGTTTTGGGGCTGGAAAGGCAGCCCCGAGGGGTCGTTGCATCCCCGCGGCCAGGAAATGCTGCGCTGTGTCGAAACCCCGCGGGCAGAGGCCGGTCCTGCCGAAACGCGGCTCGGGGTGCTCTGCCCGCTGCCCGTGTCCGCGAGGATCGGCTTCCTTGGCCGGGCCTTTGCAGCTCGGGGCTTGGCGGGGGCGCAGGGTTTTGGGTGTCCTCCCAGCCTTTGTACTCCTGCGGGCTGCTCTGAGCCTCGTGCCTCCAGGTGCTTGGTTCTCTGTGCGAGCCCTGCTTGTTGGGGAAGGATTTACAGGAAAAACGTGCGGCTCCCGCCCGCCCCCGCCTTCATTTTCACCTCCTGCTCAGTGCCCCAGCACCTGCAGGTGCGCCGGGGGAGCCCGCCCAGCAGCTCCTCGCTTTGGGATCCCACAGAGGTGGCTCAGGGCTCGTTTCTTCCTCTTCTTGGTGCTTTCGGGGCCAGCAGAGCGGTCCTAATCCCCCCTGCCTGGCGGGTCGGGGCATCCACAGGCACGGAGGATGCAAACCTTGGAAGCCCTGGGGCATAAGCAGATGAATATAGCTGCGTAGCCTGGTTGCTGTCTCCAGCCATTACTCTCTCCTCTCCGTTCATAAATGTTTCACGCTCCTTTTTACAGCTCCCTCCGTCTTCCTCCCTGCCCGTCCTGTGCCGGGCTGGAGAAATTCTCCGAGTTTTTCAGCGTGAGTTGATGCGCAGTGGGGCTGCGCGTGGCTGCCCCCGTGCCGGTGCTGCCGATAGCTCCTACCCATCCCTGCTCTCTGTCCTGCTCCCTCCTCCAGCTCCCGAACGTGGCAGGTGCGGATATGGGGCCACGCCAGGCCCCCAAAACCAAGGGGAGGTGGTGAGGGACGCTCGGGACCTTGCTGGGACAGACCTCGTGCCCTCAGCGCCGAGGGTACGTGCCGGGCTGGTCTGGTCGGAGCTGGAGCCACGGGATGAGCAGGGCAGAGTCGCCTCGTTAGCGTGCCCGATTACCTGGCGAGCAGTTCGAGCAGTTCGCTGCAGCTCGTATGGAGCTGTCGGAGGAACGACGCCTGGAGAGATGGCCTTCCCCTTCCTTCCCTGTCCGCGGGGTGGGGGGGATCAGCCTGGGTTTGTTTTCCGTCTGTGCTCTGGGCAGCTCGTGGGGGATCACCTTGCAGAACAGGCCGTCCAAAACCAACACGGAACAAAGCTACCCGGCAGAGAAGTTTCCCCGCGCCGGCGGGGGGGGGGAAGAAGCTGCATGGAAAACACAGGCCCAGATGGGGAGCCCAAACTCCCCGGGGGGCCGGCTGGGCCGTTTCCCACCCTCTGCTTCCCCTCTGGGCTCGGTGAGCTTCCTCCCCGCGGTCCCTCGGGAGGAGCAGCCGTGCCCCTCCTGCAGATGGTTGGGCTTTTCCCCTGGGTCTCCTCTTCTGTGCTCACCTTCTCGCCCCCCCCCCGGGGCCCTGGGCTGCCCCCAGCCCTGTCTCTGTCACTAATTAAAGACGTGGGGCTCCTCTGGCAGCGGGGCTGACCTTGGTGCAGGGATGATTCAGCAGTAAACGACGGGCTGGCGCGGCTGGGGACGAGGCTCTGGCTCCGTGCTGGGCTGCCTGGCTCCGTCCCGCAGCTCAGGCTGCCCCGTCCACACCGAATGAGCTTTGGGGAGGAGGCTGGCTGCCGGAGAGCCGCAGGAACCCCCTGTCCGTGCGTCCTTCCCCGCCTGCGTCCCCGAACGTGAGGGTCTCCGAGCGACTTGGCCACCCAAGGAGGCTCTCGGGAACCTGCCGCTGGCGAAGCGCTGGGACCAGGCCGGCGGTGAGACTGGGACACCGCTGCCGAAGGTACCCGGGGCGTGTGGGAGGGCTCTCCGGTCGGATCTCCGCAGGAATTTGGGGCGCCCGCCCGCCAAGCTGCCGGTGTGATGCTGAAGGAGCCGTGGGGGGACGTGGAAGGGGCGAGGGACGGGAAGCCTGGGCTCGGTCTCCCCACTGGGGTCCCCCCTGCACGGTTATTTCCATTAAGGCTTGGCTCCGTGCCCCCCGAGCCATCCCGGCAGCTGGGGGATGGCCCGAGGCAGGCAGGTATCTCTCAAACACGAACACGTTTTCTCCCTGATGGATTTGGGAGCGCCCGAGTGCCTTCCCCCCTCGCGTTCGGATGCCCAACGCGGCGTTTTTAGGAGCGCCGCCTTCGCGGGGCACTCCCCGCGCCGCCTGTAAGCGGTCACCCCGTGGTGGCCTGACGGAGGCCTGGGAGCTTCCCCAGCCGTGGGGACAGCAGGCTTCGTGTGACACTTGGCTGCTGGCCGCCAGGAGGGAAATGCTGGCCCGTGCCCTGCCGGCTCCCAGCCTCCCTTATCCAGGTCACTCGCTCGCAGGAGCGGGGAGGGCACGGGCCAGGCGCTGACCCCGAGCGCGGCGTCCTCGGTGTGGCCCCCTGCCCTCCTTCACCACCAGCTCCCCCGCTCCCTTTCCGCGCCGGGAGGTTTGTTTTTTATTTTATTTTTTTCCCCTTTGCTCAGCACTTTCCGATCCAGGCCGCTGCTGGAGGGAGGATGGGGGCAGCTCGTGCCTTTCGGGGGCAGCGCGCTGCTCTCCGCGCCTCCTGATCGATCCCGGCGGCAGAAAATAGCTGCTGGGCTCCCCCTCCCCGATCTGCCTTCTGCCTCTCGCCGCTCTCCTCGGAGGAGGTGAGTGGGAGGAGAGAGGAGCCTCGGCACGGGGAAGGTTTCTGGAGGTGCCGCAGAAGCGCGCTGACCTACATGAGCGCGCGTCGGATCCCGGAGCGGGAGGAGGGAACGTTTCGTATCCTGAGAGCTCGACGGGGCCCCAGCCGCTTCCCCTTTCTGGGGTGCCTGCAGGGAGCCAGCTCTCCTCCGTTCGTGGTTTCCTCCGCTGGGCAGCTCGCTGTGGCCCTTCCCCTGCACCCCGACCCGCTGCCCGAGGGGGCAAACGCGCTCCGTGTCTCCGGGGGGCTCGTGCCCAGCCGCAGGGCGCGAGGGAAGGAGCAGGACGGGGCGCCGAGCGCGCCCCTCCAGCTTTCCCGCAGCCCCCTTTAGGTACGGGCAGGCTTCTGGGAGGATTAAAAAGAAAAAACAAACAACAACCCCCCCCCCCAAACAGCCCTGATGTGGAAAGGCTCAGCGTGTGCCACCCGCTGGGAGCCCTGCCTGAAAATACCGCTTCGCCCTTGCCGAGGTGCGTTTCCGACCGGCCGCCGGTTGGCTCTCGGGAGCCCAAAATAGCTCCACGGTCCTGTGCCAGTGTAAGCAGAGGTTTTCCTTGAGCTGCTCTTTTTCTGAAGCAGGTTTAAGGCTCCTTCTTTTAAAGGCGGCGCCGGCGAGCAACCAAATGAGGTTTAATGACTGCAGCGTTAACAGGGACGGACGGGGGATGCGGCGCAGGGCTTTACGGGCTGCTTCGTCTCCTCATCCTCGCCTTTCCTCGCACTCACCCACCCAGATTTTCTCTCTCGCTCTTTATTTTTTTTTTTCCACGGGGTGATGCAAGGTATAAAAATGCCTCGGGATGTTTCCCGTCCGATGACTCAGCCGCACGTCGCTCGTCCCCCTCTCCGAACCTCTCCCAGGTCCGGCTGCGGGCTCGGTGCGCCTTCCTGCAGCCCTGGGTGTTTTCAAGCCTCAGGGTTTGGCTCTGAATACTTTAAATTTGGCATCTTGTGGGGGCGGAGAGGATGAGCTTTGGGCTGGGGGAGGATTTCACCCCGTGAAGTGCTCCTGCTTCTCGCTGGCTCCTGATTTGGGGATTCAGGAACCTCTCGGGGACGTGGTTCAAATTTCCTCCTCGCCCCAGTGATTTCAGCAGGGTCACACCCGTCCCCGTCGCTTCACATTTTCCTGCCCCGTCTTTTCCTTTTCCAGTCAACGCTAAGGATGGGAAACTCGGCGGGGATTTTCAGCTGCTGGGAAGTCACTAGGACGGGGTTAAGGCACCTCTTGGAGATTTCTTCCGGCTCCTGGAGGACCCTGCAAATCCCCGGGCTGGGTTTTGGGGCCGGCGTAGCCACAGCCATCTCTCCTTCCTCTGCCTGGGGGGCTTGGGGGGAAATCTTTGCGGGGACAAACCCAGGACCGACAAACCCAGGACCGACCGGGTCTCGTTGCCTTCCTGCAGCCGTGTGATAAGCGGCGGAGGCGTTATCGGGTCCCTGTCCCGTGGCACAGCCCTATCGTGTCCTCGGGGCACCCGGGGGATGCCCCGGGTGCGGAGATCAGCCCGTCCTGCCCCGGCAGCGCTGTGGGAGGAGGGGGGGGGGAAGGATGCCGGGCTGGTGGGTGCGGGACGGCAGTTTTAGGAGGAACTGCTTCCCCCGTGTCCCCTGCTGCCCCACCTCTGTGCGCAGAGCTGCCGACCAAAGTCTGCGTTTAGGGCCTTGAGATAGGTACAAGCCTTTTGCCTCCACTTTGGGCTTCTGCCTGCTTCGTTTTTGGTGACGTTTCTGCAGAATTGGGGTATTGAGGGGTATTGTATAAATATATAGAGTATAATATATATAAACCAACATATAGGTGCGTTGCATCCTCTGTCACTGACTGCTGGAATAACGTCGTGTTGGTGCCCCTGAGCTCCTGCGCCACGACAGCACCGACCCCCAACAGAAGGATTTGTTCTGAGTCACTGCCTCTAAGCACCAAAAAGCTGTCTTTTTTTAAAAAATGTGGGCTCGCAGCAACCTCCCAGCTGGCAGAGGGGAGCCTGGCCACTGGTAACACCCCCCTGAGATGCACGGGGGTGCCCGATGTCGGTGTGCGCCCGGTTGCACACGCGGGGAGGGTGGCAGAGCTCTGCTGCCCTACAACACCCCTGTGCCGGGGTTTGCAGCGCTGGGAGGTGACGGAGGCGCCTTTCCTTTTCTTTTCTCCGTGTCTCCAGGTGGCACAAGCTACACTCCAAGGCTGGGAAGAAGGAGAAGGAGCGGGGCGAGGTCGAAGTGAGCGTCCAGTTCACGCGCACCAACCTAACGGCCAGCATGTTCGACCTGTCCGTGAAGGACAAGCCGCGCTCGCCCTTCGGCAAGCTGAAGGACAAGGTGAAGGGCAAGAAGAAATACGACTTGGAGTCGGCCTCTGCCATAATCCCCAGCAGCGTGGGCGCCCTCGACGGGGAGGATGACTTCGACGTCGGGGGCAAGAAGTCCAAAATCAAGGGCTTCTTGAAGGGCAAGCTGCGCAAGTCGTCCCTGACGCAGTCCAACACCTCGCTGGGCTCCGACAGCACCATCTCTTCGGCCAGCCTGGGCCCGGCCGCAAGCTCTGCCGAGGTAACCAAATCCCCCAGCAGACACAGCAGCCTGTCCACGGAGCGCTCCGGTAAGAGGATCACGGGTTTAGTTCTCCCCCCTCAGCCTTTTTTTTTTTTTCCCCCTTCTTTTCTTTGTTGCTGTTGCGGCTTTCCTGCAAATCTGTTAACCAATCGCTTACCTGAGGAGCGGCGTCCCGCACGAGCCCTCCGAGACCACCTCCCTGCCCTGCCAGAATGGGGGAAAAGATCTGAAATTTTGCTTTTGATGCCAAGCCCGTGTGCGGACAGCCTTGCTCGGCGCGGCTGCTTTGCACTGCTGCACGCACGCCTTGCACGCCACGAGCCCGCGTGCCGCCAACCCTATAGGCAGCAGGGTGTAGGGGTGGCATGGGGCCGTTTCTCCCCTGCCACCCCAAAACTGGTCGCAAACACCGGCTCGTGGCAGAGGCCCTCGAGGCGCTGCCTAACGAGGTCCTGCTGGCCGGGGGGGGCAAAGCAGTGACCGGGTCCCGGTGATTAAAGCAATCCCAGCTCTTGGCGCTGGAAGGGCGGCGATTCGCAAACAAAAAAGGCCCTTGTAATGAGTTAATTCTTGCTGTCCCTTGAAAACAAAATATATAATTAAGTGGCTTAATGGGCTGGAGGCAGCCGGTTCCCGGATGGGGTGGGAGTCCCGGGGTACGCGCTGCTGGGTGACGGCCTGGGCACGGCTGGAGCCAGCGGAGGCACCGGGCTGGTGCCGTGGTGAGGGAGGCGGGGGGGGCAGAGCAGCTCTGCATCACCTAACGCGATTCCTCGGGGAGTTTCTGAAGTCTGCTGAGCATTTGGCAGCTGCTGCCGGAGGGAGAAGCAGGCGCTGCGCCGTCCTGGCTTGTGCCACGCAAACCCGGCGGAGCTCAGGGGCTCGGTGGCTTTTGTTCCATGCGAACTCTTAAAGCGCACCGAAGCGTGAGGCCTTTAAGGAGCTTTTGGATGGCTTCTCGCATTTATTGTAGGTCTCGGATCCTCTCAGACAAGGGTTATGTCTTGCAAAGACCCGTGTCTGGATCCTGCAGCGGGAGGTGCTGTGCGTGCGTGTCGTGTAGCTTGTGCAGCCTCGTGCTCGGGACCGGTGCTTTGTGTTTCCAGTAACTGGCAGAGCCTGGGAGGGAGAAAACCGGTGTAATTTTGCAGATCATATCGGCGTTTGCAAGTAGCAGATAAGGCTGCTCGTGCCCTTTACGCAGGGCCTCACCTGCTTTGTGTTTTGTCCCCGCAGTGAGGGACTTCTTGCCCTCCCCGAGGCTGACCCACAAGAGAGCGTTCAGCGACGACGTCTCCCAGGTCAGCCCCGTCCTGGAGCCAAAAGCCATCCAAAGCCTGAAGCCAAAGAGCGACCCCGTGTCCCGGTCCTCCCTCTGCATCAACGGCAGCCACGTTTACGGCGACGAGCCTGCACTGCAGAGCCCCGTGCCTGCCCCGCGGAGCTCCGCGCCGCTGCCCGTGCCCGGCGGCCCCAGGAGGCCGGAGGAGGGCTTCGGCTTCGCCCCCCTGCACCCGGAGCCCCCCGAAGCACCCTGGGGGGGCTTCGAGAGGACGCAGCAGAGAGACGAGCCCAGGTTCATCCCGTCCCCTCCCAGCTTGGTCCTGCAGGAAGAGCTGAAGGTGTCCACCAAAGCCGTGACCCTCAGCAACCACCTGGGCAGAGCCAGGATGGAGGAGAGCGGCCGCTCGGAGGGCAAGCCCACCCAAGCCGCGGCGCCCTCGGCAGTCTCCGCGGAGGCGAGGCAGGAGAAGCGGGCGGAAGAAACGAGGAAGGAAGAGAAGAAACCCAAAGGCGGCTTCTTCCACCACGGGGGCGCCAAGAGCGACGCCGGGGGCAGAGGCCAGGGAGAGAAAACGGGAGGCTCGCCCGCGGCAGGCGACGAGAGGAGCAGGGCCGGCGGCTGGTTCGCGTCCAAGGAGCCCAAAGAGAGCCCCCAAAAACCCAGGTCAGTGACACGCGAGTGTCGGTGCCCGGGCTGGGGTCCGCCTGCCCCCAGCCTCGCAGATGTGCTGGGAAATGCTCCCCAGCGCGGCTGGAGGACCAGTCCCCCTCGCTCAGATGGGATCGTAGCGGGGGGAACGCTCCCTTGGCGTTGTGCGCCTCGAAAGGAGGGATATTTTCCCTGGATCCTCACCTCTCTTGTGCTCCCCCCCGCGTGTGTCCTGCTTGGGGAAGGGGAGGTGAATCCCCCTGCCGCGTGGTCGTGCCCGGGGTTTCCGTGGCCTCGAAGGCAAGGCACAAATGTGTTCCCTTTTAATTAGCTCCCTGGCATCCCGAGCGGGCCGTGGGACGCAGCGACGTGCAGTCGCTTTGTTATTGACGTTCCACACCCTCTGCATCGCTGCTCTGGCCCGGGGTGCGGTACTTTGTTAATCGGAGGTATTAATTAGTATTTCTGAAGTAACTAACCCAGCCCTGCTCTTTCCTCTTCCTATCCCGCCCCAGCCTTCCCTGCTCCCGACTAAAATCTCCGACTGTTCTCCCTCCACGTGGCGATTCATCCCCCGCAGGTCCTCGGCCCCTGCTCGTGGCACAGACGACGTGGTGCCCGTGCCCTTTCCGTGCTGGGTTTGTCACAGAAATGCCCGCGTCTGTCCCCAAAGTCCCCAGCAGCTGAGCTGGGGGTCCGGGGGCTGACCGAGGGCACGGTGCCGTGTTATCATTGCTCGGTGGGGTTAAAAGCAGCTGGAGGGAAATAACCGGCCGGTCGAACCCAGGGGGCCGATTCATGATTGAGATTTTCTGATCTGGGCTGACTTTAACCTAATTTGTTAAGCGGAGGGGTTTGCGTTCGGTCTGAGCCTCCCCTAACGAGGTTTCCTCCCCCTAGCCAGCGACTTCAGCTGCTGCGGTGCGCACGGGGCTCTGAGCAGCTCCGGGCCAGGGGCAGCCCCCAAAATTGTCACCTTCCCCACCCGCAGGAGGGTTTCGTAGCCGTCATAGCCTTTAAGGCCGAGGGGTAGCAGGAGCCTGGTTCCAGCCCCTTCCCTCCCGCACATCCTCGTCGTCCTCTTCCCAGGAGGCTGCAGCTACCCGGAGCGCTGCCTGCTGCGGGTTTGCTTCTGGATGAGGCCAAACGAAGCTGGTCTCTGGGGAAGGACAGGATATTACCGCTCAGGATTGTTTTATTTATGTATTTTTTTTTAATTTCCAGCTGAGCCGAAGCTTTGCTTAGGCTCGGTTTGCTGTGGGGTGCCCAAGCTCAGCTTTGCAGGTGCCTCTTTTCGGGTGTGATGAGGACCCCGTCCACAAGCGGCTGTCTTGTAAGGAGAAACTCCTCCGGCTGCAGGTTTTGCTCCCCAAAATAGGAATCCCTCTGAAGCAGCACGGGCTGGAGGGAACAGATTCACAGGGGCCCCTTCTGGGACGTTCCCCAGCATCCGAACGGGCTCTAATTGCGCTCGGCAATTTTCAGATGGGGAGTAACGAGCTTAAAGTGCAGCAGGGGAGGCTTAAATGAAGCATTAGGAGAAGTCTCTGATGGAGAACGGCGAAGTGCTGGGCCGGGAGCGAGGAGCCCCGGCGTTTCGGTTCGGGGACGGAGCGGCTGAGCACCTTTTGGGCAGCCCGGTAAGAAGCATTTGTCCTTGATGTGGCCCAGGCTGGGCGGTGGGAGCCAGCGACCGAGTCTCGGGTGCCAAAACGTCCTTCCCGTCATCACAGGGAGACGGAGAGGCTCAGTCCTGCTTCCCCGGATCTTCCTCTTCCTCGAGCCACTAATTACAGCATCGTTACTTCTTCTGTTACGAAGAACTCTCACTTTTCTCATTTTCTTCCCCTTCCTTACACTGGGTGACCTCGCAGGCCGTGCCGCCGGTTGGAGCCGAAGCTGTCGGAAGGTTTTTTAGGTCCTGGCGGTGCCGGGGTGAACACAGGGGCCGATGCCGTCTGCATTTCGATAATCAAACGCGTGTTCTCTCTCAGGCGTGCGATCGAAGAGCTGGCAGGGCTTATCCGTGGGTGTTTTGTAGACGTCCATTTGCCTCTGGAGGAAAAGCAAGCCTGCTACTCATTTACCAGGGTAACTTCTGGATCTGGAGACGGATTAACCTTTGCTTCGTAGAGGGAACCATCCTCTGAATCGAGCAGTTTGATGCCGCAACTTTGACTTAGCTGCAGCAGGGATTTTTTTTTTTTTCCCCTCCCACTCTTCTGATCTGGAAACTTCAGCTCTGCAGCTCCTGGAGCTAAGCAAGCAGCCTCGGTGCCTCCTCGGTGCCCGTCGTGGCTCGGTCAAGTTTCACCTGCAGCGGGCCGTGGGGAAGAGAGCATCAAAAGGCGTCGCGTTTGCAAGACCGGCAGTCTCACCCTGTAATTAGTCGAAAGGTCTGTAATTAGAAGAAAGATGCCTTACAGTTCAGGTTTAAATCAGCCTGCAGCGAAGACAGGTCCGGCACGGCTCGTCTCGAGCTGCCTGCTCTGCAAAACCCCTCCCTTTGCAGAGCGAGGAAGCGGCTGGCTCGGGGCTGTTTTGAACTTCGGGGAAGTTTTCTGTCGTGGGTTGTTCTTGCTGGCCCGTCGCTGCAAACCTCCCGTGCCTTACCCGGGGAGTTTCTGTCCTCAGCCCTTATTTACGTGCCTTCGTCCACCGTGCCTTCACCCGGGCTCTGCTAACCCCTGGCGTCTGCGGGGCTTTGATATCAGCTTGAATGGAAGTGGGAGGAGAGAGGGAGGCCTGAATTAAAAAAAAAAAAAAAAAAAAAGGCAGTTTGGTGTTTGTTGTGTTTAGGGTTGCGGTGGTCAAGAGTTGTTACGGGAGGAAGAAGCTCAGCAGGTTTATTTGAGGCAAGGCCTGGGGCTAAAACAATCGGTTTGAGTATTTTCAGCCTTTCCCACAATGTTATCAGAGCTCCACAGGTCCCGCTTCCTGCAGCGTGAATCGGGATGATAAAACGGGGCTGCATCTTGTGCCTGGCACTAGGCAAAGAGAGAAGTTGCGCCCTCTTTTTTTTTTTTTTACAAATCATCACCATTTGTGGATTAAAGCCCTTTCCTTCTGCTTTCACGGGAGGAAAATGTAAAACCTTGCCCCACCCGGGCTGTCACTCCTCTTTCCGTAGTCAGCAGAGGCCAGATATTGACCCGACTTCTTCGCTCTTCATCACGCGCTCATAAAAAGCTTCATTTCTGCAATGCTGGAAATTGGAAGAAGGTTTCGGGGCACCTCCGTGCCCCCAGAACCGGGGCACCACGGATCATGGCAGTGCTGCGGGCGAGTCCGTCGCAGGAGCCACCGGGGTTGCATCTCCGCTGTTCTGCGTCCGCACCAGCTGCAAAACTTCGCGTCTGCCTTGGATCAAGCACGGGGTAAAAGGGACCAGGGAAAGAGCCGGCTGTTTGCCCCTCCGGCCCGAGGGTGCCTTGGGTGCGCCCCTGGGGGTGCTGCCGCTCCCTCGCCTCGCCCCGTCGCCGCGTCTCCCGAGCCCACGTGCGACACGCTGGCGCTGCTCCCTTGCCAGGAGCCTTCGAGGGTGAAGAATGACTCGTGAAGTGCCTGTTCCTGCCCGTTCCCTGCTGAGCGTGTGTTTTCCGGGAACGGACGTGAGGCAGGACGGTGAATCAGGCCCTGAGCCTGCACCAGCTCAGCCCTGGTGAGCCCCATCTGCCTTGGGGCCGTCCGGGCAAGGCACAGCCCCGCTGCCCCCCCCCTGCGAGCCGTTAGCAGCTCACATCTGCCTGCACTACTTCTGCTTTTTGCTGCTATTTTGTGCCTGTGGTTTTTTGGGGGGGGGCAAATCTCGAGGCTGTGTCTCCGTTTTTGTCGGGACGAGGGGGCAGCGCGGTGCCGTGTTCCCGAGGGCGCGTCCGTCCGTCCTGGGGCAAGGATGGCAGGTTCGTGGCGCTGGGAGCGGTGCCCAGCCTCCAAAACCCCGTCTGCAGGTACAGGGGGGGGGACCTGTGTGCCTCAGGGGCTTCCACCCCCTCCCAGGAGCCCAGGCAGGGGTGTACAGCGGATTCCCAGGCTGTCCGTGGAAATCCTGGCCCCAGGTGATGGGGCACAGCTCCCCTAGGGCCCACAGAGGGATTTTCCATCCCCCCCCCTTCAGCGCAGCTCTTAGCCTCGATGCATTACGGCTGGATTCGAGCCCTGCCCTCCCCGAAACCCTGCTTTTTGCAGCCCAAATGTGGTTTTCTTTATCTGCAGAGCACAGTTACCACCCCCCCCCCCGCCCCTCCTGCCCGTGGGCTGGGCTGGAGCTCTGCAACCGCAGGGCTGGGGTGGCTGCACCGAGCCTCAAACCCAGGCTGCGAGCCGGGGGGGGGGGAATCCTGCACCCAGCGAGCTGTTTCCAATAGACTTTCCAGCCGGCGGTTGCTCAGCAATATTTTCTTTTTCTCTTTTTCTTTTTTTTTTTCTGCTGGGAGGCTAAAATGCGCCTGGGAAGCACTGCCAAACAAATAAACGAGGGCAGAAAGGTACCCGCTATTTATTTTGGCTGGCGGAGCTGCGTGCTGGGGATGGGAGGAGGTGGGTGAGTCAGCAGAGATCTTCCGTCGGGCCGCTGCGAGCGGAGGTTTCCCTCTAGAGGAGCGCGCCGGCCTCAGCGCCGCGCTTCCAGCGTCCTTCCTCCGAGAGAAGCAGGATTTCTGCAGGATTCGTGCTCCTGGGGAGCGCAGGTCCGCTGCCAGCACCGGGCCGGGAACCAGAGCAGGGAGGTTAATGGTGGTTACTGGTGTAACTGGTGCGTCGGAGAGCCAGGGGGCGAACGCTGCTGGGAGGTTGTACCCGAGAGCAGCTTGTGCAGCCCCTGAGCGAGCCCCGGCGGGCACCGGCAGGAACGGGGACGGGCGGTGGAAATCCCCCTTTGGTAGGGGGCTTTTGGAGGAGGGATGTTCACCAGGAAAAATAAATAAATCAAAGATGGACTCGAGCTCTGGTTTGACACATTCGGCTTGGCGTGGTCTGGTCAATGGTGGTCTGGTTAATGCCCTGGAACCGTTTAATGCTGGGGCCTGGCTGGGTCGGGCTTTGGTTGCTCTTTTTTGCACGCCAAACGCTGCTTGGGCGGAATCGTGGCTGAGGGAGCTTGGTCTGGAGCACATCACCGAAGGCTACGAGTGTGAACAAGGAGCAGAGGTAGGCCGGTGGTGTGCGGAGTCTCTCCGAGGTCTCGTCTCTCGGCTTGCCCCTTGCTGCCTCCGTTCGCAGCCGCCTGTGGGGCTCTGCTCGAGTTAAGCCCCTGGGCTGGGGCTGCAGCTGCCAAAATCGCCGCGAGCACCCCAGGGAAGCTGCAAGCGGGTGTTGTGGTGCTCTGCCCCGTCCCTGGCTGCGGAAGGGGAACGTCGCTGCGTTTCCTTCGGTTCCGCCCAGGCTCCTGCCGCAGACGAAGGCTGTTTGCGGGTACCGCGCTCCTCTGGAGAGCCTCAGTTCGAGGGAGGTCGGAGGAAAAGGTCGGCCTGCAGCAAGTGGCGGGGGAAAGCCCGTGGCTAACGTGTGCCCAGCCGAGGGGCTGGGAGCCACACGGCGTTTGCACAGGTTTGGTTCCTGCCCGGGGCCGTTTCTGTGCCCAGCACGCCTCCGGCCTTCAGAAAGGCGTGAGAGCGGAGGCGCTGCTCAGCGCCAGCAGCAGCCTGGCGGTCTTTGGGATGGCAAGCAACAAACAGAGGGAGTTTGGGACAGCTTGGTGGCCCTGTGCAGCCCCTGGCGCGCTGCCTTCTGCTGCCTCGTGCCCATTGTTGTGGCTTTTTGGTTTGTTTTTATTTTTTCTGGCAGAGCACAGAGCGGCGAGGACGCTGCGTGCAGCGCCAGCGGAGGGGCTGCCGGTCTGCGTCCAAGGCCGCATCCCCTTCTCCCATCGCTTCTCCTGGAGGTTTGCTGTGTTCCCCGCGAGCTTAAAGCACCCAGGAGGGGCTGGGCAGCTCAGAGGCTTGCTCTCTGCGGCGGTGCACGCCTGGCTGCCCACGGCGGGTTGGGTGGACGGGGATGGGCACCCGTGCCACGGCCACCACTGCTGCTCAGTGACAGCAGGAGAGGGCACCCACGAGCTGTCTGTGCCCGCAGCGCTGAGGGAGATGCTGATTTGGGTGGAAAAGAAAGGTTTTTTGGGGGGGCTTTTCGGTGCCTGAATGATTAGTTCTGCTAAGTAGCAGCTGGCAGAGCGTCTGGTGCGTGCCGGGGTTGGTTTGGTTGTGTGCACGCGGGCAGGTGCCCTTCAAATGCCACCTCCGAGCTGAGAACTGACACCGATTTCGGTGGATGGCAAGGGATGCCACCTCGTATCCCCAGCGCTTCCCGGCTGGGCAACGAGGGAGCTGAGGCAGGATGAAAATTCAGGGTAAAACCTGCCCGTGGCGGGAAGGAGGAGCAGGAGGCGCAGGAACTGCTCTAACAGAGCCTGGCCGCTCGCTGCGTGCGTGACCCACCTTAAACAAGGGCAGGAAGGAGGAGTTGTCGGGGTATTTTGGGGCTTGCAGCGGGGCTTTGAAGCTGCCAGAAGAGGAGCAGGGGGTCCCTCGCCCTGCTGCCGTGGGAGCAGGTCCTGACGCACCGTGCACCGCTTGCGGGCAGAGGCGCGCTGCCGGCACGTAGCCCTCTGCTTCCAGGACACCTTCACGAATTGTTAGCGTTTGCCTCAAGGTGGCATTTTGGTGCTTTTAAATATTTCTAGGTTTTTTCGTGTCAAAACCATCCATAGTAACAAGTGAAAATAGTTGTCCAAGCCACCTTGCCGTTGAGCAGGGCGCTGACAGCGAGGCAGGCCGATGCCGCGATGGGTCTGGGCTGCGCGTGCCCCGTGCACGTTGGCAGAACAATTCCTTTATAAAACTTCTTTATCCGTCCTCGATTAAAATTCGACGCGCCCGGTGCCGGCTGATCGATGTCCGCGTTTCTCCCGAGCCGAGAGCGGGGTCGCTGAAGCTCCACGGGGAAAAGGAGCTGGTGCGGGGCTGTCCAAGGGGGCAGGCCAAGGTCCAGACCTGCGCCGGCTCCCGCAGCTCGTGGTGCTGAGCATCACAGGGCTGGTGCCTGCCCGTCCTGTCTGCGCGAGCAGCCGGTGCCCGCGTCCTGTTGTCTCAGCCCTGCGCTGTCCCTCGCTGGCTGGGTTGCTGCAGCAGAGCCTTGGGAGGGCTGGGGTTAGGGTCACTGCCACCTGCCTGTGGGCTTTCGGCCAGAGAAACCTTTCTAGAGCCCCCAGACCGCAATCCCCCTTTCCACGAGGACCAGTGGCTGAAAAGTAGAGAAGAAAATTGTGTTTATCCCCCTCCGGTAATCTTCCTACGTGGATTCCCCTTCGCTTCCCAGCCAGGCCTGGCTGTGCCGTGGCCCGTGCAGCCTGAGGTGGCACCGCTGTCTCCGTTACGGGGTCGGCACAGCCCCATGTAGCGCCCGGCCCCGTCCCAGCACGGGTAAGTCGAGGGGCAGGGAGCGCCGCGGTCACGGGGCCAGCACAGCGTGAAAACCTTCAGGACCCGAGGGAACGGCGCGGAGCTGGGACCGGGGAGGGTCAGGCTGGGTGTCGGGGAGAGGTTCTGCACCCAGGGGTGGTCGGGCACTGGGATGGGCTCCCCAGGGCCGTGGTCACGGCACCGAGCCTGCCGTTGAAGGAGCATTTGGACAACGCTCTGGGTAGGCTGGGAGAGACTTGCTCGTGTGCTCTTACCCCAGCCCGGCTCCTCGTGCGCGCCAGCAGGGGACAGAAAACAAAACGAGTGCTTGGGCTGCAGGAGGTGGGGAAACCTCCCCGGCTCCCGAGTCTCAGGGCTCGCTGAGGCAGAAGGGGGGAAACTTGGAGGACTGTTGGAGAAGGGCTGCCCCTTCCTGGCCGTAGTGCATGCCCTGTCTGCGCACTGACTCCATCACCATCGCTCTGCCTAACCAGAGAGACGAGCGTGTGCCCGAGCGTCGCGTTGCTTTGAGCCGGAGCGTCTGGCGTGTGCGTGGTGTGTGTGCTTGCAGCCCTGTCACGGCATTAACCAGGAGGACTCTTTTGTCTTCCCTCCACAGCCTGGAAGTGTCTCCTCAGGTAGAAACCAGCTCGGCTGCTCCTGCTCCTTTTCCTCCCTGCTCTCCTGCCCGGTTTCCTCCCGCCGCCGCTAGCATGCTACACGCTAACCTCCCTCCCGCTGCTGGAGCCAGCCAGCCTGGCTGCTTGTCCCCTACCAACCCCTTCCTCAGCTCCCTGCAGAGCAATCCCTTCTTTGAGGACCTCCTCGCTGACCAGGTACTAAATTCTCCTTCACCTACTCACTTTTTCTCTAGTTTCCCGCCTGGGCCGCATGCTTCAACAGAGGTCGCTGGGAGCTTGTGTTCCTCCGCGGATTGCAGTCCCTCTGCCTCCCTCAGGCTCACGGACCCGGAGAGGGAGCCTCCAGCCCAAAACGTTGGCGTCCCCGTTCCAGAAACCACTCCCCCGTCGCATGGAGACCTTCCTCCTCCTCCTCCGGACGAGCGAGCCGCCGCCGGTCCTCCTCCCCTCTCGGAGTGGGACGCCACCTTCGACGCCTTTGCCACCAGCAGGCTCAACCCGGAGCCGAAGAAGGAAAACGTGTTGGCTTCGGTGGCGGCGGCGGAGGGCATGGCCTTCATCGACGACCCCGACGCGGCGAGCCCCTGCGGACGGATCGGCCGAGAAGGGGGCGAAGGCTTTCGAAAAGGCCGAGGCCGCAGATCGGCAGCGAGATGCCCCCGGCTCTACGGTCTTGGACGAATTTCTCCGGTTTGGACGTGGGGGCGAACCTGGTGAGCAACAACGCAGGAAGCGACCGTGATAGAGGACGTGCTGAGCCCCGTGTCCGCGGGGTCGGGGGGGAGGAGGGAGGAAAAGCAGCACACCGATGGTTTGGGCGCCCGCGTTCTCGTCGGGAAACGCGGGGGAAAAAGAGGCTTCGGCGGCGCGAACTGGTGAAAAACGCGGCGGGGAGGACAGGGACAGCAACGAGGAGGAAACCTCTGGCGCGGGGGAGAACGGGTGGATGACCATCGCCACCGAAACCGCTTCCGATCGTCGAGAGCACCCAAAGCATAGGCCAGGAGAGCGCGTTCGGGCAGCGGCCGTTCCTCAGCGAAGGCACCTTCGAAGCGAAAAAAAGCGGTCCTCGCGCCGCCGCCTGCGTCCTGCCCAGAAGCAAATTCCCCCCCGAGGCCGCCTCCGAAACGCTGCCGGGGGGCAACGTCGCCGCCGTGCCCCCGCGGGTGCTCCCCGAGGCGGCGGTGAGGACGGTTCCCCGTGGCCCCCGAGCCGGGACGGGACCCCCAGGGTGCCGGTGGCCAGGAGGAGACGTTTGACATCAGGACCTCGGTGTACCGGCTGCAGGCGAGCATGCGGCTGGAGGCCGGCGAGGGCCGCGTGAAGCTCAGCTCCGACGTTCGCGAGAGGCACGTCGTCCTCTCCCCGTGGACGGGTGTGCGAGGGGAGCAGGAGGAGGCCGCCGTGCCCGGCTCGGATGTGTCGGCGTCTGCGCCGCCCCCCAAACCTCCGAGGTGGTTCGCGGGCCGCCGGCGGCAGAGGGGACGGCGAGGAGGAGGCGTGCGACCCGGAGGCGAGGCGGCAGGGCGGCGAGGAGCGGCGGGAAGGCGTGGGAGGGTCTGAAGGGGGACGTGGAGCCGCCGAGGAGCCGCCCGAGCGGCGAGACGGCCGTCCCAGCTCCTCCCAGCCCAGCTGCGCCTGAGATCCCGGCCTCTGGGGGTGCCGAGGACGCTGCCACAGACTCAGAGCCTGACGCGGGGGCAAAAGCTGCGGAGCTGGCCGAATGGGACACCCCTCTGGGGACAGACCCGTCGGAGATGAGTGGGGAGGATGCGGCCGAGCAGTTTGAGACTTGCCCGTCGAAGCTCTCCCTGGAGAGCTGGAGCCGGCCAGCTTTGCCCCCTCTATCCCCGGGGCCGGCAGGCGGTGCTGAGGTGGAGACGGCCGCGGAGCAGGAGCGGTTCCCCGAGGAGCTGAGTGTTTCAGGACTAACCCCGTCTTCCAGGCTAGACTCGGGCCAGCCTGAAGCCTTCTGGACGGCTGTGGAAGAGCAGGAGGCAGCGGGCTGTCCCCAAAGGTTAGCGCGTGGGCACAGCCCGCCCCGGCCGGAGCCGGCGTGGGGGCACGGTGTGGGGCAGCGCGGGCAGGCTCAGGGCCGGCCATCCGCTGGCGAGCCCGAGGGGCCGCGGCGCCGGTGCTCGGCCGACGGCAAGATAGACTTCAAGAAGGCTGATTTCTGGAAGCCAGAAGCGGAGGAGAGGAGTGAGCGGGATGCTTCGGTCCCGGGCAATCCCTTTGTTCCGGCAGTCAGCCCTATTGCCCCGAGCAACCCCTTTGCGGAGAAGCCACCAGACAGCCTCCCCGTGCGAGCCGTGCTGCCCGAAAGGCTCGCTCAGGGCTTCGGGTTCCCCCAGCTCCCCGAGGAAGCCCTTCAGCAAGGCTTCCAGCCCGCTAACCTCCCCAGGGAGCCGCTAGGCAAGCCTCCTTCCCTGCATGCCAGCCAGCCCTTGGCCTTCTCCACCCCTTTCCTCGTGGCTGCGACTAACCCCGAGCGGTTTGAGTTCCCCTCCCCTGTCGCGTGCCCCGCCAGCGGCGGGGTCCCCGCCGCCACCAGCCGCGCAGCAGCAGCCCAGCCCTGCCCTTTGCTGCAGTCCGGCGACACGCAAGCTTCAGCGCTCGTGGTTTTGCCCAGGGAGACACAGCCAGCTGAGAAGCCCTTTTGCCAGCAGACGACCAGGTGAGCACTCCGGGGGGAGGCGAAGGGCGTGTATCTGGTAGAGGCGTAACCCCGTCTCCCTTCTGCTCCTGTCGGGGACCCCGGCTCAGTGTCGGCAGCTCCCGGCCGTGCTGACGCCGCAGAGGTGCCCTCCATCTCCTTCCCCTCCTGATCGGTACCTGTGGTCCTCGAGAGCCCTGCCTGGGCAGCCCGAGCCCTCGGCTCTCTTGGATCTCGGTGGGGAGCGGCCGCTGGTGTCCCCTCTTTGCTCTAATCCGGGGCAAAAGGTTTGACACGTCCGAGGTCTGCCCCAGCTGAGAACGCAGCCACAAATTGCATCCCGCATTTCGCTCGGTGCTGATTTTGGCTCCATCATCTTCCCCCTGCTTGCAAACCGGGCGCCTTTCCCGTGGCTGCCAGGAGAGCTTCCAGCTGTTAGAGCTCTCGTGAGCTCCTTCACAGCATGTGCACAGCTATTGCCCCTTCCATTATGCAGCTTTGGTTTCTTTCCTTTTAAAGCAACCTCTGGGTACTAAAAAACTTCTCTCCATAGCCAAAATAAAAGTTAGTTTCACCGGGGCGGTGGCAAAACGCCATCTCCCGCCCCCTTCTGCCAAGGTGCCCAGCGGTAAGGAACCAAGCAGGGCTTAGCCGTGGGGTGCTGGGAGGCAGGTACCGTGGCGGAGGAAAGCAAGCTCTCTTCCTCCTCCCAGGCCTTGTGCTGGTGGAAACGCTGTGAAGTGGAGAAAGGTGCTGGGTTTTAGGGCATGGAGTCTTTGCTCTGTGTCCTTCTATATTTCGTCTGGCTTCCCTGGTAGCCCTTCCCGTGGTGGCAGCCCTTCCTCGGGTCCTTCTGGGCAGGAGAAGGTTGTCCCAGGCTCCGGCTGCCCAGAGCACCAAGGGTCAGTGCCCCTGCCTTTGGAAACTCCTACGGTTTACACGGGGGCCTGGTTCTCCTAGCAGCAATTTGAACAGCCTGCAACAGAAGGCAAATGGAGCTTTGTGGGGGTGCTGAAATGATAAAATCCCTTCTGGCCCGAGAATAACGTGGGTAATGTTCCTGGGGGGAGAGAGGACAGGAGGATGGGGGTGGTAGAAATTACCTGAGCTGCAGTCCTCCTGCACAAGGATCCCTCCTTGGCGTGAGGCGGGTGTGCAGAACGATGCTGGGAGCACAGACCAGCAAGAGACGGGTCTGTTCAGTGATTTTTTTTTTCTTTATCGAGGCCAGGTCCTTAAATACTTCTTAATTGGGTTGCTCGTTCTCTATCAGATCACCTTGTTCAAAACATGCAGGCAGCAGGTGTCCGGAGTTGTGTTAACGTTTCATGGAAAGAGAAGTGTCCTGCCATCCCCAAGGCTGAACTCGGGCAGGGAGAGAGAGAAGTGCAGGGCCAGGACCTCTTGTCCACAGCGTGTGCTCACAGACACCTTTGGGCACCCCGTGCAGCCACTCGAGGCCTGACCGGCTCGTGGGAAGGAAGGGGGCTTGGATCCCATCGTGTCGGTGCTGGCTTCTGTCACCTTACGTGTCTCAGAAGTCCTTGGGCATCTCAGATCTTGGTTCCTCTGCCTGTGAAGGCGGGGATGGCTTGGATTTTTGGTGTTATGGTTCAAGGACCTCAGGAGAGTTACCAGGGTCTCTGGGGGAGGCCCTGAGTGCGTTACAGGGCTGGGGAGACGTGACTCGCTCTTACGGGGGAGAGGTGAGGTCCCCGTGGTGGCACCTGCCTTTCCCAGAAGCATCTATGAGCACAGTCGAGGCGTGCAGAAAAAAAAGATACGGTACAAAAGAGGTGGAAGGACGAAGGCAAGGCTTCAAACCTAGCGCAGGCAGAAAGGCTCAGCTGGGACACGGCCTCTTCTTCCACCGGCGAGAGGATGCAGCGGTGCGTGGTGTGGACGACTGAGTCAGGTGTGATGGGGGTGATGTCCCCCTCCTGGTGGCCGGAGCGGCTCTCCGCTGGTCATCTCGTGAAGGCGGCAGGTAGACGCGTGCGTCTGCGAGTGGCAGCGTCCTGCCTGGTCCCACTGCGGTTCTGCCTCCTCTCAACAGCTTCTTGGGGGCCAGCCTTGAAGACGCAGCTGGGGAACGGGGAGGCCAGAAGAGCATGTGCTCTCCCCAGCCCTCATGCAGCACGGGAGGGCTCTTGCCACGAATCCAGAGCAGCTGAGGTAAGGCAGGTGCTTGGAACAGCAGCAGCAGCGCTGGAGTGTGCAGAGGCTTCCCCTCTTGGCCCTCTGGGGAAGGGCAGCAGGGTGCCTTCGCTGCCGGGAAGGCGGCTGTGGACGTCCCCTGCTGCAGGTGGGACCTGAAGGCCAGCCCGTGGTGACGGGGGGGTTCCCCTGCCTCGGAGGAGCCCGGCAGCTCCTTACTGGTCGGGGGACGTGTGAGCATGGCAAGTGACGGCTCTTGCAGGTGGCAGGACTGGGAATGTCACTGGTGCTGAGGTCGTTCTGCCACCCGCGCAGCAGAATCGTCTTAAAAGGAGGCTTCAGGTCCACTCACGTCCCACTCTTGGTGATCCGAGTGCAATTCCCGTGGAGCACTTGGTGCTCGGAGGGCGGTTTGCCACATCCACGTGTAGATTCAGGAGAAGAGTTGCTTCTCCCGAGTTTTTTTTTTCTATCCCTTTCCTTCGGTAACCCCTCTCTGCAGGGAGGTCTGGCCCTCGGGTGCGGTGTGCTGCAGGCACAGCAAGGAGAATCAGACCGCTTTCCTTGGATTTGTCCTTTGTTGCCTCGTTCTCTGTGAGGAGCATTTTAATGGGAAGATAAAGGACTTAATTCCTAAGCTGCTGCAGGGAAATCCCCCCCAGACTTCGACCGCACTCAGCAGCGACCTTGGGAGCAGCGCTGGAAGCCGTGCCGCGACCCGGCGAGGCTTGCTCAGGAGCAGGGAGAGGGGCCAGGGTCGCGCTGCCTTCATCTTGAGGTGTTTCATCTCAAAGGCGTTAATTTTCATCTTATTCACGGTCACCTGGAGACACAGCGGCGGATTCGCAGACGGAAACGGGTCCCATGTCTCAGCAGACCCAGCGGGACTTCGGACGGGGCTGTGAAACGACCTGGGTGCTGCTGGCGGTGCCCTGGTACCCGGCCCTGTGGATCAGGCTTCTCCTGCTGCCAGGAGAAGGGATAATGATTTATTTTTTTTTTTTTAGTGTTTTCCAGCTCTGCAGACGTTCGTGTGTTCCCACTGGCAACAGGAGCGAGAGCTGCTCCAGATCAGCCCTGCAGTGGGAAACGTCCCCCTGCTACCGAAGCGCATCCCGGTTATCCCGCTGCCATCCCAGGGCTGGTGCTGGTTTTCTTTTTGCCGAGTGGCCTTCGGGTTTGGCGCAGAAGAAAAATGCCTTTGGGTGTTTGAAATGGTTCAAGTGTCTGACTGCCGGCAGGCTTTTTGTTACAGGCGCGTCTCCTGCTTCTGCAGCCCTGCTCCGTGGTTCAAGCAAGCAAAATCATTACTTTTGTTTTGTTTTGTTTTTTTAAAAAGGACTTTTTTTTTTTAAAAAAAAAAGGACATCTTTCAGGATTTGTTCACGGCCTCTGGTCCGCTCTGGTTCATCCTCACCCATCTTATGTAGCAAGAAAAGGATGCAGCCAGCTGCTGGGAGGCATGGTGGTGCTTGCAGTTTGGGTGAAAGGAGTTAAGGCAGGGCACCGAGTGCTCGAGGCTGGCGTACAGAACGGTGATTTCCCCAGCCCTGACGTTTCGGTGGGCTCCCACCCAGGTTTGTAGGAGCCCCCTCCGTCTTTCCAAGCTGTGTGGGACCTGTCCGTGCAGCTGGACAGCTCTGACAAGGGGCGTTAATGGCTTGTTGGAGCTGGGTGGTGTCAGCGCCGCTGTCCTCTCCCAGAAAATGGGAGACAGGAGGCGGCGGCGTGGTTGGAGAGCACGTTAGGTACGAAGAGAACTTCTCCCTGTCGGCACGATGGGGACATCGCGTGGCACGTCCTGATCCGCCACTGCTGACAAGGCACAAGGACGCCAGCCCTGAGGACTTGGGGCAGACGCCTGATGTGATGCCACCTCTGTCCCAGCCTCACCTGCCAGCTCTGACCCGCAGCGGGGCTGAAAGCCGCCTGCTCCGCTTTGGAAGCTGAAATCAAGCGCAGCCAGGCACTCACAGCACAGGAGAGGCGTCTGTCAGCCTGGCTGGCAGCTCGCACGGTAACTGTGGGTGTTCTTCTGCCTCCCACACCTCGTCCCGCCGACGCCTGAGGTCCCTGTTTGTGAAGACAGGCTGTGCTTTGCCTGCCTCGCTCGAGAGCTGAGGCCCTGTGAACACAACATCCCCCTTCCCCTGCAGAACTGTTCGGATTATAACCCTTCGTAGGGTGCCTGCCGCTCCTGAGGAGCGCAGAGGCTTCCTGGAGGTCCTGGGTAGGTTTTAAGATCTTTTTAAAGATCTTTCCATCCCAAGTACATTGCACGGGTCTGTCTGTTCCTTGCAGGAAGGTGCTGTCAGGTCACTTCTCTTTCCATCGTGCTGAAATGCAACGCACTTCATTCAGTCTTCTGGGTGAAGAGTGAGGCAAAAATTAAAGAAAACGTAGTTTTTCTGGAGCTGACATAGGAGGTGCATTCAGACCCACTCTCCTTGCCCTCCCTCGTGGCCAGTGGAAGGGGGCAAACTTTGTGGTGTGGCCTGGCTGTTGGGCTGGGACAGGGCAGGACCTGACGCACTGTGGTTCAGGATGATGCTGACACATTCAGTAGTGACTCCAGGCACTCGTCTGGGGGCTCCTGGGTGACCAAAAGCCCACCCGGGCAGCGTAGCAGCCCCTGGTTATGTGGGACCTGGGTTAAGCTTCCCCCGGCTGGGCCAACGCCTGGCCGCCAGGAGTTTCACCCTGGGGCTCCTCGTCTGTGCAGGTCCCATCTCGGGCTGGAAACAGCGCTGGAGAGTGCTGTGGGCTCTGCAGGGCGCTGGCTCTTCTCTCCTCGGAGCAGGTGAGCTTTGAGCAACGCATACGTAGATGATTTAGCTGCGTGGAGGTGACCAAATTTGCCAAGTGGGTCGCGTTCTCCTTAAAACCCCTAGGGCCAGCCAGCGGCGTCGCTCCCCAGCTTGTCAGGATGCTAAATTCCCGACCTCCTTGTTCCCCTCAGCCCCCACCTGGTGAAGCCCATCAGCGCCGCGGTGCAGGAGGCCCCCGGCGAGAAGAAGCAGCAGCAGCACAAGTCCAGCCTGACGGCGGCTCTGAGCAACGGCCTGGAGAAGCTGAAGACGGTCACCACGGGCAGCATCCAGCCCGTGGCGCCGTCGTCGCAGCCGGAGAAAGCGGACTCAAAGAAGTTGAAGGTAGGAACCGGTTGTGAAGATCCGAGCCGCGTCGCCACCCGCTTTGCTCGTGGTGTTGTGTAGTTCTCCCGTCGGCTTTGCTCTCTGGGTTTTTATTGTACCGTACGTGAGCAAATCCTGGTTATCTGCAAGCCGTGGAAGGCGGAGGATGGCCTGGCAGCTGCCCGACCGAGGGCATGAAGGTTTTTTTTTTTCTCCCGGCAGAGGGAGGATGCTTCCTGGAGCCTCGTTCAGATGCTGCTTGCCTGGCTGTGTTTCAGGCGGTAGTGTGTTGGGGCAGGCGAAATCTGTATCTCCCGGGGGTGCCTTCCCTTCCCCTTTGTCTGCTGCTGCTCCGTTTGCCTCCCCAGCTCAGCGAGTAAACTGCTGCTGCTGGGGTTCACGTGGGTGGAAAGAGAAGTGCATCCCCGCCGTACCCAGAAAGCCCTTCGTGGTGCCGTGGGGAGTGCACGCTGTGAGCTGCGAGCATCTCAGCTCCTCTGGGATGAGCTCTGGCTGGCTCCCGCTCCCCTGCGCTGCTTCTGCTGAGAGATCCGACCGCCCGAGGGCTTTCATCCCATGGGAGCTCCTGAGGGCACTTTCAGCCCTTAATTCTCTTCTTGGGCCATTGCCCAGGCCTGCTGCTGGGGGACTGGGGAAGGAGGAGGAAGCCCCAGAGCAGCTAATGCCAGGTCTCATTTTGCCGGGCTGATGGGCTCCGTTGCGCCCATGCCTTTTAGCTTTTAGCTGTTTGGGAGGTGCATCCAGGCTGTACGGGCCTGGATGCCCAGGCGGTCGTTCCACCTCCTGTGTTTTTTTTTTTTTTGCACAACCGATGGGATGTGAGCGAGCCGCTCTGTGAAGGTGAGACGTGGTCGCTGCAGGACGTCCCACGCTCATCAGGTCGGATTTGGAAACGAGAGAGACGCAGGAAAAACAGTCGCAGGAAAAACTAACTGCTTTGGGTGCTGCTAGACCTTGCAAACGCTACAGGGGGTGGTGGTTTTGACTCGCTGAATGTCCCTCTTGGTTTCTGCCGCAGGATCCCGCCGTGCTGGACCAGTCCGCCAAGTATTACCACCTGACCCACGACGAACTCATCCAGCTCCTGCTGCAGAGGGAGAAGGAGCTGAGCAAGAAGGAGGAGCACATCCAGGAACTGGAGAATTACATTGACCAGCTGCTGGTGCGCATCATGGAGCAGTCCCCCACGCTCCTCCAGATCCCGCTGGGGGAAGCCAAGACCAAGTAACCTCCTCGCGGAGCCCGGCAGCACTTGCCTAGGGCACTTCTCCAATAACCGCGCTGCAAACACCCCTGCACTCCCCCCCCCCCTCCTCTTGCAAGAGGGCTCCAGTGGCTTCTGTTCGCAGAGTTTAGCAGGAAAGGTGGTCTGCTCCTCCCCAGCCCCAGCTTCACCCAGCTCCTGGGAACTATAGGGTGGGAGGCTGTCCTCCGCCCTGTGGGGAGGAGCAGAGCCCTCCGCGGGAGGCAGATGCCTCCTGAGGTTCCCGTCCAAGTGGCACCTTCTCAGGCACTCATCCTGCCGACGCTTTAAGTGGTCCACGGACATCCTGAGCGCTGGAAACCGGCCACCTCGCCCTCGTCTTCGTCGTGCTGCTGCTGCTCTCCTCCCTGCAGTCTTCCGCGGTCTCTTCTCTGAACTGGCGTGCTCTGGCCGATGGGCAGTGTTAAACTGGTTGGCGAAATTGGGGGATGCTTAAACTGGGTGAGGGTCTACCAGCATGTCACTGTCCTCTGAGCGTGCTCAGCAGGGCAGCTAGGGCAAGGGGCCGCTGTCGGATGCTGTTGTGCACCGTCGGTGCTGGGGGAGAGCTCCTCGCACACCGCCCGGCCCTCCGCCCGTGCGTACAAACCACAGGCGAAATTTTGGATCAGTATTAACCCCCCCCTCCCCGGTCCTGTGTCTGCAGGAATTGCTTTCCACCGGCTGCCCCCCGCCGTCGACTTCACGTTGTCGTTCGCAACGCAACAGGAAAATGCCATGGGGACCGAAGCCAGCGTGCAAAGGCTGCCTGGCTGCCCTGCCACCTCTATGCATGACATCCCCGCGGGTCAGGCAGCCGCCCGCCACACGCGAGCACATGCTGTGACAGCCAGCGACCCGCTAACCAGCGCAGATCACCTTCGAGCCAGTATTAGTCCCAAAGCAGCTAGAGTTATATCCCATCTACGCGCCCGTGTCAGGTCTCGGGCGGCTTGGGCCCACCCTTAGACGTCCTAGGCCAGCTCTCTCGGGAGCTGAATGCTTCTTGCTAACTTGGAGTGACCGTGTAAAGGCTCCCCGAACGCTCGGTGTAGTAGCTGTAGGTGGTGAGAGTCTGAGGCTGGTGAGCAACGCTCCTGGCCGCCCTGGAGTACGGCGCAGCTTTCGGTTTGGAGATGCTGGGGAAGGGCACGGAAAAGGTGTCGCTCCCTCTCTTCTCGTGCCGGTGTTTTGGCTACGAGGTGCCCGTGCAGGCGGAGGATCAGCGCGTGTGGGACTTGAGCTGTCTCAACGTGCAGGGCATCTTTTCTGTAGATCTTAAAAAGTTCCTGGATTTTTTTAAACTTCATACTCTTTTTTTTTTTTTCCCTTACTTGTTTCCATGTGTACCAGGACTGAAAAATTGTGCCTTTCGCAAAAGAACAATGGCAGTTTCCTACAAAAAAAAAAAAGGCTCTGAAATCCGATTTCCAGCTCAGTGTAACGTGGCTTGGCCAGCTTTTGCCTGCTAATTCGAACTAGGTGAGTTTATTTCTAAAAGCAATCAGCAGAGCCTTCCCGTCCCTGTGAGCTGTTTGCTTTGGTCTTTGGCAGGCAGGCTGCGTGGACAGCTCTGTGACAGGGGAGATGCAGATACTAAGGGATGATGCTGAGCGTAGGGCATGGCAGATATGACAAGACAAAATTCAGCTGCGTGAAGACAGGATTGGGTCGCGCTCGCAGCCTGAGGCTGTTAGAAGTAGGAGGTATCGACTTAAAAGGGGATTTGGCATTGCTGTTGGTGACGGTATTTGTCCATATCTAGCTTGCGCACCGCAGTAATAAAAGGATTTGTGAGCCTGGACCTGCCCTTGTCCCTAACAGGGAGGTAATCTGGGGTTTTGCACCTCTCTACCTGCATCTTTCTGTTCCTCCGTGTGTCTCAGATGCGGGGATTCGCATTTCTGGTGTAAGACGTGAGGGTCTGAGGGAAGATGTTTCACTCTTTATATAGAGAGAGATAAAAAAGAAACTTCTCTCTGCCTATATAATCAAAATCTCCCATGGCCTGGGAGCAGGGTTCCCTTTCTGGGTGCCCGTGTCCTGTAGGAAAGCCTTCCCTTTCACCTGGAACCGGGCAGGGAGTTGCGGACAGCTGGAACGGCGTCAGGAGAGCTGCGCAGCGAGGGGAGGAGGGCAGGGAGAAGGGGCAGGGATGCCAAGCAGTAAAAGCTCACGTCAAAGGGACATTATTAGGGGACAGAAAGTTACACAGGGCAGAAGTCCTGCAGCGTCGAAGTCCTGCAGCGTCCACGCTGGCTCTGCTGCTTCCTTGGACTTCTCCCCGCCGCAGGTGCTCCCCACACACAAGTGCCGATGTTTTTAAGGAGCTTGCCGCGCCTCCTCCCTGCCTCTCTCCTCCTCTTCACCGCGTCTGACCGCCTCCGTGCGCCCCTCTCTGCCTCGGTCAGCTCTGCCTTTTCTCCCGAAGCCCTGCTGTTTTGCACTTTAGATCTTCAAGCCGATCTCAGAGCTACGGGGCGCCGTCTCAGGTGCGCGGCCTCTGCAGCAACACGTGCTTCCTTCTGCCGCCCGCCCGCTGTGCGCCGCGTGCTTGTGTTTAGGAGGCATCTGGAAGGTGCTCGTCTTCTGTTTCTCCACCCCACCATCCCGAGAACGTTCCCTCCCCGCAGTTTTTCTTCTCTGCATAAGAGCAAGCAAGCTTGACAACGCCAGGGGCCGAAACTAAAGGCAGTCTGTGTAACTTTGTCGCTACAACCTCGAAGTAAAACCTCCAAGTCACCCGAGGGACTGGTTGTGGGGACCTCGATGTTTCCTCTTAGATGGGGGGGTGAGAGAAGTAACTGGCGGAGATGTTCTCAGGTTGCTCACGTCCCAGGTCCGTATTCAGGGGTTATCTGAAAACAGGGAGGCGAGCAGTGCTGCTCGGCGTGCAGGATGATGCCCGGGACTCTGTGGCTCTTTGCTGAAAGGAGCAGACAAAAGGATTTTAACGAAGTCGCCTGGGCCAGCCGCAGCGTTTCGCGGGTTCGGTTTCAACCACAGCCGTAGCAATAACTCCGTATTTTGCCTTTTGCATCCTAGTCCGTCCTTTTTTCCCCACATTCAAGCTGTTTCACAGGTTTTCCGCAGGGTTTGCTCTCATCCGCTCTGTTCTGTCGTCAGCCCACAGCTGGGCTTCTTGCTTTTAAAGAACTCTGGCCGAGTGATTAATTTTTGTGTTTGCTGCCCCTTCCGGCCCGGAGTTACGGGACGGAAGACCGGCCAAGGCATATCCTTAAACTGGAAGAAACCTGAAGGGACATGGGTACCGAAGTGTCACGTAAGACCCAGCCTTACGCCTTGTCTGTGAAGAAACAGCCGCGCGCGTTTTGTGTGGGGTGGAGAAACATCCCAGAAACGGGAGAGAGAAGTGTTGGGGTTCGGGGAGTTGTTGATTTCCCTGTACTTCGCGTACGTGGGAAGCGGGTTCTGTGTGTTTCATGTTTTAATAGTTGCAACTAATGTTTATAAAGAGCTTGTTATTTACGTTTTAAGCACTTTAAAAAAAAAAAAATAAAAGTTGTTCAAGCTGTTCCTAGATACTTCTGATTTATTGACAACAGCGTCTGTGCTGATAGCACTTGGACAGTGAGTGACATTTATCTGTTTATTTTCTGAAGGAGGAGGCTGGTGCCCAACTTCTCCGGCAGCTTTTCCACTCCGATGAGCATCATTAGCAGTCCCAAAGCACCCGCTGCCGCGCGTGGCTGGGAGGGGGTGTTGTTGCTGCAGGATTACCTTGAGTTCCTCTCCAAATATTGCCCCTGCGTGGCTTGATGGCTGCCCCCAGAGGGGTGTAAGCCCCCGTTACCTTTCTTCCCGTGTGCTTTGCTGCTGTGTCTTGTGCTGAGAGACCGCAGGAGCTCGGCTCGGGCAGCCACGCTGCCCTGGGGGCTCGGATCTGCGGCTCCCTCGCTGCTGACTTGGCCAAAATGCTGTGGGAGCGCAGAGGTGGTTGCTGCGTTCCTGAGGATTTGTGGCAAAACGGCAGCTGAGGAGGGGAGGGAGACCCTAACAGCACGGTGCTGGAGGGAGAGAGAGCTCAGAAAGAGCTCGTGTTGCAGCACAGACACCGGAGTTCAGCCTCGGGGCGCTTGGTGAGGACACCCGGCTCTGTTTGTGCCACTGCTCACGGGAGCACACGGTTTTTACCTGCTCCTCCTGGGCACGAAGTGCTTGTTTCTCCCCTCTGTGCAGCAGACATTGGCTCGGCAGAGGGCTGATCTGCAGCCCAGACCTTTGCCTTCAGCTTCTGCGCCCTAATCCCAGGCACCTGTTTTACCTCTCAGCTGTTTTCCTTCTCCAAGGCCTGCTTTTTTCCTTCATTCATGCCCTTTCCTTAAAAAAAAAAAAAAAGCCTCCATTAAGCTTCAGTAAATGACTTTGCTATAAGAGACAGAAGAGTTTCGTTAGCTCTAATCCCGGTTTGTTTTTCACCCAGCTGGACCGCGGGCCCAGCACCTGCCCCGGGGGGGATCATGTTAGCCCCGAGAGCCGGGATCGGCTGGGGGGAAATGTTCAGCACGCCACCGAGCGGGATCAGGGCGCTGACCCGTGACCCTCTGAAAGCCTATCCTAAATAAAGGCAGCCCGAAATGACGGGGCTGGTCGGGCTGTCCGCCGGTGGCGCACGGGGTGGAGCAGAGCGGCAGTAATTAGAAGGCAGGATCGTCGGGAGTCTGTCGAGGAAGAAGAAAAAGGATTTTGAGACCTTAGTCCTGCTAAAGCTGACAGCATTGCTCTGAATCGCTCTGGCGGCTTGGAAGCTTCCACACGCTGACTCGGGACTAAGGCAAACGGTTCCTGTCCCTGCAGGAAGAACTGGCGGCGTTTGTTGATCGAAGCCTGAGTTCTGCAGCCCGCCGCAAGTTTTCTTCAAAATCTGGCTTTACAGATGGAAGCCGACAAGAAATGTTCCTGCGACTTTCTCCCAGAGCCAGCAGGCAGCCCGGCTCTGCACCCAGCTGTCACGGGCGGGGTGGCTGTCTGAGCCCCCCAAATCTCTCTTTTTGCTTTCCAGACAAGTTTGCTCAGTAGCCGAGGGCTTTGTCGTGTGTGCGTGCCCCCCCCGCCAGAACGGGAAGCAATGTCAATGTTGACTTAACAGTCCCTGATCTAGGGAAGCAAATCCTCCCCCCCCCCTCCTTCCCCAAACCAGTGAAACGCGAGTTGTCAGTCTAAATGGATCTGGTTAGATTGATATCAGCCAAAGAATTGATATTCTTTCTGGTATTTAACCAAAAAAGTGATAGTCTTATGTCACTCCAAATGTGGTTTTAGATAAACAGATTCTCTCCCCTCTGTTGTTATAAAACATTTAGTGTGTCAACATTAGGGATTGTATCAATTATCTGGCTCTCGCCGCGATAGGAGGGAGGGGGATTTCCCTGGTATAGAGGCTGAGAGATTTGGGTTATAATCCATATTTATTGCGGAGCCCTAACGATTTTCCTGGGTTAACTTCTGTGAAATACAGAATAAAACCTTTAGAAAAAGAAGAGTTGTGTTATAAAATACCAGTCATAGCAACGGGATTTTTTTTTTCCCTTTTAAGACAGTGTTAGGGCTCCGAGCAGTGTTAGACCCCGCCTAGAAGAAAGCAAACCCTAATTACACACCATTCTTTGGGATTAAGACTGATACCGCATCACGAGGAGTGGGTAGGAAAGGCAGCAGGGTCCTGTGGGGTCAAAAATGAGGTTTAAGCCACGCAAAACCCTGTCCTGGTCGCACAGCTGGGCCAGCAGGCAGCGAGTGCTCGCTGCAGCGGGGTTTAATTAGAGGAAGCAAACCATTAACTCCGAGGACAAGGTACAAGGGCAGCACTGGGTACGCAGCAGTAAGCAGAATTTGTTGTGGGACCAGGTCTTTGCTCATCATCTGTCCATTCCTGGGGGTCACGTTTTTGTGCTTTCACACGGCTACGCAGAGAAAGGGCAAAAAGGGAGGCGCTGTGGGAGGCGGGCAGCCTGCAGCTGCATCAGGCTTGTCGTGGGGGCAGGCTGGTGCAGAGCAGGGTGCCCAAAGAGGTTGTGGGGTCTCCTTCCCTGGAGATATTCAAAAGCTACTTGGACACAGGCCTGGGTGCTGCTATAGGGGACCCTGCGTGAGCAACGGGTTGGACCCAATGACCTCCAGAGGCCCCTTCCAACCTCAGCCAGTCTGGGGTTGTGTGAAGGAATGGGTTGGGCAGTATCTCTAATGGAAAAGGAACAAGAAATGAGAAAATGCCCTTTCTCTGTTCCAGTCTGATCCTTTCTCGTGCCGGTACAAAGGGTAGGTGCACTTTGGCGTGCTGTTTTGGGCTGCGTATCCCAGTTTCTGCTCCCACTGTGGATTAAGGCCAGGTTCACCCCTTCCCTTGCCACGTAACCTGCGTGACACCACGGGACTCCCTCAAACAAACATGGCCAAGGGGCTGTGGGCACAAAGCGAGACCAGACAGAGTGGTGATGAGACAGCACAGGGCCTCAGGGCCGGCACGAGCTTCAGCAGAGCCTCTGACCCACCGCACGACCAGCTCTGATGGTTTATATGCTGTGGTAATGCCGTGAGGTATCGCCCTTGTGGCAGGCATGGTGCTGGGTCCCTTTTCTGCCCGGAGCTGCAAGAGAGATTTGAGATTCAGTGAAAGGGATCAGTGCCGAATTAGCCTAAAAAATGAAGAACGAAACTGGTTTTGCACGTGAAAAGAGAGCACCAAACGTCAGCAGCCACAACCACGAAGCAGAGCAGCAGCATCCCCAGAGCAAAATGTTCTGCTGTTTTTTTTCCCTGTACAGCAAATAAATAAATAAATAAAATCAGGTATATGGTTTAATTTCTCTTTAGCTGGAAATTCTGGTTCTGACCTGCTCTATAATCTGCTGCTGCACCAAGCCTTCCTCTTATACCCTGACCGCATTCCCCGCTTCATCTGCATCTTCAGGGTCGTCACCGGCTCTCTGCTCTTCCTCGGAGAATTGATTCTAATCCTCTAAACAATTTCAGCGGCATTTGAAGGGCCGGGCATTTCTTATTCCACTAATCTAGAGAAGAGGATTCCGGAGATTGCTTCATACGCACCCCTTCTGCTCCCAGCCCCACACGAACCTTGCCTTTATCTCCACAAATCATAATACTGATGAAGCCGATAAGTAAGCCTGCATCAAAGTAAACTTATTACTCCCAGGTTTCCCATTCTTTATTTTTAATCATATATTTTAGAGGTCAATAGCAATTGTTAGGCTCCCATCAAAGCAAGAATATTATTTTCACAAGGATATGATGAAACCTGAGGTGTTTTTTTTTTTCTTTTTCAGAGGCTTTTGAGCTTTCACCTTGCTATGTGCAATTATTTTCTCAATTTCGGAGTTAAGGCAGGTGTCTGCTATCCACGTCACGTTCCTGTGCATCCTCTATCATATTGTGCATATTGGGGCTGCCGTGTCCCTGGCATTTGAGCGTAAATAACACTTTGGAGTGTGTTCCTTCAGAACTGGGCTGAGATGTGCGCTGTGAGGCGTATGTGCTTTTGGGGAAGGAAGAACGTAATTCTGTCACCCGGGCGTGGTGCGTTGCCTCAGACTGGTTTCTGGTGGTTGCTAAATTCAACAGTTCTTCCTCGGAAATGAGAACAGGGAAGAAGATGGTGAGAAGTGGCAGCTGACGCAGGGGAAAGACTGAAATATCCTGTATGTGGCCCTTGTAGCACTGCTTCCCCTAACCAGTTCTGACTGGGCAGACTGGGACCCCTCCAGTGCGGAGGGTGCTCGGGCGGACATCTGAGGCGTTTGTGACACAGCTGCTCCACCAAACCCCCTCGGCTGCTCCCTCAGGACCCCTCGCTGCCCAAAACCCACAGCTTTAATGGCAGTTTGGGCAGGGGGAGCCCCAAGGCTGAGGTGAGGGCTCCGAGCGCCCCCCCCCCCCGCCGCCCTCCTCCCTCGCCCCTCAGGGCTCCCCTCAGCTTCCCGCCCAAACCCCGCTTCCCGCCGTGCCCCGCTGCGGACTCCATCTCCCATGCTGCCCCGCGCCGCCGCGCCCTCCCCATTGGCTGGCAGCAGCGGGCCACCGCGTCCCAGCGTCCCCTTCGCCCCGCCAGGAGCCGGCCCCGGGGGGGGGGAAGGACTACATTTCCCGTCGTGCCTCGCGGGGGCTGCGGTGGGCCGCGGCCAATCAGAGCGGCGACGCCGCAAGGGGCGGGCCCGGCGGCGGGGGAGGCTGTTTAAAGTGGCGCCCGCAGCGCGCGAAGGGAATGGCGGAGCCGGCGGACTATCCTCCCTTCCAGCTGGGGAAGCCCCGCTTCGAGCAGGTACCGTCACCGGGCGGCGGGAGAGGGGCGGGCACGGCGGCGGGAGCGGCCCCTCACGGCGCCCCCTCTCCCCCCCCCCGGGGGGCAGAGCCCCCTCCTCTCCCCCTTTCGCCTCAGGCTGCGCGCCGATTGGTCAGCGTCCCGCCTTCCATTGGCTGGCGCAGCTGTCACTCAGAGCCGCGGCGCCCCGCCCCGCGGCGGGCTGCAATTGGCGCGTCCCGCCGTGCCCCTGTGGCGCGGGGGGGTGGGCGCGCGGTCGGCGGCGCTGGGGTCGCGGGTTCGAGACCCGGCTGGGGATGCGGGGGGCAACCGGGGCGGGGGTCCCCTGGTGTCACCCCTTGGTGTCACTCGCCTGTCCCCGTGAGGGGTCGCAGCGTGGCCGCCTGTCCCCGGGTACGGTGCTGCGAGGCTGGGCCAGGCCCCGGCGGAGGTGGCTGAGAGCCCAAGGTTGTGTGGAGGTGAGGGGCGAGATGGTGCCTGAAACCCTGAGGGGTGGGCGCTGCCCCCCCCACCCCCCCCCCCCCCCGCCGGTGTGAGGCGGTCCTCAGTGAGGTGATTAGTCCGTTAAAATAAAAAACGTGAAGTGTGAGGGAAGCGTGGAGTTTTCGTTGTTTATTTATGGCTGCTTTCTGTGAGGAAAGGGGCTTCCATGAGGGGAGGTTGGGCCTGCGTGGGGCTTGGGGGGGGTCCTCGGGGAGCCGTGCCACCAGGATCCTGTGGAGCTTGGTGGTGTTTCGGCCACCCCAGAACCTGTGGGATAAAAGGCCTGAAACAGCCTGTGCCAGTAAATGTGGCGGAGGTGAGGAAAGCTGGTGCGGGTTTCAGGGCGGTTTGGCTCCCACACACCCCAAAGTTGCCGCTCCTGAGTTACCGTCAGTGCCCCTGCCGTGGTGCGGCTCACGCTTTGCTTCTGCGGAGCCGTATCAGGCTTCTGACGTGGCTCTCAAAGTCCACACAGCCCATTTCATGTGTTCCCGATTCCTCTCTGGAGCGGGGCGAGGCTGCCACGAAAAGCAAGGAGACCTTGCGGTTACTGAACCCAGGAGGAGCTGGAGCCTGCTCGCTAACGCGTCCTCCCCCCCCGGCTTTTGGGGAGATCTCCAAGGAGACTTTCTTCACAAAATCTGCAGAGGACCGCTCTTTGCCAACCATCTGACTCGCTAATTGCGGATCCCAGAGCTTGGCTTGACCGAAGCCGCCCGTTTGGGTGGTGAAGGAGAAGTCCGGTCGCTGTTTTCACGTGTGGGGCCAGCGCTCGGCGGGTCTGCGTGCCCGTCCCGGCCACCTTACCCCTGGGCTCCCCCTTGGGTGCAGGACAGGAGGTGGTGCAGGGACCTCCCTGGAGCCACAAATGCCCTGCGGCAAGCCAAGGGCTGGTTCTGCTCGGCTACACGAACCGAGGGATGCTCAGGCTGGGGAGACGGAGCTTTTTAATAAGGAGAGGAGGAGGAGGAGGAGGAGACACTACTCCCTTCTAGACACCACAGATGATTCGAGGCACACTTGGCAGCGCGTCAGGCACAGAGTCGGTGCATTCTGTTCATTAAGGAGCGACTGTCACTTGTAGCAACATTTAGAAAATGTTTCGAGGGGTATGGCAGGATGTTAATGATTGCGTTTGAGCAGAGCCGTCCTCTCTCCCCACCGCCACGCCGGGGAGGCGAGCTGGGTGCGTTTCCACCGGAGGGAACGTGTCCACAGCGCATCCAGGCAGCCCGATTTGGGGTCTGGCAGCTTTGTGGGGTCACGGAGCAAGAGAGAGAGGGCGCCTGGTTGGGTCCTGTGGTCAAATCTGCTCCCGTCGGGCTCCCTGACTTGCAGCGTCCCGACCCGTCCTCGTAGCGAGCTGGTATTTATTTCCCCACAGGGAACCTCAGTCTCCAGGGCTGCGGGATGGTGCTGGGGAAGAATGCCCCTGTGAGACGCAGGGGAGCTGTGTTAGGCAGCTTTGTCCTAAAAACAAACAAGGAAAAGTTGTGTGCTAGGAACAAAAGCCTCGGAGAGCAAACTCGGTGTTCTGGGGATGTGGTTCGGAGGAGAAGAGGCGATTTCCTTCCCTCTGGGATCCAGAGCCCTGGTTAAGGACTGGAGCAGCATTTAGGGCAGCTGATGGGAGGCACACATCCCCAGCGTCGCCCTGGCACTTGTTTCCCCTTCTCCCACCTCTTGCTTTGCAGCTCACTTGTTTTTCCTGCTCTTCAGGCAAGGCGCATCTGTCAAGTCACATTTTTGGTTCCTGTGCTGGGAGCAGCTTTTGCCTCCCAAGGGAAGCAGGTTATTTTTAGGTAAAAGAAGAAATAAGGACATTAGGCTTGGGAATGTGTGATAAGGGCTTAGTTTTCCGACAAGTCGTTTTAATTTGTTAATCGTACTCTTTTTTTCCATTTTTTATAAAAAAAAAAAAAAGGATTTGCTAAGTGCTCCCTCTCTTTGAGCCAAAACATCAAACGCAAGTTCCCAAAGCTCCGGGGTCTTTGCCTGCAGCCCAGGGCTCCTGCTTCTTCTCAGCAAGTTAAATGCATTCTCCAGCAGCAGAGCTGAGGAAACCTTTCCAGCAGAGCTCTACATAAGGTTTGGGCACAGCGGTTCGCCAAACAGCGGTGTTAACTGCTGCAGGCAGGTAGTGCAAGTTAAACTTTGGGGGTTTTTATTGGGGTCAGGCCCCTAAAAAGCGTCACGAGGCTGTCGTGGCTGGTGCGGGGAGGGCTGCGAACTGCGCAGAGGGAGCCGAGCAAGAGGTGAGCTGATTTCCTGGCTGAGGTGAGCATCCTCGACAAGTCAGACATGTGTCGTCCTCGTTGCAAAGCGTACCTGAGATCCTTTAGGGGAAGGAGAGGGAAATAAAGGGGAGCAAACCTAACCCAGAGCTGTAAGCATCCCTGGGCCCTCGTGCAGGCACCAATACCCGATGCACTTCGGATGTGTTTTGTTCTGTTGGCCAAAGATGTGACTCGCGGCACCGCGATGTCGGTGGCAGCACGCTGCTCTCAGAGCTTGACCTCGCAGGTATTTTACGTGTTGGGCCTCGCCACGCGCTCCTCTCGGAAGCATCTCGTGAGGGTGTCAGTGCTGAAAATCATGCTCTCCTACTCTCCGCGTACTTTGATCTGGGAAGTTTAAAGCACGTCCTTATTACTCTGAGTAGAGCCGTGTGCCTCCTGGGTCCGAGATAAGCCCTGCAATAACGTCCGGATAGAGGAGCTCTGATCAGATGCGCCTCTCGGGAGCCTGATGGCTTGCTGATTGCAGGCGGTAGTCGCTGGAAGCCCTGATGCAGGCAGCGCGAGGAGCCAGGGCTGCGTTATAAGGCCGTGAAGTTACACAGAAGTTCCTGCTCTTGCTTCCCAGTTTGAAGTTATTTTCCACTGAAGATGAATGAGACCACCGCGACAGAGAAGGGGTTTTCCTAAAAGGCTACAGAAGGACGTTTCGGGATGGCTTGCGGCCGCTGTAGAGAAGAGGAAGTGCAGACACCTTTGGGTTTGGTGTTTAGCTGCTGACCTTGTAGGATCTGCCAAAAAAGCCTTCCACTGGCTCTTCCACATCTCCGTCAGCCAGGACTGGGTTTTCAAGAGGGAGTTTGCTTGTCTGTGTCCTACGCTGCAGGGTGTAAATCCTGCCAGGCTCCCGGCACCCTGAATCCCCTTGTTGAGACCCCCTGTATGTGCGAGTGCTTGTGGGTTGGGTTGGGTTGGGTTGGGCGGCTGAAGGTAAAGGCTGGGAATCGTGTAGGGATAAAACAACCCAGGAGCAAGCTGCTGGCCACGAGACAAGTCCACGAGCTGCGGTGCCAGCTGTTAGAAGGTGAAAATGAAGATTTGTCTCTTCGCTTTGGGTCTGAGGACATCTAAACCCTTGCCTGTTGCTGCAGGTGAAGATGCAGGGACAGATTCTGGGCCCTTAAATACTCTGAAGTCAATGTCAGAGTGTTGGAAGGGTCCATAGCTGAAGCCTAAATCTGTAATTGGGGTGGATCGTAAACGTGCGTGCAGTTTCACAGCCGTACCTTGCTAGCGCGCAGCTGCTCGATGGCTTGTAGTTTATAACATATATTTTCTTTGCTTTAGCTTAAATCTCTTCCTAATTAATTTAAAGCTGACCTAAGCCTGATTTTTAGCTAGAAAAAAAAATAAGTCTGCGTGCCTTTTGCTCTGGCTTAATTAAATCCCTTTTACAATCACGCTGTAATTAAGCGAGTAAAGTTGAGCTCGTCTCCTCCTCTTCCAGCGCGTGGTTTTGAGGAATGCCCCCTTCATTAAAGGAAGGTGATTAAATGAGTGCTTCCTAGTGGTCACTTACCCTTCTCTCCAAATTTCTGGAGCCTGCAGGAAGTATTTTGCTTTTTCTAGCGTTTGTCCTGGAGTCAGCTGGATCCTGCGTGGCTGCAGCACGGCGACTTAATGGAGCCGGAGCTGTAACGCGCTGCTGTGCCGTGGCAGGGAATTAATATTCCCAGAACTTCATCTTGCGTGCAGGCTGGTGAGAAGCGGTACCAAAATAGCCCCGATTAATCACAGGAAATTTGTGTTATGCAGTTTTCCTCCAAATGACAGTTTACTCCAACAGATGTTACAGGAATAAAACGGCGACCGAGACGCTGGGTGTAGCTGGGAGCTGAAGGTCAAGCTTCTGCAAGCTCCGTCCCCGGAAATAATCCGGTTGGAAAGCAACCATCCCGAATTTTCGTTGAAATCTGGGGCTGGTTGCCTGACGTGTGAAGCGTGGAGAGAGGTGGAAATACCTTGCTGTCCCTCGTCGGATGATGGCAGGCACAGCGTGGGCACGGGGGGATGGAAAAAGGGTCGGGGTAGGGGAGAGGAAAAGAAGTGGTCCATGGACGAGTCAAAGCAAAAGCAGGGAATGACGCTGAGCGCTCTGGCGTGCAAATAAAGTCAAATTCCCTCATTTTAGACCTTGCAATAATTAATGAGCAAGTGTTTGCCAGAGCCTGGTACTGGGTCGTAGCTGCGGGGAGAAGGGCTGAGCTGTGGCTTGGCAGGAATAACAGGGTGCTCCCTCGTGAAGACCCACAGCAGATCCCCGAGCACGGGGATTTGCGATCTGCACCGAGGGCAGGGGTGTGCCACAGCAGCTGGGCTTCCCCTGCGCGTCCTGCTCCCCGGCTTGCAGCAGCAGCATTTTGCTGAGATCGTTCTGTTACGGACCAGAAAACCGGGCCTGCCTCCCGCATCCTAAAGCCCCTCAACGAACAGAGCTTAAAAAGCAAGCAGCCGTAGCCCAGGAAGGCAAGCGCTCGTTAGCAGCGGCAGAACTTCAAGCAGTCGCAGAAGAAAAGCGTAACGGCGAGGAACTGCGATCTTGTGCTTCTCCTGACATCGGGCTCTCGTTTTCCCAAGGCTGGGGCTTTCGGTGAGGCATCCCTGCTGCGGGAGCCCCAGGACGACGTGGCAGTGTCTGCTCTGAGCTAATTTTACACTAAATGTTGAATAGATTTAAAAAAAATATTAACTAGAAAGGAATAAGAAAAATGTCTCTGTGATAAATATTAACTAGAAAGGAATAAGAAAACTATCTCTGTGATAACGTTTGTGAATTTATTTGTTCCAAGTGTTTTAAATCAGCTTGTTTTCTTGGTAGGGGCTTCTCCTTTCTCTTAGCTGAGCCAGAAAGTCCTGTGAGGAACCTGAGCAGTCAGCGATGCTGATCTCTGAGACGAGCCCGGGGCTTTGGAGCGCAGCAAAGACCAGCAACGTGCAAAGGATGTGGCTGCTGTAGGAAAATCATCTGGGAGGTGATTGTATTTCAAGCTGAAGGAATTTTGTTGTGGTCTTATTGATTTCTCCTGGCTTTTATTCTCAATTAAACACGATGCTGCCATCGTGGGAAGTGCAGTGAGGGCAGGGAGCAAGCAGGCAGTGTAAAACGTCAGCGCGGCACTGGAAGCAAAGGTGCTCAGGGGTCTCTGGGTTGGGTGCTCGTAGCCCTACCATGAAAACCAATTCTTAGTTTCCGCTGGAACCAAGCTGTTCTTGAAGGCTTCTTGTCTGCGGTCAACCCGCAGGACAGTCCGTTGCGGTTTTGGCTCTTTATTTCCTACTCATCCTGCAGAAGCTCGGTACCTGCAGGAGAGGATTTCAGATTGGGACTGGAGAGCAAAATCCTCACCCGCTGCGAGCGGCAGCGCTGCGGTTAATTCCGGGAAGCATCTCGGGCTGTGTTTGGGGTGCAGCACTCGGATCTAATTTAACTTGCCTCTGAATTTCAGAACGGTTCGGGTTTTACGCACTTCCCAAGCGTGAGCTTTGGTTCCAGCTCACGCTGCCAGGCTGTGTTTGTGCTGGTTTTCATGATGCAAGGCACAGAGCAGCAAAGTGACCCCGAGGCGTCAGGTCTGGGACCTCCATCCGTCCCTCCCCGGTGCTGGCCTCACTGCGACGTGGCTGTTCCCTGTCCGAAGCTGAGCTTTTTTTTACATTTTTCCTCCCCAAATGAAGAGTTGTGATTGTGACAGAGCCCTCCTCGTGCGCGCATGTGAGGGGGAGAAGCAGAAAAGTGCTTTTTACACCAATTAAATTTTTTTTTTCTCCAGCCGGTTGATTAACAGAGCTGCTCTTTAAAATCTTGGCCCGGACGTGGGAGTAGCTGAGGTTTAATGCAGAATCGCCTCCTCTGAAGGAGCTTGGATGAGAGACAGCGGGGCGAGACATCCGTAAATGCCTCGCGCTGCGTGTGTTTGGGGGATGTGGAGCACCCAGACCCGGCGGGGACACCGCAGGGACCCCCCCCCCCCCCCAGCAGGGTGCCCAGCCCCACGTCCCGGCGGCTGCTGAAGCTCCCCCAGGAGGAGCCCCCCAAGCTCTGGGCAGCCTGTGCCAGGGCTCCAGCACCCGCTCGGCCCAGCAGTGCTGCCTGAGGGGCAGGGGGAGCCGCCGGGGCGTCCTCCCTGCTGCAGGGCTGCCGCTGGCCCTGCTGGTTGGGGTCGGGAGAAGGGGGCTGGGAGGGCTTGCCTTGAATTGCCGTGCTGGAGATTTAACCTCGGTGTGGAAAAAGCCCTTAGAAGTAAGGTTAGGTCGCGTCTGAATGCCAGAATTCCCTCTGTGCGAGATTTTTAAGAGTGGTTTTCAATTGCAAGCAGCTCGTGGATAGCAAGGAGGAGAAGCGAGCTCGCCGTGGGCTCTCTACAAACACACTTGCACAATTCAGGAGGAAAGTGGAGGCCACGGGTGATCAGTCGGGTCTTGTTGCCTGCCGTAGGGCGGGGAGGACGGGCTCCATCTCAGCGGGGCTCTTTTTGCATCCCTGGTGACCAGAGATGTTCCTGAGAGCTGGTTTCTGCCTTGTGCTCAGCCCAGGGAAAAAGCACCTCTGCCTTCCCACCGCCCCTTCTTCAAAGTAGCAGTGGCAGGAGGAGAATTTCTTCATTTTTCCACTGCTTTTAGAAGTGGGGGCGAAAGAAGCAAATGCTGAATAGCCCCGTTTGCCAGCAGGAAAGCAGCTGGTCCTGGGTTAGCTCGCACTGTGAGGAGCTTTGGGATACCTGAGGAAGGGCCACGGCGGCCAAAATCTCCCAGCAAGTCTGCAGCACGACACCCGCTGCTCGTCCGCGGTCACTTCTCGGGTCCCAGTCTGTTCTTTCAGAGGAAGAAGCCAGGAGGGTAACACAACTTTGCTTCCTGGAGAAGGACACACAGAGCCAACCAGGAACCCGCAGTGGGAAGGCGGGAGGAAAAAGTGTGCTTTTCTGGCTTCGTGGAGCTTGAAAGGTCTGCACGAAGAGGTCTTGGGCTTTTCTGCAGTCTGCGTGCTCAAAGACAGGACTGGTGGCTGTAAGCATTTGAAGGGGTGGCCGGCAGCTCCGCGTGATGGTGCTGAGTTCTTTATTCTCAAGTTTTCTTGCCCAGGACCTTGCTGTGCAATCCGTGGCCCCACTCAAATGGCCCTTCCCTTGCTTTGGGGCTTGTCCGAGCGCAGAGCGAACTGGTTCGGGCACCACCTGGAGACGGATCCCTCATTTTGGGGTGAGACCTGAGGCTTTTTGGGCTCCCCCATGAGACTACAGAGCGCAGGATGGGCACTGGGAGAGGGGAGAGGACCCGTGGCAGCGCTCGGCCCCGCGCCGCTGCGAGCACCGGGCAGCGGTGGTTGCAGGGCGCTGGCACCCGCGGAGGTTTTTGTGCTGGAAATCAAAGCAAGGTAGCGAAATGCCAAGCTCAAAAAGCTGGAAAGTACCAGAATTAGCGTTAATTAAATCAACGCTAATTAAAAACCACTAGGCTTTTTTTTCTTTTTTTTTTCTTCTGAAGTTATGTGAAGCTGTTTGTGCTCAGTTGCAGGTTTTTCTTTTTTTAGTGCAGGACACGGGAAGACAACGGCGCAGAGCTCTGAGAGCGGGGGGCTGCGGCAGTGCCAGTGGGAGCCGCCTTTAGGGAGGGATTTCTGCCCGGATCAGTCAGCGGTGGCATCGGCATGCCTCTGTGCTCGACGGCTTCAGCGGAGGAGAACCAGCAGGCTTCATAAAATGCTGCCAGGCTGTGACTAAATGCCATTCCCACGCTGCATCCACGTTCCGCCCTTTATTTAGGAGTGAACCCGGACCCAAGTGATGCTGCGCTCCGGGTGTCTGGGTGTGAATTCAGTGCAAGCTGCTGGAACCCGGCTCATTCCCTGGGGTCTGCATCCTGCACCCGGGCTCAGCACCAGGCTCTCGCCCTCCCCTTGTCTCTCTGGTTCCAGACTCAGCAGCTGTTTGGCTTTGGAGAACATTTCCTATTCATTTTTTACCCTTTATCAGCTTTACTCCACTTGGTCATCAGTTATTCTCCTCCCTAGACTGTGAGGATGTTGGGAGCAGGGAGCATTGCCTGACGTGAGCGTGGTGGGGTTGAATGTAGATTTTTCTCTAATTCCATCAAACCCTACCAATTATTTTGTTCTGTATGTGGTTCAGCGTGGTGTCTGCAACGTTTGAATGTTCTGCAGGTTGGAAACGTATTTAATTGGATTTTCTCCAAGCACGCAAATAGGAAGGAGCCCAAACCTTAAAGCTTTGATTGTTTTTAAAATCGTTAAGGTTCACAGCCCGTCTTTTACTCCACATTTGTGCAGGCTGGCACCGTGAAACCCGGCCCTAATTTAGCACCTGGACAGCCCTGCAGTGAACCTGAGGCATGAAACTGGCTTTGTGCTCAGTCCCATCACTCACCTGTCTCGGGAGGAGTGGGATGAGGAGGAGCAGCTCACAGTGGTGCTGAAGACCCCACGGGCTGGGGCTTCCTTCGGCAGCACCGCCAGGTCTGGAGCCTTGCCTGGACACTCCCCGGGCACGAGGCATCTCCTGTCAGTCCCACGGGGAAGGCAAAGCAGGCAGTGCTTCTTTTTGGGACAGAGCAGAGGTATTTTAGCAGCTTGATAGCATCCCTTCATTAAAGCATCTGTAGCGGTATTGCCTTAGGAGCAACCCCGGGCTGAAGTCCTCGTCTCCTCCTTCCAGACCTCCTATCGTTATAGCGAACAGCTTTTCTGCCATTGCTTTTCAGCTGCTACTTAGTTGTGCGGAGGAAATAAGTTATTTTTGCGCAGAAGATGAAAGGCAGTTTCTAACCGAGCACATTTTGTTTGTTCTTCTCTTCCAGACTTCGTTTTATGGCAGATTCAGGCACTTCTTGGACATCATTGATCCGCGCACTCTCTTTGTTACTGAGGTAAGGTGCATGCCCCTTGCTTTCTCAAAAGCACTCTTTATTAGACAGGTTTGGATTGAAAACAATTTCTCCTGTGAGCGGCAGCGGTAAGGAAGCCGGGTTTCCAGTGGGTTTGTGTCTCGCAGGTGATTGATTGCCCGGCCAAGCCCTGATAGGGCTGAGCAGCAGCTTGCTGTATTAGCCACTGGTGAATCCGCACGGCTCGTTCTGCCCCTCTCCCTCTGTGTCCGCCGAGCCCCTGGGCTGATCGGACCCAGTGGCCAGATGCAGCCTTCTCAGAGGGAAAACTTGTACAAATTTTCATGGAAAAAAAAATACGGGTGAGTAGAGGAGAGAGCAAATCCTAGTGCTTGGTGGAGGACGTGAGCTGGGTGGGCACAAGCCGCAGATTTTCAGTGGCTGCTCAAGAAGACTTTTTCTGAGCAAGGTGCAGTAGTTTTTCCTTAGTTATTATCCTGTTTTTAACAAGCTTTAGAGTTCCTGGCCTGTTTGTATTTCTTTTAGTGTTGTCCAGTGTTATTGCATTTCTCCGCTTTCATAAAATCGTCAGCTAATTGTAAGAAATCCCTTAGAAGACCTCCTTCTGCTGGTGGTTTTAAATCCTGCCTGATGGCCAGAATTTTTCCTATTTTTTCTCTCTCTCTCTTTTTTTTTTGCCTAGTTCTCAGAACACTGGGAGCTGATCTCTCCACTACAGCCAGTGATGGACTGAGTCCAGTTCCTTACACACTGGAGGGGGGAGGAAGAGATCTGCTGTAACTTTAAATAATTCTTTTTTTCCCCAAATCAGCTAGCTTTTTTTTCAAAAACACAAGGCTAAAATGTGTTGTGTAGTTCTGAGTACCTTTTGGATGCGTGCTCAGGAGAACTGCAGACAATAAAACAGCTGTACACCATCAGATGGAAGATTATACTTGCATTTGTAAAAGCACAGGTTCAGATCAAATAGGAAATCCGTTTTCAAAAGCCACCATCCTTGATACAGAGCTCGGCGTGGGGAGGTGGCCTCTTTGAAAAGAACATCGTGACTCGAGAAGGATGCTGTTAGCCCTCATGTGTCATGATAAAAAGGAATGAAAATCCCAACCTGAGGATCCAGGGCGCTTTGCAGGTGCTAGAGCTCCTGTTTAGGGAGGGTGTAAGCACCCAGGTCAGAATCCAAACCTGTTAACTACGCGTTGAAGGCTTGGTGCTGCTGTTCTCTCGCAGAAACTTGGTGTTAAGAGCAACGCAGTGTGTGGTGGAGGCGTGGGAGCGTGCGAATCCTGCACTGTGCACTTGTGAGGCAGAGGCTGCTGGGTGTAGCTTGTGAGCCTTCTCTCTCCGTTTTCATGCTTTTGATTCTGGAATTCAGAAGCTGATGCAGAGAGCCTGCGCTACCTAATGATGCTCGTCGGAGCAACGAAGAAAGAGCACATGCAAAAGGGAAGCGGAGTTTAGAGGAGGGAGAGAAACTCTTTGACCATTTCTGTAATCTGCTGAGAACGCTAATTAAGCATCTAAAGGCGGTGGGGAAACAGGCTCGGAAATACCTGGGTCTAGGCAAGCATTGAAACACTGCTCTCTCTCTGGGTTAGTATGCATTGGAAAGCTCTGCAGAGCTGTGACCGGCTGGTTTCCAGCTGCAGGTGAGCGCTCTGCTTCCCAGCCGGCTGCCCCGGGGCACAGAGCGCGGGGCAGGACGTGCTGCGGATTTTTGGGGAGGGTCACAGGTCCTGGGGCTGCACCACGAGGTCTTGTGGAAGAGAGGTTCTGCTGGTGGGACAAAAGATGCAGGTGGTTCTGCTCACCTTTCTCCCGGCCATCTTTTTGGTGTGTTTTGTTATGCCACAGGTTATTTCCTTGTTCTCTTTTTGGAGGAAAGTTCTGTGGGGTGAAGATAATCCATCCAGTTCTGCTTGGATAAATTTCTCTTACTTTGGGAGTGGTTACGTGTTTTAATAATGCTCATTCTCAAATCTCCATTTACATCTATAGCATGCGTGTGTGTTTTTATTCAGCTGGCTAACGTACGATACCAGACCAAACTCTTAGTTTTTACAATGGCATTAATGCAGATAAAATAAAGAATTCTCAAACCTACCTCTTGTGTGTCCCCGAAGTGGGGAGATACGTTTGAACTTGATCGAGTTAGCGCTTCTACTTCTTGCAGCTACGCTATGGGTTTAAGAAAATCTCGTGTGTTCCCATTTGGGATGGATTTTACGCTCTAGTTGTGGTAGTATGATGAAAAACCTTAAGTAGTTTGAGCACTGGAACTCGGTCTGGTCTCGCCGTGTACCCCAAGCCCGTAACTCTGTCGGTGTGTTTCGCTATCAGTTTCGCTCCCAGAATGAAAACAGCTCAGTTAGGATCCTGGCAGGCTACCCTTTTCCCATGGTTTCACAAGAAATCATGAATTTCTTGCTTTCAAAGGGCTGAATCTCTTCTGCATTGAGGGCAATTACCTCGCTCCTGCTGCCTGTTCAATAGAGGGGGTGTCTTAAATTTGGGTAAGCCACCTGCGAGTTGGAGAACTGCTCTGGACTTAAACGAGATGATCCCTCCTTTAGCTCAGTTGCGTGCTTTTCTACCTTCCCGCTGTTCCCTTTTCAAATTGTTGGAAGTTTTTGGAGGGGTTGTTAAGGTTGCGGGTGGAGGGCCATCGGGTGGCATAACTTAATTTTTCCAGAGGCTCTCTTGATGTGATTCTTCTTAAGAAGGTGAGACACAAGAAGAAAAAAAAAAAAAGAGGAAAATCCAGGGAACTCAAGCAGTTCTGGACCCCAAACAGAACCCCAACAAACGAGAGAGGTTTGTTTTCCTTCTGTGGGGTCTAAAAATCATGGCTTTGACGTCCGTGGTCTTCAGGAATGGCTTGGTGGCTGTCCAAGGAAGGGAATACCCTCGTCCATTTCCCTTGGGGGTTTGAATTAATAACAGTAATGCTTCATGAAACCTTCTGCAGTGCATTTTGTGAGGTCCACATGAGCCCTTCCTCCCTGGGGAAGCGTCTTGGCCAAGCAGATACCAACACCTGGGGGCACGGGAAGCACCTCTCCGAACACGAAAGCTGCTTGGCTGGGCTCTGTGTATCTGATCTCGTGCTTCAAAATGCTTCGCGTGCGTACGCGTGGAGCTGAGCTGTTTGGTTTCACTTGGTGATTTAAGTGGCAAATTAAAATCTAAAAGGGTTTGATGAAAAAGCAGCCGCTGACGGAGAGCTCCTTCCCCTGACAGATGGCTGCATCGTTCAGGCCCGGGGTTCTCGGGGAACAAACCAATTGCTGTTTGTCTTGGAGGAGCTCGCTGGCGAATGGAAAAAAGTAGATAAATGAGCCTCTAATGAGAACGGAGGTTAATCCCGTGGAAGAGGCTGGGAAATGTAATAATTTTTTTTTTTTTTCCTGTGTCCTTTTTTTAATTGCTGCGTGTTGCATCGTTGCATCCTACTGGTGGCTGTGCTCTGGGGAAGGATACAGCAATTCCGCGGAGTGGGAGAAACCCAGCACAGCGATATCAAGTATAATTAGTCTCAATGACAGTCCTCTCTAACTCATTTGTTGTTTTTTTTTTAAATAAAGCAAATTCTTAACTCGGTTAAAAACTTCCTCCTCTTTCAGAGGTTCTTAAGCACTCATCCTCGAGGGATGCGTGCCAAATGTTGGAGTATTGAAGTCTGAACTTGCAAAAAGCGCGTGCTTGTGCGGGGCAGGGGCAGTTGAACACCAGTTTCTTTGGGTTTATATTAAAGGGTTTCTGGTAGAACAATATCTGTAACTCACCTACCAATTCCACTTGCTTTCTAACTGCAGAGGGTATTGCAACGGGGCACCAAGCCCGTGTCAGCATGGCCTGTGCTCTCTGAAGAGGAGAAGTTCTCGTGTGCTAATCCATCTCGTGGCTAGCTTTCTAATGAAATAGTTTATTTTGCAGCTGCAAATTCGCAGGCATTTCCAACCAGCAGAAAATGTGTCATTTCAGAGGTCAAGCCCAACAAGGCCTGTTGCTGAGACCACGAGAAACCCCTCGGTGGGTGCGACGCCTGTTTCCCAAACGTGTGAGGTTAAAACGATTGGAGTAAAGCTTTTAATTGCTCCGTAATTAAGGTCCATCGGGAGAAGCAGGAGGGACCGGCAGATATTTTTATAAGGCTAACTTATCCCATCTGACATCAGCCTGGACAGACTGTTAACGCTCTGCGGGAAGCTCTTGGTGGGGAAAGCTGTGGATCCGATAACGATTCAAAGCAAAAGCGACATGAGAATGAAACCGAGCTGCGTGTTATCTGCCTTTACTTTATCTCATTGTTCAGAGCATAAATCTACAGAGCGCCGAGCATCTTGCATTCCCATATTTGGGTTTAAAATGGAAGCAGGATTAGATGTATGTTATTTATATGAACGATACCTTCTTACTCAGCAGATTGACTGTCTGTGTTTATTCAGTGTCACATCTGCTGGCTCTACTTGAACAAAAAGTTTCTGGCTCCTGTTGTCTGTCACTGTAGATCCAATACAATAGGGCCAGCTGGAGTCAAGTCTGCCGTATGGATCATCCGCAGAGCAGTGAGACGAAGCCGGGAGCTGCTGATGGCAGAGCACAGCTGGATTCCCGAATCCCGCCTTGAGTTTGTGGCGCTGGTGGCCAGGAGACTCTTGCTTCGGATCGAGTGCCAAGTAAGTCGTGGCTGGTCGGATCCTGGGAGCAGCAGAGCTCGCAGGCAGGCAGCGGTCGGCGCGGGGCTGACACCAGCACCAGCCCCGGTCAAGCAGAGCGAGGCGCAAGCTGTCCCGGCGAGCCCTGTCCCATCGCTGCGTTGTCTTAAAAGGCTGGAGTGCAAAACCCGCCTCTCTCTCTGTTGATTCTGTAACAGCAATGTTGTAGTGCTTCTGGCATAATGACTGTTATTCTGGTCTCTCTGTGCACATATGGGGTTCTGGAGGCAGCTCTGAGCCATGTGTAGGCATCAGCTGAGATCCAAGAGGAGAGGAGGCGCAGATCTTGGAGACGGAATCGGCGTGCCCTCGCGCGCGGGGGGCAAGGTGAAAAAACAGGAGAAGAGCTCACGTGCTGGAAGGAGGTGTCTGATACGAATGTATAAATTTACACACGTGCGCAGTCGTCCGTGGGACCCAATGCAGTTGTCCTCTGCCTCACCGGAGCGCTGAAGCCATGGCCACGAGGGACGTGGGGGTGCCACCGGTGGGTTGCTGGCAGTGGCCATCAGCTCAGCATGGTGAGGGCTAAGGTCCCGCTGGCATCTTCGGGTTTGTTCTTTCTCCTCCTTTCTTTGGAGCACCAAAGCCCCTAATAATGTGATCCTTCAGCAACTCTTTCTACAAAGACCAATTCTTCTTCCAATGGAGTCCTGCAAGTGTGTTTTGGGCAGCGACCTGCTGGCTCAATGCCTGTTGCCCTGAGTCAAGGCAGCACAGGTTATGTTTGTTCTTTGCTCTGAAAACTCAGGGTTACAGCTAAACTAGTTAGCCAGCCTGAGCCAGGGACTGGATTTTGGCCGTGCAGCCAGCTGGTGAGGCTTGTGCCGTGCAGCTGACTTCTTTTACTCCCCAAAAGGAGCCCACTGGCAGTGCTTCTGGCCCGTGGTAACTCCCAGACCACGACTGGGGATTGCTTGGGAGAGGGCTGGTTGGTCTGAGTCAAAGCCGTGCTAGAGATGGTGCCGACATCTGACCGGGACTGATGTTTGTTTGCAGCCTCACGCCTGGGCTTCTTCAGTAGCGCAGCTGTAACCATAAAACCCTGGCTTATGGATCAGTGGGAGCCCAGGGCACGCTTATTAAGGAGCTGAGCTGTAGCTCTCAAGACTTTTTGGGGCCGTGTTCATGTGAGGCAGAGACTGAGCCCTTCTGCAACGAGGTGCTGTGCTGGGTGGTGTCCCCCAGGTGCACGGACGGGGCTTCGGCTGCGGTGCTGGGGCACGAAGAGGGGAGTTTGTGCGCGGCCGAGTCGCTGAGCTCGGTGGATCCCTGGCACCGCTTCTGGGCCGGGGTTGGTGAGAACGCTCCCTGGGTGCAGATGGTCCGTCTAGCACCCTATTGTGAGAGCTGAGACCCCGCGATCCACCACTAGAAGTGCTCTAGTTTTTACGAGGAAAGGGGGGATGAAGGAAATGATACATCCGAGTAAAAACTGTGGTTGCGCTTTTTTTTTTTTTTAAGCGATGCTGTAAAAATTCCAGTAACACTTCTTCCTACAGATATCAGTAGAAGAAGCAAGCAACAATAAATATTGAAATGGTAGCGTGACCTTGTAGGCAGACCTCACTCTCCCCTTGTTAAAAGGGAAAAGCAGTGTCATCCTAGACACTACCAACTCTCTTAATAATGATTTCTCGTGCTGCAAGCTAGGGAGTGGAGCTGCTTGGCATCTTGAGCTGCTGCGTGCAGAAAAGTTCCCGGGTTTTTGTTGTTGTTGGGTTTTGTCGCTGTTGTTTTTTGGAGGCTTTAGTTAAAAGAGCACGTTTGGCTTTTCTCGAAGGGGAACGAGGCAACCGTGCTTTTTCCCTAACAAAATTTTGAGGCTGAGTTGTTTGCTGAAAGTATCTGAAGACCTCTAAGCTGCGTGAAAGGCAGCTCCATAGCGGGGTCCTTGCGTTTAACGTTTTTGCTTGCTTTCTGCACCATTTTTTTGGTCAATCTCAGGAGCCATCAGCAGCGTTGGCCTGGGACTTTTCTTTGAGAAAGTTCCCCTCTCCCCGCACCGAGCTGAAAGGGGAAATTCATGAAGAGTGCGATTTTTTAAAAGCGAAATCGGGCTTTTTTGTTTTCTGTTTGTTACCACACCAAACAAGATGGGATCTGGCCAGGGTTGTTATAGTAACTACTAAGATTTCCTCAAGAGAAGGAGGAAAAAAATAGAACACAGACCCATTCATCTCTTACTTCCAGTTTTTCATTCAGAGTTACATGCTGTTCTGTGTAGATAATTTGCAAGACACACAGCGTAGGTAATTTCAGCGGCAGAAAACCGTCCCGATAATGAGCCCAAATGGCTCTCCAGAATGTTGTGCTGGCATCGCTGGTTGATTTCCCAGCTTTGGAGGCAAGGAGGGTTGTCTTTCCTGGCTCTGCGGTCGTTAGGCAGTCAGGTGTCTCTGTTTTTTCACCTCTGGATTATCGGAATATCTAAAATCCTATATACAATTATGTTTTATTGGTGTTCAGGTGAGGTAATGGCTTTTCCTACGTGAGCTAATATGGGATAACAACCATGGGGCTGTTAAGACAAGGAGCTACCAAGAACTAGAAGAGGCTAACGTCCTGTTACGGCCTTGTATAACTGTTGTTCATCCTAAAAATCCCATTTATTTTTCATGGTGCTACTTTGCTTCGCAGTCTCGTGGTGACCAGCCCGTGCTCTTGCCTCTCGTGGGTCGTTTCCAGCTCCCAAGGGCCTGGCAGAAATTCGGGCCAGCCCAGAAGAGCTCGGCCACGTGGTTGTGCCGTTGGATCTCGTCCCAGGCGTTCATTTCTCAAGGCCGACTTTCCTTCCTGTACGAGATCCCTGTCCTTCTGGAAGAACAGCCCATCCCAGCACTGCCTCCCCGGGCAATGCCGTCCTAATTCATAACCCTTCCTTTCCGCCCAACATCGAGAGCACTTGGCTTAAACCCTCTTAAAGGGAGGAGGGGGCTGAGGGTTAGGACACAAGCGATAGCTGCTGCCTACACCGTGGCCGTTCAGTCTCCTTGGATGCTGGCGTTTTGCTTCGAGGGGATGCTGAACGAGCAGCTGGAAGAGAAATGCCCTGAAGGTGGCTGGATCCACAGAAAGCTCGTCTGCCTCGGCTGAAGGCAGCGGGAGGTTGGGAAGCTGCCTGGGGGAAACCTGGTTCCTGCTTGCCTTGTTCTTGATTTTCCCCGTGCATCTGCGTATGGCTGCTGTTGGAGAAAGTTGGAGTTAGGTGGCTGCTTCTTCTGTGCCGATGGTGAAGCTTTTATATTTAAAATTATTCTCTGTTTCATGGGGGAAGGCAGAGGGTTTCCACTCTTTGTAGGCGAGATGGGTGACCGCCTAGCCTTTGAAGAAGGGGGAGGTTCTCAAACTTGCTCGTTACTCATCTTCAATACCCTTTGTGAAAGCCGGAGGAAAAAACCCACTGCCACCACCACAAAACCCCCCTGGCACAGTTTTCCAACCTTAATGCCCCCCAAAAATGGGTATAGAAGAGCAAAAGAAGCTCTCGTGCCTGCCACTGAATCACAGTCCACATTTGGTCTTCGCTGTCTTTCCTGGACATCCTTCGTGCTCTCCGTGTGACCTGGAGCCCCTCGGGGTGGGCGATGAGTGTGCTACAAGTCGAGGATGATGCCAGGACCTGAGTGGGTCCATGTTCTGCCTGGTGAGAGCAACCCAGGCCACCTCCTGAAGCCCTCGGCACGTGGCGCGGTGGAGCGTGAGGACACCCAGCAGCCCTTCCCACGGGGCATCTCGGGCACGGAGCGAGGAACAGGCTCAGTCAGAGGGAGCCTGCTCAGGCTGAAAACACAGAAATCGGGCAGAAAACAGGAAAACTGTCACTTGTTACGTGTGTCTAGTGACACTGGAGAGCCTCGGGTGGTAGCACGGACCTCGGCGTCAGCACTCAAACCTGCGAGCGTCATCTCCAAGGCCAGGAACAGGTAGGAATGAACTGCAGGCACACGAAGTGCCAGGGCTGGACACGTGTGATGTGAGGATGCGAGCTCAGCCCATGTGAAAACAGCCACAGGTCCAGGGGCAACGCGCTCGCCCCAGGACATGAAGGAATCGCCACTTTCCCCCGGTGTGCCAGGAGTTTTAAAGACAACAGGCACTCAGGAGTCGCCGCTTTCGGGCCGGCATAACTGCTGGCACTTCCAAGGGAACCACAAAGGAGTCTTTGAAGTTTGGATGAAAGGCGGAGCAGGATTCTCCTGCAGCCCTCCCGTGCACTGCGGTGCGTACGGAGCCGGAGGACGCTCGCCTTGCGCCGTGGCACCGCTGCGCCGAAACCACAGGGCTCCGGGGGAGCTGCAGTCTGGCTGCACGCTGCTAAATGTGCCAGGGGACACTTCATAAATACAGAACGAGTATTGCAGAAGGTGCCAAAACAACAGCCAGTGCAGAAACATCAAACTGAAGGCGGTGTTATTCATCTGGGTGGCAGATAACCTGCAGGAGTCCTTTGAAAATGCTCAGCTGAGTGATTTGTTTGGCTTCAGATAGTTGGGAGGCACTGCTCGGCGATCTGGTGCCTTCTGCAGGCTTGGATGAGCAGATTTAACCCCACCGAAACAGCTGTTTGTATCCTGCCTTGTTCCTCTGTAGCTTGGAGTAAAGAAGCTGTACTTGTCTGCCCCATGGCTTTTTACTTCAAGAGCTCTGTATGTGTAAAGGATTAAAAAAAAACAAAATATATGCTTAGGTATGGTTTTATATAAATTTGTATAAACTTATTTAGTATATACATACATATTGAGTATGTAAACTTTGCTTCAACGGCAGAAAACTTTCTATATATACTTTCAATATAGGTATATGAGTAGCTGTCCTGTTACAGGGGTGATTGTGCCAGGCTGGTAGCAAGGCTTAGTGCTCCTGTGATCACCTGAACACGTGAAATGCATTTATCCTTCTATTTTTTCGCAATGTGAAGAAGATCTTCACTTACACGTCCATTTATTTGCTAGGGTATTTCACAGGCGTGCTCACTGAGGGTCAGATTTTCACTTTATTTGCACTGATGACTTCTTGTGGTGTTTTTAGAGAGAAGAAGGCTGGTTGCACAAACCCCCTCTGCACGAATATGTAACAGTCCCGTGGAAAAGCAGCACAGCTCAGTGCTGTGGCGCTCCGATGTCTCTCTGAAGTACAGGAGAACGTCACAGAATTTAGGATGAAGTGACTTGAACTTCAGCATGCAGTTACAAAGCGGTGCTGGGGCATTGCCTTGCGTGCCGGTAGGTGCCGGAGGCAGTACAGCTGCTGGTCTCCGCACAGCTCTGCTGAGATCGGGCCGCAGCTTGCTGCGGTGTCGCTTCTCTGTGGGTGCTGAGTCCCCAGTGGTGGTGCTGCACGTGTGCCAGCACCTGCCTCGCTCATCCCTCTGGAGACGTGTGCTGGGCGAGGGCAGGGGGCAAAGCAGCAGCTGTGTTGAGGGGTTTCCCTGTCGATACCACCAGGAAATATTCATCTGAGAGCTCACGCGGAGTAATACCGATTTCTGAGTTAGGGTAAAGCGGACGCCTTAGGGCATAACGTAGCATACCCATCCATTTTCTACCTTCAAGGGAGAACTCATTCTGCTCCGAGGTTTATCAGGTCTCAGTGAAGACCGTCAGGTTTGTATGATGCCTCCTCCAGAGGCACTGCAAAGGGGACTTTCTGTATTTTCTCTTTTTTCCTTTTTTTTTTTCCCCCTCTTCCTCTATACTGCATGTACGGTTAGGTATCAAACAGCAAGGCTGTGCCAACCAGCAAAGCAAATGTCCACGCATCTCTTTTATATCGTGTGTAAATTTATAAAAGGACCCATCATAAGGTTTTCGTGAAAGAAGATTGGATTTTATAGCTTGAGTCCATTGCCCTCAATAAAACGCTTCAGTGGGGAGCAGAAGTTGCAACCCATGCTTCTTGTGTTCGCAGAGTCGCCTGAAGGAAGCTGTGCAGCTGCTGGAGGATTACAAGCATGGGACTTTGCCCCCGGGAGTCACCAACAAAGAGGTGAGAGGAAAAAGCCTTTCTTACACTTCTACTGCTTCGTGCAGCCTAAAGAGGGGGGATGAGGTGGTGCTTCAAGCTGCGTCTGCAGTGAATGCACTGCTGCAGAACGTTTTTGGTGTTTCCACTGGAAAAATCCCAGATTGGCTCTGTTGAGCTGATTGCTGCCTGCTCCAGTGGTTCCTCGGGTCCTTTGCAGCTCAACTGCCAGCACATTGGAGAAAATTTTGATTGTTTGGAAGTTCCCCCGGTATAAATGTTGCTGAACAGAAACGATAGCAAGGGGTCTGCTATGAGCATACAAAAATTGTCTTTAGAACAAGTCAAAATGTTGGGTTTTCTGACTTGCACAGTTGTTGACTACCTTTGGCCAACACTATTGCTTCCCTTCCCCTTGCAAAATGGGCTTGCAGAATTGAAGAAAAAAAATAGTTTTCATTTTAGGTGAGGGAAACCTTGTGGTCAGGTTTGTGGGTTCTTGCACCAGCAGCAGTGATGCATCAGCACCCTCTTCTACTGCATTCCTGTTGGTTATAATAATTACCATTTCTTCACTGGAATAACTTGTTTGGGCTACGCATAACCCTGTGGATATCCTCACGTTGTAGGTTATACATTCAGTAGTGGTACTTTTTATTGGGTAATGTGCCTGTTCTTGGGATGGAGGCGTGGATTAGACTTGCTCAAGTTGCAAAAACCACGCTGATGCCAAGACCGTAGCATGGCTTAGATAGCTGCTGAGAGAAGGGTCGTTTTTGGTAAAACCTGATTCTGCTTTGGGACAGAGGGATGGGTTGGGTGATCTCTCCATGACCCTGTCAGTCCTCTTTTCTGAACATTTGTCAAATCTTTATGAACACATAGAACTCGTGAAAGCGCGGATAAGTATTGCAGAGGAGCCAGACTGCTTTCTGAGCCTTGTTCTTGCAGATGCAGGTATTTATATCTCGGACTCTTTTCCTTATTCATCCACATGTGCACACCTGACCATAGCACCAAGCCAGGGGCTTTACTGCGGTGTGTGTTTGTGCATCTAGCACAAAAGCCTTGAGCCCCACGTAGTGTAAGGTAACGCAGAGCTGCACAGATGGCAGACAGGAGCCGTACGAAGCGGCCGCGGCAAAGGACCCGTGCACCTCCCGTGCAGACAGTGATGGAAGTGGTACTGTGCTCTTGTCCTACAGCCCGCAGGTCAAATAACCCCTTTATTTCTTTTAATGCTCGTGTATAATAGCTTATTCTCATGAAAGATGGCTATAGCAGATAAATGAAAAAAAAAAAGACATTTGAATTCACTCTAGAACTTGGCAGCGTATGTGGTGGGTGCTGTTTTGGGAAAAAGGCACGGCTTTAATGAAGAATAAACAGGAGATATCCCCTCCCTGTGCAATGTACAAGACAAGGCATTGCTTTCCTGGTCTTTTGATATCAGTGCCTGCAGTCACCCGTAATCTGATGGTAAGAAAAAAGCAACCGGGGCTGAGGGAAGCAGCAAAGCAAAGAATGATGCAGCAGCAGATGACTCAGTTCCCATCTGCCTTCAGGCAGATGAAGTGAAGTCATTTGCTGAGGCAAACCACGCAGACTTTTGACCTACATTTTGGGTCTGCGTAGTGACAAGCCTAGGATGTACCCAGAGTTCATTCAGAATTGCACTGAGAGAGAGCAAGCAGAAGCCTCACATTTTTTGTTTCCTTCAGTCAGGACAGTGTAAGCGGGAGGCGAACCTTATTATACAAGCCAGAGGGTTTCAAGTGGAAAATAAAGGTATGGGGCAGAGGAGGAAAGAGAAAATGATGCCAAAAATGTCTTTCCTAGAGAAACGTTAGCACATCGGTTTTAAAAACAATATTTTTTGTAGTAAAATCTTGACACAGTTTGCTTTCATCGCAATGTCGATTATATTGGTAGGGGTTTAAGTAGCTTCTGCTGACTGTGGGATAAAGGAGTTCTCCCAAGAGGAGCCTGGCATGGGATTGCAGCGTGTGCCTGGTGCTGTGTTTTACTGTTCTTTGCAGTGTTAATTAAAGAAAACCGCAGGGAAAGGCGAGCAAGCCGTGGGTAGATCCCAGCGAGCCTGTGAAACTGGACTGTTCGCTTCTGGTGTCAAAACTGCTCCGATAGGGGTCAGCTGGGAGGACCTGAAGGGGATGAGGGATCGGTGTGGCTTTCAGGCTGTGCTGCTCCTCTGGGCACACCTGAAAAACCTCAGCCCTGTGTGTCTGAGCACTCTTCTCCTCCTCCACACGCTGTTGGGTGGCTTGAACAAGCTACTTGCGTGCATATCCTTGCAGCGAAAGCAGGGGAAAATCCTCAAAATCTGGCTCTAGGTCGTCTTTGGTGAGAGAAGCATTGTCGCTAAACGGGTGGAATATCTTCCTCCTCTCGAGCAGAGCCACCAGTTCAGAAATGAACCCTTCCTGTAGGCACCCGCTGGTTTCCATCTCAGAGGCTGGAGGGGAGCACGCAGGGGGAGCTGAGGAGCTGGAAGCTTGCCGGTGCTGAGCTGAGTACGAGAGTGCCAGATACACACAGCTGGACGTGTCTCATTAATTGCCGGTGCCTTTGCAGAACATACGATGTGCTGGCTGATCGCTCTGGGGGAGGGGAAACACCTCGCTTGCATGGATTTCACCCCAGATTTCCCCCTCGGGAACCAAAGGTGCCCGGAGAGTCCTATTTTACTTTCCCCGAGCTCAGTTTTACCATTTCTGTGGCTTCTCCGTGCACCACGAGCTGCAGGATGGGCTCGGGCATCAGGGCATTAACAGTTCTTCCAGGCTAATTTGGGAAAAAGAAGCGAGGCTGCTCTAAGAGGAGCCCATTTTGCGGCGGGTGCCTCACGTGCATCGGCTGAGGTTGGAATAAAAGAGGGAGCCACCTGATTTTACATGACCGGGTAGGTCTCGCACGCCTCTGAGGCACTGGTGGAGTTGCCACGTGCTGGCAGAAGACCAGCAGATGAGAGGTAACTTGATTCTTTTGACTGAAAGGTTATTTATTTATTTATTTACTTATTTATTTATTCGAATCCTTTTTGACTGAACAGAGCTAGTCACCCGGTGTTTGTTGTAGGCAGGAAGAATTTACTTGGGTACCTGCTTGGCTCACCTAACGTCGTGGTGTGAGAGGGGCTGATGCCCTATTTGAGCTGTACGGTCAAAAAGGCTGGGCAGAGCTTCATGTGAAGCTCAAGAGCAGAACATTCAACTTTATCTGCTTTGTTTTAAGAGCTCATCCAGAGGGTTTGGTTGCTGGAGCCCCTTAGAGGTGGAATCTCTACCCATGTAACGGGCTCTGCGTCCACAGACTGGGTAAGGCATGTGGGTAGACGAGATGTCTGAATGGGCTGCTGGGCTTCACAATCACCATTAAAGTCATAATCGCCTTAGGAGCCTTTAAAATAAGACTTTGGGCACAGTTTTAACATATTAGCTTCCCGAACAACCCACCAGCCCCCCTCAAATATCAGCTTCGAGATGGAGAAGACGAGTTGTTTTGACAGAGCCGCTTCGCTAATCTCCTGACTGATCCGCTTTTGTGGTGCGGCGCGTTTGACAGTGTTCAAACTCCTTTTTTTTCCCCTCATTCGGAAACTCATGGTTCTCAGGAAGGATGGCAGGCAGTAGCTGAAAGCATAACAACAGCTCAGCACAATCTCTATTGCTCGCTGAAATGGTTTTACTGCCTGAGAAATGGAAAATGTAGAAGCCTAAAGCTATGTAACGCCAAGTGTCTCCTCAACGCTTATCTTCTTGACAGGGCTCTTGTAGGACTAGGCTTTCTCTTCGGCACTTCCAGAGCAGGTTTTTCAAAATGTGCTGAAGTGGAACATTTATGGACCATCTGAAGGAAAAAAAAATCTCCGAAGAGCCATAATATTACTTTGCTCCACTTCCCCGTGGCCATCTCTAAACCAGATTCCAGAAGAAACGTGGCTTGGCTCCAGCTCTCCGTGAAATGATTCAAAGGCACCACCACTCCCAGCTCGGCTGCTTTCAGGTCAGATCCCAGGGTCCCAGATCCCAGGGTCCCAGAGCACCCAAGCAGGATGCCCAGCCCCACATCCCGGCGGCTGCTGAAGCTCTCCAAGTAGGAGCCCCCCAGCCTCTTTGGGCAGCCTAAAATCCCACAGCTCTTGCGCTCACTCTTGAACTGGAGTGATTTCACCGCTCAGGAGCGTGACCATTAACTCAAGGTGGTAAAAACCTATTTCTTGGGCATCATTAGCAAAAATGAAGAATCAATCTCTTAACTGTCGATAGCTGCCAGACTGCTGATAGCTTTTTATTGAGGGAAAACAGAGCTTTTCTTCCATATTAGAAAAATGTTTTTTAAAAGATGACTTTTGCCGTGGCTGCTGTCTCAGTTAGGCACTCAGCAGAGCGGAGGATGAATAGCTGCCTGATGATTATTTATGCAGTGCTGTATACTTGGGCAAGAAGACACGCTGCAAACTCCTCCTCCTCAGCTCAGCTTATTTACCCAACTTTTTTCTCTGAACGTTTGACAGCCGGACTTGGTTTGGCTTAGCTGGGTTCTAACTTCTGCTTATTAAAATCCCATCAACCAAAACCATTCTGTGTAGTGGCAATACCCCACGCTGTAATTAAGCCTCCTCCCTGACAGGCTCTTATGACTTCATGCTTTTTCTCTTAAAAACATATATATTTTTGGTAATGCCACCATTTGGAGTGTATTTCTGTTCTTTTGGTCGTTTGGGTTAGATATTTCATCCAGATGGTGAGAACTGTAAAACATGCAGGGAGAACAAATTCCCTGAAGGCTTTGGGGAGGTTTGGTCTTCTGCTGGGGGGTTTGGGAGTGCTGCGTGTCTCTGTGTTGGGTGTTTGGATCCCATGGCTTCACAAGTGTTTGATGGAAGAAGCAGCTGTTCCTCGTACCGGAATGAGAACCTTCCAGTACGAAGATTCTTCTGCCTAGAAATAAAAAAAATCCTGCTTGGAAAACTTCAGGAGTACTCGTGGGTTTAGTAAACTTCTGTTTTTTGGTTCTGTTTGGCAACCGCGTGTATCGATGCCCTTTATTCAGCTCCTTCTGCAGGGGTCAGGTGCACTGGAAGGGCTGGCACGGCCCTGCTGCTGTCCCCTGCTATCCCACTTCTCCGCCTTCGGATGGGACCAGCTGAGAAGTTGTAGGATCCACAAAGAGGGCAAGAAGGGAGGTTTGTGGGCTTTGTGTTAAGGGAAGAAACCAGTTCAGTTGTCCCATCTTCCCCAGCCCCGTAGGTACCGTTGTGTCAGTGCTCTCCCGTCGGGATTTCTTCATCTCCCTGGTACGTTCTCCAGCACTTGGTGCTCCTCGTTAGGTGGGCTCTCATTACACTTGAGCGACCTTTTCAGCTTGCATTCCTTACGGACCGGAGGGAGCAGGATGTGTTAAAAGGCCGCTGCTGCAAGCCGGTTTTGGTGCCGGTTTCCACCGGCAGCTGACGGGGCTGGCAGGATCCGGCCCTTCGCACGGAGCTCCGGTGGCTGGTGCGATCTGCGAGTGGGTAGGTGAAAATGACACACACAAGTGCACCGGGAGCCAATTTGCAGCAGAAGGTATAGACTGTAACATATCCAATTCTAAACAGGGCAGGCAATTCCCCCAACTGCCTCCTGGAGGGAATCTCCGCTGGAGTAAAAAGGTTTCATTTGAGGGAGTGCTCTCTCCTATAAAAACAGTGGCTGTCAAATATCAGCCTGATAAACATGGGTGAAGAGCCACCGAGCTTAAAAGGGGACGTTTTCTCCAGCTCAGGAGCGTCGGTGCTGAGGTTTATCCTCAAAACCAAAAGGCTGTACCAACTGCGGGCATAATGATGTGGCTTTTGTCCTTTATCCTCAGGCTTCTTTCACTAATTTGTAGGATTGCATCTGTGTCCTCTGTGTGTGTGAGTCCCTTTCCCAACCTGTCCAACAGACCAGCACAGATTGGAAGAACAGATTGATGCTGGCATGTCAGCGGTGGTAAAAGTTAAGAGAAGCAGCACTCGGCGGCTATCAGATAAAGAGGGATTTAAATCATGCCTGGTTTATGACACAGCTGCTTTTCACTGTGTGGTGATCGCGCTTGGTGCTGCGGGAAGGAGCACAGTAAAGCCCTGGGAATGGTTGGCAAACATGGGGTGTGGGCAAAGGTGTTCTGGCACAGCAGTGCACCAGCTGAAGGTCTGCATCAGTGCTGGGGAGATTTTCTTACGAACTTCTGCTCGTTTCTTCTAGCTTTCTCCCCAGAATGCCCTATACTTTCATTTTCATTGCTGAAATTCCCTGCAATAGTGTAATACTTGAGCTACACAGCTAGCAAGCCCAGCAAAACGTGTCCTTTCTGTTGTACGCTGAGCCCGGAGGTCTCTTTCTGCCTTTGAAATTGGTGTTAGAAATAGCTGCCAAGCTGTTTCTGTGTCTGTGCTGCTGCTGCTCAGTATTTGGTGTGATACCAGGCTGGGTCCAGCTAGGATCAGAGCCCTGATTTGCCCCATTTGTAGTCACATACCGCTCTGTCCTAAAAACCTGTGTTAACCAGGAGCTAGAATACAGTCTAAGAGATACGGCGACAAAGATTTGCTGCCCTCCTCCACCTCCCCTGTGTCCCTTTGGTCCTGGTCTCTGGCTGCGCCCCAGCTTTTCCCCTTGGTCCTGCCAGCAGAGAGAGGCAAAGAGCCACAGAATAGCGCCGTGCCAGCAGGAGCCTCGGAGGGTGCTTCGTGTGCGCGGAACGAGGGCTCACGAGTGCGAGCGGTGCTTTTTTCGTGAAAGGTCTGAGTTTGTTTCATGTCAGCACAGCACCGATAAGAGGTTTAAAAACTTGCGCAATTAACTAATGCAGCCCTCGTGCTGCTGCTCGCCTCGTGGAGATGACTTCATCTTTCATTGCCCCCCCAACAGAGGCGGCACCTATTGAATTTCTTGTTCTCTGAACTTTATCCGCAAACTGGTGCAAATTTGTTCTGTGCCCAGAATATTGCAAGGGAAAGTGCGATGCCATGGCAGCGTGAGCTGATCTAAGGCAGCACTGCCATGTCTCTGCCTCCTCTCCTCCTGGCCATGTGTTCCCACCTCCTTGCTCGCTTGCACTGGCACAGCTGGTTCAGAGAGCTGATCTTAATAAAAACTAAAGCTCCCTTCCCCTCCTCCCAAAATGCTTCATTTGTCGAGTTGAGCAGCTCCCTATATTTTCTGTCTGCTCTGCATGAACCTCACTCAGTGCCTGTGTGCCTGAAACACGGAGGCACGGGGGGGGCTGCGGTGCCACTGCCACGCGTCAGCTCCAGCTGCTGGGGGTCAGGCAGGTCTGTGATGGAGGCAGGACATGTATCCGGCTTTCTTAAGACCAGAATTAAACATCCTGATCGTTTGCTACACATCCGTGGAGCTCTGAGACACCAAGACACCAGATATTTAGGTTTTGATCCATCCACACCTTCCTCTTTGTCTGCCATCAGATCGCAGGCTGGTTCAGGTGGGAAGGGACCTCAGGACATAGGTCCCTAGATCTGCTGCAGGAAACCTCCTTGTTCATTTGACTGTATGCTTATTTATACATATACGTTAAGATGCATAAAAATCTATTTGTTAGAAATGAAGATAACAGCGAGACGGCAATATTACGTGGTTTTTTACCCTTTGCAACTCTGGTCTGAAAGCTTCAGCATAAGGGGGGTGTTCGGAGGGGGGAAAAAACCAACAGCAAACCACCCCAAACTGAATGATCTGTAGTGAGAGGAAAGATGCAGCTTTTTGAAATGGTCCCTTGGAGACAGACACTCGCTATTCTCCAGCCAGCCCCTTCCTGCGAGCGTTGGCGGAGCATGAACTGTGGTGTGTCAGTTGTGACTTCTCACTCCTCAGCCTTTCCAAATGCAGCTTTGGCAACTTGCTGTTTTGAAACTGTTTCATTTCTTCCCCATTAGTATCAGTGAAGTGAAAAGAGACTCACCGGCTTAATGGGCATATATTTATTACTGTGTTCTTCCTTCAATCATGTTAGCAGCGGGAAGAGCTGCTCACGCTGTCCCAGACACAGCAGAGAACAATGAATCTATCAGAGGCTAAACAGCACCCCTTTTGCAGAATAATAGCTTTTCTTAACAGTGTTGATGAAGAGCGAAGAGGTCCATTTGCAGTAAACTGTACTTTTTTTCCTCTGGTCTCTTGCAGGATACAATAAAGGGCAGATATATTGCTTGTCCTGCTGCTTCCTTGTCTCTGCGAGCGAGCAGCCTGCTCGGTGCTCCAAGGACAGAGCTTGGACCTTCTCTCTTCTGCAGCCTGAATGTTCTCTGTGGCCTGGTTTATGCTGGCTCAAACATTTAGGGCATCATTTCCAGGCTATCTGAGGGCAGCAGGCACCTGGGGAGCTGGGGCAGAAGTGCTGGAGGTTAATGCCCATTAAATAAACTGTTGTAAATTCTACCCCTGATGTTCTTAGTTACAAACTGGCTTTGCTTCATCTCATCATTTGAGGATTAGGAGAGTTTATCTCAATTCACATCTAGATTACAAATCAGATTAGATTTGCAAGCTCCATATGGCTAAACTAAGCTGAAACAAATCTGATATCGAGCAACCTAGCTGCATTAGCAAGCCTGCTTTCCAAAGCTGTGCTTTAAACCATGTAATGGCATCCAAGTCCTTCCCCAACCCTGGTGTAAGCGATGCTTTTCTGTGAGTGCTGCTTCTTCTGTTTAAATCTTTCCAGTAGAATGCTGTAAGGATTAATTAGTTAATGTTTATCGAGTGCTGCAAAGCTGCAAAGTGTTATTTAAGTGCTATCTTTTTTATCGGTGAGGACTTGATTCTGTTTCCACCTACACTGGGTTTGTATCTGTGTAAATCTGTGTATTTCATGGGAATTGCTCGCGGTTTCCGATCCGGTTCCCAACGCCTGTGGTGCAGGCAGGTGTCTCAGCCTCAACTCCTGCATTTTCTCAAAGGTTTTGTGGTTCTGCAGACGGGCAGCAGCTCCTGGCGTTGGGACGTAACGGTGCTTAGGATGGGGAAGGAGATTTCCATTGGCATCCAAGAAGGGCGGTAGCTTCTGGTGTCTCTTTTGTTGATTTATTTCAGTGCCAGGTGCAGGAAATGTGTAGATACACGTTGTGATTTACACCATGCATGTGTTATTTGAGCTTTGTCCCCTTAGAGCTAAAACCTTTCTAAGGTAAATACCGCCAGGAGCGGGGCTGAGGAGGGTCCTTTGGTAAGAGTTCCTCCTGAGGAGCAAGTGCAGGCAGTGTGTTATGTTATTCTGTTTTTTGTGTTTATTACTAAAGCCAGACATAAGATTTCCATAAATATTAGTGGGTAGGGTTAAGCACATCACCAGGCTTGCAGACATTTCAGCCATGTCAAATGCAGAGCCAAAAGGTCTGGGATTCCACCGCCGTAAATCCGTACATTTACAGCCCCAGCTGAATGCTTGGGCTGGAGATGGTGCTGTGCGTTTGTCTCTGTGTAAAATATCACTTTTCAAGAAGTGGGAATGTGGGTTTTAGGACTGGAGCTGGAGAGAAGTGGGAGAAAGCCATGCAAAGCATGCGTGATTGCTCTCATGGGAAAGGGAGTAGGGGTGGGGAGCGGAGCAGAGCAGCACGCGTTTTAGCAGGAGGTGCTGCACCGAACTGCTTTGGGTTTGGCGCTGGTGTTTGGGTGTAGTGAAATACTGAAAATAAGTGTTTCCTCTTAACAGCAGAGAGGTTCTGGGGATGCATTCTGGAGCGGACTGACCACCAAAAATGCTTTTAATAATTAGGAAGGCAGTAGAGAAAAATGTGGTGCTGGCAGCGAGGGTGATGTGTTGGAGAGGGCAGTGCAGCGGGCACTTGGGAGGTCCCTGTCTGTAACAAAAAAAAGTTAAGAAAACAAAAAAAACTGTCAGAAGCATAGTGAAATACAAGCAAAATAATGTCAATGAGAACACTTCTAGTTTAGAATGGGCCTCCTGTTTAAGCAAATGGGGCTTCAGTGGTGGGGCCATGGGTGGCCGTTTCTCTCCAGCTGCACGTGCTACAGATGTGACTTTCTTCCCAAAAGCACTGCAAGAAGCAGTGGAAATGGAAGCAGCAGAAGCAAATGGAAATGTCCCACAGCACTGCTGGCCAAAAGGCTTGTGCGACTTTACCAGTGTGTTTAACCTTGCAGGGAAGGTTAAGATGAGCAAACCCTGCTGACTTCATAGTGGAGCTGCTGGTGAGCGGTCCTGGTTCAGGCTGCTGGCCCTGCTGAAAGACTGGATCTGCTTGGTTACATCTGTGGGAGATCTGTTTGGAAAAGCTGTAGCGATTAATTCTGGGATTCCTAAATGTGCTAACCTAAAATCTCCAACTTTCATCAGGCTCCCGTTGGAATCCAAAAGGTGCCGTATCTTTGCCAGCTGTGCTGATGTTGGTACGAGCTGCAGGTGCTTGGTGCTTCGGGGTGTTTTACATTTTGGGCCTACCTGAGCCAGAACTCATCGTGTAGGGTCCGTCCTAAAGTCGGCGGAGGGAAGGAAGCCCTGCTGGAGTGCACTTGTGCAGCCAGGACTGCTCCTCTGCTGGGGGTGAGAGGAGCTGCCTGATTTCTGCCTGCTGACACAAAGGGCAGCCAGAGGATGTGCTGCAGAAAATACTTAGGATGTTGTAGATGTCTGTTAGAGGGGATGAGTCTCACCCCTGGCGTCTTATTCTGACCATATATGACTACCAGTTATAAATTTATTCAGTCACTACTACCAGTAACACGATGCCCAACCCATGTCTTTGCACTGAAGTATCCCTTAGTGAACTCTGCATGTACAGTAAGTTAGGCCTCTTGAACAATATTTTCTTTTTATTCCCCCTGGTTTCATGTCATTTAAACAATTGGGATTGGTGAAAATCACCTCTGGTTTTGGAGGCTGTCCCTCACATCAAAGCAGCTCACTCTTGTTCTTCAGCTTTTCATCACACGTTCCGGTCCCGACACCCAATATTTGGAATTCAGTGTGGGATAGATCATCCGAGCTTCGCTTTAATAAAACCTGCAGCTCCAGGAGTGTGAAACTTCTGGCACTTTGTGACGGGGTGCCAACTCCAGCCTGTTACCTCGTTAAAATGAGACCTTGTGGGTGCAGGCGGGGCCTGGCGGAGGGGTGCGAGCCCCCCTGCCGGAGCAAAACGGGACCAGCGGATCTGAGAGGGAGCTTTGCCTCTGACCGAGGGACAAAACGACCCTTTTCAGAGGAATTCTTCTACTTTGCCTTCACTAGGGAAATTCTGCAAGCTGCTGTGAGTGATGGTGCGGAGTGTAACGCAGGTAGGCCGCTTTGTTTTGCAGCGCTTAGGCCGCTGTGTTTTCCCTTGCACATAGGCCTGTCGAACGTGGGGCTCCTCGTTAACTCTTTGAAAATAGCCGTGCCCTGTCATTAAAGTGTGATTAATCGGTAAGGGACTTTTTTTCTACATAGGGTTACTGCTGACATGGCATATCCAGAGCGTTTGCTGTAGGATTTCAGATCACTGGATGCCTACTGCCGCGCTGTGCAGCCGAAGGAGGGGAGAGTCGGAGCAGCTTCTGCGGGTTCCTGACACAAATCTCACAAGTCTGCCGCGTCTCACAGACTGCAGGGAGGCCTTTCTGGCAGCACGGCGGTGGTGTGAACCTGTCGGAGCTCTCCTGACCTCAGCCTGCAGGGTCCGAGCTCGCAGAGGAGCAGTTGGGCAGGGTCCAGCCTCGGGCAGAGGTGGCCGCTCCTTTTAGCGGTGCTGGAGCCTGCTGCAATCGAGGGTGAACAGTTTGCAAACCCAGCTTTCCAACCTAAGTGAAACTTGTGCTGTAGAGAGGGGAAAAAAAATCCTGTCTTTGACTCCAGGACCGTGAAATTTCCCTGCTTTTGATAAGAAGATAGTTAATTTCTTAATAGCTGGTACCCTGTGTGCTGTTTTTGTAGTGGCAGGTGTTAGCTAATAGATTTGGGCTGGGTATAGTCTTTAAATAAATACTTTTTTGAAAGCTATGTCTAAGCTGCGATTTTGCTGCTAAGTAAGGAATGCTAATGAACGTCCTGTCAACCAGAGACCACATCTATTCCCCAAGAGTTGTTCCCCTCTTTATTTCCTTACCGCAGCTTTGGATCTCTTTAGGTCATGGCAGTCTTTGATACCCTTCCTTCAACCCCATAAGCACAAAACATTTCTGTGTAACTGAGCTCAGTTCCAGAGTTCATGCCTTTTAAAGCTGTAGGCGGTGAACAAAGAGGTGTGAATCCCTTCCTTGAAAAATGATAGAAAAATCAGAATCCTGCAAAGGATGGATGGAAACCTCGTCCGTGAGTTCAGCATCCTAAAATGCTGGTGCTGGGAGCATTTTTGTGAAGGGTCCTGGAGTTCTTCACGGCCATAAAGGATGTCTCTGTGAAGGAGAGGCTGGTTTGTCCTGCTGGTAGCTTCCGCTGGCCACAGGCTGGAGCAACTTGTCCTTCGCTGCCTGCTCCAACTCTCCTGCACGCTCGTCCTTGGGGTTTTTGGTGTAAATCCGTGTGTGAGCAGGTTTGTTTCTTGCTTCTGAATTAGAAAGATGGCAAAATCCCTGTGTAGCTTTGAGTCAGTAATATAGAGTAAGATGTAAAGGAGGAACATCTGCTAGAGGAGACCCACCCTGTGCAGGCTATATTTAGAGATGATGGACCCAATTCTGACATAAATTGAGCAGAAATCTGGAGCTGTTCCACGTGCTCTGGTGAAGATGCTGTGGATTCATGCTGGTGTAAATGAGATCAAAATCTGGCTGCTTCTCGAAGATGGCCGGAGAGAGCGTGAATGAAATCCCCAGCAAAACCAGAGCCTTGCTCTCAGAAACGAGCTCCCCAGCTGGCAAGACTCCTCGGAGTACTGGAGCTATTGAAAGATGCTGCAAGCAGAAAATGAATTAGAGGATAAAGAAGTGAAAATGAGCTGGCAGAATCTTTAGGTGACTCATCAGGTGCATCTTGTAAAGTCTCTTTCTGAGAAGTAATGAAATCACATGTTCTAACAATATTTGCACTGCAGCAGGAAAATGCATAAATATTGGGATCAATTAATGAAATTAGATAACTTGACCAAAAAAGCCATAGCGCTGGCTCAGAAACCATCCCTCTTCCTTTTTGCTGGTCTTGGTGCTTGCAGTCGGAGAGGAAAATCTCGTGGCTTGGTTTTGCAGCTCAGATGCATGAGCCCTGAGCAGCCACAGGATGGCTGGGACACCCTGAGCGGGCACCTGCAGCGTGCTCGTCCCTTCAAAATCCTCAAGCTGGTGGGTGGCACGTGGGGAAAAGCCCTGGTCGATGCCTTGGCATGCGGCCTCCCACCCTTTGGATTTTGGGGTTAATGAAGGCAGATCCAGCTGTCTGCCTGCCAAGCACAAAGATTGCCTCGTTGTGTCTTCATCTGTAAAATGGGGAATAGCAATTTTCCTCAAAAAGGGACATTTTCCCCAGGAAAGAGCCCCGGGGATGTGTGCATCAGCCCGTGACATTTAGATGCTCCAGTAACTCATCGCACGCGGTGGCGTTCGGCACGGAGTTCCAGCTCTGGAGCGAGAGCTGGATCTGGAGTGAAATCCTGGGGCTGCTGGTGTCAGTGGGTCAACTCGTGCTATGTAAAGCCGAATAATTACCTTACTCCAGCAGCATTTCCATGGCTTCTTATTTGGGGAAGGAGCGAGTCAATGCTTAGGTAAAGAGGAATGGCAGAGCTGTGCTTAATTTATGCCGAACAATAACAAAATCCAAGTGTGACTGCCCGGACTGCAGAATGAGCCTGCGGCGCTTGGGTAGGTAAGCTGGTGGGTAGTCAGACAAACACGAGCTCTCAGAGCGAAAAGAGCTATCACTATCTTTGGATTTATCAACAGCAAGAGCAGAAATCATCAGGTTAGCCTACCCTTGGTTTGGCACCCGTACAACTGTTGTTGGAATAATTTGTCTGCTTTCTGGCGTCCTCGATTCAAGAGGATGTTGACAAATTGGAAAGATGTAAAAGAGCCACGAGGGTGGTTAAGAGATTGGCAAATGTGCCTTGCCAAGGAAACAGCCAGTCTCCTGGCTCTGCTGTTTTATTTTTTTCTTTAAGCGAAGGTTACAGGGGGGATTTAGCAGCTCTGAGTACCTGCGTGAAGAACAAAAATAGACGGCTCTGAAGGCTGTCAGACAGAGGTGCGGCACAGGCTGGTGGCTGGGAGACAAAGCCAGACCTTAGCTGAAAAGGTAGAACAGTTTTTAATAGCAAAGGCAATTTAACTGTTGGGAGTCACGTTTTACTTGTCCATCTCTAGAAATGTATACATCGAAATGGGGATTTTTTTTTTCCAGATTATCATTTGCATTTAAGCCGTGCAGAATGTGCCAGGTGTCTTGGTAGTGGTCCCCTACTCACCAGCTGGATCTGCATCTCCTGTACAGCTTCTGTTGTTTCTCCTGTATTTCTTCTGTTATTTCTTGTAGATCCCTGCTGTCTGAGCCAGATTTGGGGTGTTTTGTTGCTGCTAACTTGCAATCAGTAAATAACAGTAGGCACCCGCGAGAGTTTTAAATGAGATTTTTTTCCCCTTTACGAGTATTTTTCTGCAAAAGATTTTCCCTTGTTAAAAACGAAAACTCGTGGTGGCTTGCTCTGAGTCCAGGGTTTGTGTGAAGAGATGCTTGATTTTATTTCCCTGCATTGCTTGTTCCACCTTTGTTCCCCGGCAAGCTCTGGTTTCCGCAGGAAGCTCCTTCAGGGGAAGGCTGGGCTAAATTTACCTTGGGATCTACGCACAGCAGAGTTTCAAAGATAATTCCTGATCTGTAAAGCCTGGGGTTGTTCTTTCTCATCCTTCAGTATACGAAAGAATAACTTCTCTGCCTGGTGTCTTGCCGGCCACATGAATTGGAAGGAGCAGGGTCTGTGTAAAAGCTTTAAACACGAGCGTGAGGTCCGGGAGGATGCAGAAAATGAATGCAGCAGCTACACGAGGAATATTTGGGGGTTGGCGTGAACCTCGGGGCGGGGAAAGCTCTCGCTGCTGCTTTTCTCAATGTCACTTTCTCTTTTGTTTTTCTAGCTGTGGGCCGCCCAAAAAATAAAGCAGGTAATGCGCTTTTTTGTATTTCCTTCCCGTTGCTGCTTTTTCCCTTTTTGCTGAGTGATGCTGTCCCCTCTCCGTCAGTGACTCTGCCAGTTGCTGTTTTGCCTTGCCACAGACATGTAAATGCAGCGAGCACTGTTTGCCACCCAAGAGTCTGATTTTTTTTATTTTTTTTTTGCTTTGTATTTATATATTTTGATGTCTTCATTTTCTCCTTCCCGTCTTGTCAAGAGATTTCTTGTCTCCAAGCCTTTCAAAAATAGTTTGGCAGCTCTTCGGTGAGGCTCGTGGCTGTGCGGCGCCTCCCTCCGCTGCGCTCCCGGATCACGGAGGGACGGAGGCTGTCGTCCCCTGCCTCTTAACGCAGCCTCCTCGTAAAATTTGTTTGTTTTTTTTTTTTTTTTAAAAAAAAAAAAGCGTGTGGGCCAGGTGAGTTTTGTTGTTGCTCATCGGCAGACCAGAATTAGGGTTTCCGTGGAGGCTGGGCTGCCCACGGCACACGAGGATTTCGTTTGGGTGACCCTCACGGTGCCAGCCACGCCGGCAGGCTTTGCTCCAAGCTCAGACACATTCTGAAGCAACGCTTCTGTATTTCAAACCAAATTATTTCCTTGTCAATTTGTAGTTTATGATAAATTACTTAAGGAGACAGGATGGCAGCAGCAGGAGGAGGTTTTGGGACAGGGGGTGCCTCTGGCAGAGCCATGGGCACGGCGAGGCTGGCGGCGTCCTCGGCAGCTCACCTGTGGTTTCTGTGCCTTCACCGTGGCTGTTTGCTGACTGTTTTGCAGGCCATCATCCACCCCGACACAAACGAGACCATCTTCATGCCTTTCAGAATGTCAGGTAGAGTATAGCCCAACCAGGCACTCATTAATTTCACTGGGACTTGGTACAAAATGCTATCGTTTTTCCCTCTGGTTTTGCAGTGCATCTTGTATGTATTTAGGCTAGGACCAGAAAATAACTCAAATGCCTCAATCCCTTAGAAATCAAGGTGAGTTAGGATCCTAAATACCTACGTGAGATCTAGTGCTCAGAGTTTTCCTCTCCTTACCGGGTTGATGTCCTTTCTGGCATCCATCGCTGTAGCGGTCATTTTAGCTTTGTGGTAAACGCTGAAGCTTGCTGCCCAGCCAGTAGCGTGGTGTTTTACCCTCCAGGATCGAGCAGGATGAGCCCTGTTTCTCCACGTGCACACCAGAACGGAGCACTTCAGTTGGAAGGGACCCACAAATACCTTTGAGACCAACTGCCTGGCCGCTGCAGGGCTGCCCAAAAGTTAAAGCATATTTATGGGGGCAGCATCCAAATGCCTCAAACACCAACAGGCATTGGGCACAACCACCCCTCTAGGAAGCCTGTGCCCGTGTCTGACCACCCTCATGGTTAAGACATTTTTCCTAAGACCCAGTCTGATCTTCCCCTGGTGCAGCTTCTATTTTTAAAAATAAACACTAAAAAATAAACGTACGTAATAGCTGTAGCAGCGGGAAGCCCGGGAAGGATCGGCTGTGTTTGTTCCTGGCTTAGGCGGCTGCTTAATCATTAAATGCTCACCTCCTCTTTCCTGTTTTGGGGTGTCCCTCTGCTGCGCACAGACCCGCAGCTACCTCTGCTGTGCGCTGGGTCACTGCTCGCCGGAGGGTGCGAGTGCGCCTTGGTCCTTTCTGGTCCTTTCCCAAAGGGACGGACAGCATCCTCCTTAATAGCACCTGCTCCATATTTCCATGGGGACAAATATTGGGGCTGAGGGGTTTTATTCTCCTGTTCTTTGAGGAAGGTTGACATGGAGGTGACGTGCAGGGAAGGAAAGCCAGGACCTGTGCTGCCTTGTTCTGTACTTTTGGAAAAATCTTTCATCCTCTCGGGTCATTGCCCTTCCTGACTTAAGTTGGACCCGTGAGGCTTAATTCAGTAATGCTGGTGAAATCCTGAGACCTTCTGGTGGAAGTCATTGAGATAAATTATAATTAGCACAAAAATCGGCAGTCCTAACAGGGGAAAAACGTGAAACACTTGATTTTTGTGGTGCTCAACAAGATCTGGGGTAAAGCCTTCTCCATGACAAAGAGCTTTAACTTATACCTATGATTAAAATTGCCCAGATCTCCTCCATTCTTGAGCGTGTAAATGTGCTTTCTTCAGGGTGCTTATACCCTGTTCCTTTTTCAAGTGACCCAGAAATAAATGAGCTCCCCTGCTGGGAAGTTGTTATCAGAGAGGTAGGAGAGGGAGGATGGTGGCACGGTCCTGCTCCGTAACGTACGTTGTCCGCTCTGAAGTGCTCACACCACGTACTGGCACGCACTGGGTTCACTGGAGTAAGTTTTAGGGTCTAGATGAGGCTTTATAAGTTTCAGGGAAACTCGTAGACCCCGACCCAAGAAAAAAAGAGGGTGGGAAGGAGATTTAGAAAGCACCTGGAGTCTGCTCTTGTTGATGCTCGCTGCTGACATCTCCGTGCCCGTGGTGGCGCGGGCTGGTAGACGCGAGAGCAGGCTGCCGTGCCAGGTGTGACTTGTACCCTAAAATGGTAGCGCTGTTAGATTTCTTAGGTGTGATGTTTTTCCAGCCCCAAACGACCTATTAAAATGCATGCCTCTCTTTCTCTCTTTTTTTTTTTTAATAGGTTACATTCCCTTCGGAACGCCCATTGTAAGTACTTCAGCATCCCTCCCCGCTTTGTTTGCGAGTAACAGGAAATGCATTTTTTAGCACCCGCACACGATTCTCCGAACTCCGCCGTGCTGCCTCGCCGCAGATTCACGTGGGGCTCACACCTTTCCCCTCACATGCTCGCGAGGGCTCGGTGGTGCAAAACGTGCCCTGTGGCCGCAGCGTGGCGTGCTCAGGGCTCCTTGTCTACCTCCCACCGCTCCCGCTGGTCTCCGCAACGTCTCCAGCTCCGTGTTTCCCTTTTGGAAAGGGAAGACCAGGATGAGCTCATTGCCTGCAACTTCTGCAACTCGTGGATTCATCTTTGGAGGCGTATTTTTTTTTTCCTTTTTTTTTTCCCCCCATTATTATTTGCATGGTTTGCAAGTCGCTTCCCGGCCGTGAGAAACGCGGGGAGCTGCAGCACGGTGAGGCCAGCGCCGTGTCTCCTCGTCTCAATTAATTAAAGCTGCGAGTGCTTTACGTGGGGTTACTGCTGAGGGCGTTTGTGGTTGGTACTTGTTATTGTGAAATTTGCAAGCGTTTGGGTGCTCTTGACAGCCAGAACGGAGATAATCCCGTGCTCCTCCTGTTGAAACCCCAGCTCATCTTCAGAGCTGTAGCTATTAATTAACCTCCTTTTGTGAATAGGCCAGCTGGGGCGAAGAGTTTTGCCCCAAACCACCCAAGTTGATGCCAGAAGGCTGAGTGAATGAAGCCTGCTCTGGGCAGCCTCCAGCTCTTCTCCCAGCCTTTGAGGTCAAGTGCATTAAAACAGTCCAAGGAGCAAAATCTGCTAAATTTCATCTTCCTAAACCTTGGGGACGGTGGCACGAAGCTCGCTGAAAGGTACCGATCCCTTCCCGACCGGTGCTAGCAGGGTGGCTGGAAGCTGGAGGCAGAGCCCAGCCCTGCTGGTACTATTTGTTGTCGTGTGTAACGTCGTGGCGGTAACTTTGTAGGGGGCATTTTAAAAGAAAAGGTTAAACAAAAACGAGTTAACGATCAAATTGACAATGAAATCGGCCCAAATCCAGAGCTGTCAGAGGAGCCGAGAGCTGTCAGATGAGCCCAATTTCGCTAGCTGTAAAGGATAAACTGGAACCTCTTGTCATTTAAAAAAAAAAAAAAAAGGAAAAAAAGAAAACCAAACGTTTCAAATGTTAAAATTAAAATGTAACATTTATGCCAATCGATCTGTGAAATTTAGTGACAAAATTGGCAGCCTGCTCTAGCATAAAAACAGTTTGAGTCTTGCATTTAGCATAGGGGGATGGGATTTCCTCAAGAGAGGCTTGGTGTGCCTGCGGCGAGCTCTCGCGTGGGATCTGCGCCGGTGAAGCCGTGGCGGTGTGCCGCTGCTCCGGGGCTGCCTGTCCCGGTGTGTTGGGGTCACCTAACCACCCCAAACCAGAACGGGATCAGTTTATGCATTACCAGGTTTGCTGCCCACCAGTCGATACGCAGCGCTGCCTCTATCCGTGGGGTTTTGTCCCCCCCACCCTATAGCTAATGCAAAATAATTCAGTGCGGTTCAGCTCATTGTGGAAGAGATTAAGGTCTGGCCAAGAATAATCGCTTCTCTTCTGGCTTAAGCAGCCTCTCCCCTGACACCACCAAAGCCTGTGGCTGTGTGTTCTCTGCCTGTATCGGTCCCCTGGGCAGAGTGACCCGGCTCAGAGAGCTGCCATCGTTGGCTTTTTTATGGTCTCCATCCCTTCGTGGCCGTCTTTGTGGCTCAGCCCCCGAAGGGCTGCGGGGGCACGGTGGGACTGGAGCGAGCAGCAGGACGGGGTACGTATAAGGACCAGTTTGTCTCTGCCCGCCTGGATTTCAGCCCACGAGGCACAAAACCAAGCTGCTCGCGTTATTTGCCTTTGCTACAGGGGTGCGACGTGCCAGCGGTCACGGCAGGGCAGCTGCTGGGCACCCTTTTACTCTCCCTGTGTTTCCCCCCGCCTTGGTTGGGGTTCCCAGCGCAGGAGGAGGCATTCACCCAAGGAAGAGGCTCTTCTGCACTTAGGAAACCCAGCCCGGGACCCTTGGGGCACATCGTCTTCCCCAGCCATTTAAAACCAGAGCAGAACACTTCATTTTTCCTCTTTTTTTTCCCCTTTTCGAAGTGCCAGCACAGCCGGCCCCTTGGCCAGGTTCGCGTTTTTTGGCTGCTCTCCGACAGCTCCCGGCCCAGCACCCGGCTGCAGCGCCTGCGGTTCCAAACAACCCCGGCGACAAAGGGCCCGAAGGAATTTGCAGCCCCGCTCCTTTGTCCTCTGAGAGGCAGACGGGAGGCTTGGGAGGCCTCGCTGCCACTTGGAAACGCTTGGAGAAGTCCCACCTGTCCATCGCAGGCGCCTGACGAGGAGGCAGGGCACGGGGCTTGCTTTTGGGAGCCTGTAACCAAACGTGCAAAGAGCCAGCGGACATCCAGGAAGTGTCTGCAGCCCTGGCTTTGCAGCCACAGAGGGCTGTTCACACCTGATAGGCAATTAAATTTTGTAGTCAGTACTTTTCTGGTGTTTAGAACCTTTTTTATTTTTTTTTTCCCCGTATATTTTGTTTTCCTTCTTAGTTATTTTTTCCCCTGACAGTAATTAAAAGTGAAACTGTACATTTCTTGACAGACTCTTGCACATATGGAGAGTTTGCATTTAAACGTGCCTCTTTCAGTCATACAGATTTTGGGTGCTCTTTTTTATTTATTTATTTTCCCTTCCCTTCTCTTCCTCTCGCGCCGAGCTCCGGCTGACAATGCGGGAGCCGCTTGCTGCCTTCCCTCTCCTCCAAAGCCTCATTAGCCTGATGGCTTTTGGGGTGAGCATCGGTCCCGGGGACGAGGATGTTCAGCGCATGTTGAATTCGCTCGGCTCCGACCGGCGGCTCCGTAATTAAGGACAAGATCCCCAGATTGAACGGGAGCAGCAAATTAGTGGGAACTCGCACGGCTTGGCCTTCAGCCAGCGCACCAAGTAGCTGCAACTTCCAGAAAGGCTGGAGGAGAAAAAGCTGGAGGAGGAGGAGAAAGGAAAGAAGGCGTAAATGAAATCAGGCCTCCCAACCCCGGTACCCTTTGGTTTGTTGTTGTTTCTCTTCCACGTCCTCGAGCGTAGAAGTTGCCTCCTCTTCAACTGCTGCTGCTGCAGATGTGCAGCTCAAGCTCGTCCCGCCATGCGGCAGGCTCCCCGTGCCGTGACAGGGAAGTTTTCTGTCTTCTGGGCTTCTGGAGGAGCAAACCTAAAGAAAATGGTGCCGAAGATGATCTGCGAGTGAGTGACCTCAGAGCCTTCTTGCCCAGGTGCGCAGATGCCTCGGAGATGTTTGAGCATCCTGAGAGTCAACGCGTTTGGAGTTGAAAGGAGTCATTCGGTCTTCAGACCCTTCACAAAGCTGCAAGTGTGATTGTGCGCCACAAAGACCGTCTTCAGAAGCTATCGGGCATTTCAGGCTCAGGAAGGGAGAAAACGGAGATGATAGGAAGTACCACTTCTTGGCCGTTTGTTACCCAAGAACTCACCTTCTTGTCCCTCTTGGTTGGGTTCCTTGCTGGGAGTCCCCCAGCTTTCAATTTCCTCTTCCTCTTCTTCTTCTTTCCTCTCTTTCAGCTTCTTACACTCGAAAAGGAAAGGTTGCCACCAAACGAGGTAGGAAGGAGGCTGGCAGAGACTATTTTATATCACGGTATTTTGAGACATCTCCGGGATGCTCTCAGGACCATATGGGCAGCACACACGTGTCTGCGCTCAGATGCTGCTCAGGGTGACTTTGCAAAGCCTGCGGCACCTCGCATCCGCGCGGCGGCGGCGGTACACAGAGTCACAGGATCATCTAGGTTGGAAGAGACCTCGCCAGATGTGCGGGGCCAGGCTGCCTCGAGCCGTCGTCAGCCGCAGCTCGGAACCCAGGCAGGAGTTTTCGCAGCTCCCGAGTATGCCACATCAACAATTCCCTTCTCTTCAAACAAAATTCAGGGCTCCCAAACAGGAGCACATGTGCTTCCAGGTGGCACTCCTGTCTTCAGATGTTCAAATCTCATTTCTTCCCTGTGCTTGAAACAGAGAATGTGCCAAAGGAAAATAGAAAAAAAAAAACTTCACTGCCAATAGGAGCAATTTTGAACTCTTGTATTCCTGCAACTTTTGGGTTATACTCCAGAAATACTTGGATAAAATCAATCATTTACTTTTAATGAACTAATCTTTGGACAGTTTGTGCTGACAGACTCTTAGAGGTGTGTTGCAAGCAATAATTACAGTTGTGAAGCTCTTAGGGGCAGATGTGTTAACCAGTTTCCCCACTGGAAAATTGAAAGACGGTGGGCTGAAGGGAAGTTCAGGGGGGAAACGACAGGGCTGTGTCCTAAATCTATTCCCTTTTAGCCTTTATCACTTCTTACTGGAGTGGGCACTTTTAGAAGAACTGGAGGGATGGGTCTGTTCCCTCACCCAGTTGCTCTTGGTTTGTACTCTGGCCACTCACCATGAAATAAATTAATAAATGAAGACAACTGTTTAAAGTCAATGAAAATACGCTTGCTGCTTTCGCGCCTACCAGAGCACCAACAAACCCAAACCAACCATACATTTGTTAACATGAAAATCTCTTCTCTTGCAGGTTGTTGGTCTTCTCTTGCCCAACCAGACGCTGGCATCCACTGTTTTTTGGCAGGTAACGCTTGTCTGCTTCCATGCACTGAATGGGTGGAGAATGTAAGGAAAAGGAAAGCAGCCTCTGACTTTGTTAAGAGGAAAGTGATGTGGCTGGGTATGATCACGGAAGGGTTTGGCAGGTCTGGAGTGGGCTGTAAGCAAAGTGTTGGGTCTGCTTTCTCATGCCCAGCAATTTATGCCATCATAAGGGAGATGTAACTAAGAGTAAGGGGAGGGAGTGTGCACATGAATGAGTTATAACCACAGTAAAAACCCCAATTAAGTAATATTTCAGGACTAACTGAAAAAAAAAAAAAAGTTATTATCATTTTTAGTTGCAAATTGGTTTTCATGATCTAGTGTAACTCACAGTAGAGAATTACACAGCTAAGAAGTGTCAAAGCAGAATTAGATCTGCCTAGGATGTCAGAAAGTCTGCACAACTGAGAATATATAGGTACGTCCCAGTAACTTATGATTTGGTGTATTTAGCTCTAAGCTCGTATTTCTGGAAGGCAATTTGCCTCCCCTGGCTTTGGGCTTTGAAGGTGGAAAGAGTTGACTTTGGGTAGATCGGCTATCTGGAGATAGCTACTGCAAGGTGTCTTGTAAGCGGCTCAAGTTGGGAGCTCCTGCTCCCCCATCTCTGTGCAGCTGGTCCAAATGCGGTCAGGGGAAGCCTTCAGCTTTAAAAGGAGGGGGGACCCTTTTAAAACTAAATAGATTATTTCCAACACAAAATCAAAACAAGCCCACTTGAGAGGGAGGTCACAGCAGGCCAGCTGGTGAGCGTAGTGTGCTTGAGGCACTGGGTTTATGGATGGGTCTCAACTCTTCCAGCTCGTAGCCTGCTGGACCCAGTATCAAACCAGTTAGCCCCAAATCGGAGTGATATTTTGGAGGTCCTTCCTTGAATTTCCTATTCTGTCTTGCTTCAGTAATATCACAAGCATCAAACTCCTGAGCCAGAGAGCATCCATGCTTCCCCTCCACTATTTTCTGCAAGGGTTTCATGTCAAAGTCATTCCCCATATAGCCCCACGCTGACACTGCACAAGGTTTTAGATGAAGATTATGCCTGTTAGCTTTTAAATTGCTCCATAGCACGATCTTGAGATTTGTTTTTAGATCTAGTTGTTTACTTTCGTGAACCAGAGCTTGTGCACGTGCTTCTGTATGGGAGCAGAGCTGGTGAAAACTATGTGTGTTGGTTTTTCTGCCTCGCTTTGAAGGGCATCACATCAGAATTGGTGCGTGCACAAGCCTTTGAAAAGATGTGGCAAGTCACAGGCAGGCCCAAACGAAGATGTCACTCCTGTGTTCGTAGATCTTATTTTTGTGAAGTTATATTTATCTCTTTCTCTTTTTGTTTCCTCTTCAGTGGTTGAATCAGAGCCACAATGCATGCGTCAACTATGCAAACCGCAACGCGACAAAGGTGAGGAGACCCAACATATGCAGCGCGTGCTGCACGTTAGCTCTGTTTTGACACGGAAACATAAGTCTTGTCTCTTTGCTGTTAATAGAAACTGCGGAGTAGGCACTGTGACGAATTTATAGATTGCCCATTCTCCTGAATACACTTCCATTTTAAACTTCAGCTGTAAATGGCAGGAGGATCTCAAAAGCACTCGAGGCTCACGAGCGATGCTCAGTGCCTTCGTGCTGAACCAGTATATAGTCTAACTGGTATGAAATGGTTTAATTTGATACGTAAATGAACACGAAGATGATGTCTATTTGGGTGTTTGGATAGCAGAAGGGGCCATGGTCACACTTCTGTGTCGTAAGGACTTCCTACATGTTCCTAGCAGTGCTCCCATGAACGGTGCCGCGGACGTGGTGGTGGCCTTCCTGCTTTCTTCCCATTACTTTAGTGTCAATCATCTCTTGTTGGGATGTGGGACATCAAGACAGAGAGCTAAAATGGAAAGAATCCAACTCATTGAGATAACATTTTGAGGACAAATATTTTATGTGGAGAGTTTGGGGTTCACCGCTAGTGATTAGAATGCCAATTTATTATTATTTTTTTTTTTTTTTTTTACCATTTGTTATATTTCATTCACATACTTTCTTTTAGCTGCTACTATTATAATTTTCTGATGCCAATTAATTTTCCGTTCCCTTTAACCTTGCTCATGAGGTCAGAATGTTCCTTGGTTTTGCCGCTGCTAGATGACAGACCATGTGTCACCGAACAATATGACAAAACTAAACCTGTCTCTGGTTTAAAACAAATACAGAAAAGAAAAAAAAAAAAGGAGCTTGGTTGTATTTTAATAACCAGAAGTTTGTTTATTGAAAATATGTTTTGTTTTTCTTTCCAAAGCCTTCTCCGACGTCCAAGTTCATCCAGGGCTACTTGGGAGCTGTCATAAGTGCTGTCTCAATAGCAGTGGGTAACGCTTTATATCTGTATCTTTCCCTACTCATAACTGCTCCCTTACAGTAGTACCGCAGTGCCTGTGAGATGTTTCTTTGAATTGCCAAGCATGTTTATGTTTTAATTGACATAATTCAGTCCAAATAACAGGAAAATATTTTAACCATAAGATGTCTCTGTCCATGCATGCCCAAACTTTTCAGCAGAAGGAGACTTCTACCAGGGATTGCTTCCAGCATGTCCTGCACTGTGCTCCGCTTGTGTCTCAGCACTGTGGCTTTACTGCTGGGCGACTCAAATTATCCACGTGTGCATTAGGTTCTGGTGAATTAGCCTAGCCCAAGTTAAAATGCCAGCCCCTGAGTGACCCTGAGGCTGCAGAGTGGCAGTGTGAGAGCTGATGTGCTGAGCTTTTGGAGGTGGTCCCCTGGTGGCTCCGCACCTTGGTCTAAAGGAGAGGCAGTGCTCCAAGTGACGTCTTTTACCTGCGGGCAGTATTCAAGCTGGAGCCTGGTGTTCAAGTCACAGTTAAAGTAATCTGCAATAGAGGGGATTTTAAATGATTAATTTGCTAAAATCTTGGTCTGGTGGCGTAATCGTCAGAATCGCAGTGTGATGCTCCAGGAGCACAAGTTCACATCTTTGGCAGCTAATTCCCAAGGAGGCAGGTGCGTTTTTCAGGAGCAACTTAAACAAGTTCTTTCCTTTGGTGGCTTTTTAAACAAACCTCTGAAATGTATGGTTGTTTTTCCTGCTGGAACATTAAAGATCCTATGGGAAGCTTTTTTTTTTTCCCCTCTTCTCCAGGCGTTCTTTCCCAAACAGACTGAGCCATGGGAAGGGTCAGCGCTCAGCCTGCTCCCCACCCTGTTTGTAGCCACGTTCCCTAACTCACCCCGAGGAAGAGGCCGCATGGGCTTGTTTAGATTTATTTACAAGGTGCGGTTCATATAGTCACAGAGCCATAGAGTGGCTTGGGTTGGAAGGGAGCTCAGAGCCCCCCCCAGCCCCCTGCCATGGGCAGGGCCCCCTGCCCCCAGCCCAGGCTGCCCCCAGCCCCATCCAGCCTGGCCTTGGGCACTGCCAGGGTTGGGGAGTAAAGAATGTCTTCCTTACATCCATTATAAAACCATTCTCTTTCATTTTAAAACTGTCACCCCTTTTTCTTCTCTAGAGCAGGCTGGGGATCGATAGCAGAATTACGGAGGCAGGAGCTTTCCCAGATACACTTCTTCCCAATAGCTTTCCATATTTCTGGCTTGGCTTGCTCACTGGCTGCCGCTCTGCTCCCCTACTAGAATTAACCCAGCCCCGTGTGCGTTGACCAGCCTTGCGTTGATGTGAGCTCCCACCCTTCGTAACCCCGTGTAGATGCGTGCACACCAGCCCCGTGCTTTTGCAGCTGAAATACCGGGACATCCAGGTCCCCACTGCACCACCCTCAGCGCTTCAGATAGCAGCAGTTCTCTGTGAGCTGTTCCCTGGCGTAGCACAGGAGAGCGTCGCTATCCCTTCTGGTCCTTACTTCAGAATTTTTTCCACCTTGTGAACTGAGTAAAGCAAAGCGCTCCAGCTTGCCGTGCTGCTGCTGCTGCTCACCACCTGCCTACCAGCCACCAGCAAGCACAGCTGCAGCAGAGGGACGAGAACAGATAATTTCCCCTTGTTGGCATTAATGCTCCTCTCCGTTTTGGCAGCAGGAGCAGATAGAGGGCAGGAGACAATGGAGAAGTGATGTTGGCAGTTCTGTCACCCCGAGGAGCTGACAGGCTTTGGTAAGGAATCCACTGTGCCGTGGTGGGACAGCCGATGCAGGTTTCTGATATCTCTGGGCCCTCCTGTGCTGCCTGCAGAGGAGCTGAAGCAGCAAGATAGGTTCACATTGCAAAGGGGCTTCTGTGGGACCGCCAGTGGTGGTGGGAGAAACGCCCATTCCCTGAAGCGGTGTGAAAAAAACCAAGAGCTGGGGATAAAAGAAGTCGTTGCAAGCCAGCAGCGACCTGCGGTAACTGCAGGGTGGCTGTCACCACCGGTGACACGCGTGTGGGTGGCTCGTCAGTCTGCCGGTGGTAGGTACCACGCCACGATGGGCACGCCGAGCCGGAGTGCCACGGGGATGCCCTGTGCGTGCAGAGTGTCGGGCACGGTGGCGCAGCAGCTGTTCGGAGCTCTGAGGGGCAGAGGTTTTGTCATAGGGGGCAGCAGCCCTCCCGACACCTGCTGAGGTGGCCGGGGGGGCAGCAGGGGACAGCAGGTTTTATGGATGCTTCCTGACGTTTGCAGGAGGTCTGCTTCTGTCGGATTAAGCTCTGGCACTTCAGGTGTGCTCGCTATGCACACTTGCAAAGCCGAGGTGAAGCCTGCCCACCCCGCTGTCCCCGTGCAGAGGAGCTGTTAGGGACACGACCGACGCACGAGCTGCTGCAGAGGAGCCCTGCTGATCCCTATCGCATACTCAAATCCCCACACAGAGCAGCCTAGAGAAAATCCTGCAGGCAGGGAGTGATTTTTATGCTGTAAATATCTGGATTAATAACCAGCGTCTCCTGAAGCAGTTTTCTTTTTTTTTTTTTTAATGACGATGACAAATAATTTAGCGGTAGCCCCAAGTTTCATTACCCTGGATTCTGAGGCCTCAGCCCTCATTAACTGATCTCTGCTGTCAGTTAGCAACAGATCACCTCCCAGTGTGAGCCTATTAGGACCAGATGACCTGAAAACAAGTGCCACTGCCTCCAGTGGTCTGCTGAGACCCGGTATTAATTAAAGCGAGCCCCTTCCATGTTTGCAGTTGGCAAGCGACGCAGGGAAAAGGCTGGTGGAGCGACAGATCAGTCGAGCTGTGATCGTGCCTCCCGTCGGCTTAACCCTCTGTGGCTTCATCCACAGCGAGGGACAAACGAACGGCTTCCTCACGTGGAGGGAAGAGCAGATTTTGGCTTTACGCTTCTCGCAATTAAACTAGAAGCCTCGGCGAATCTTTGCAAATAGCCTGATTATTTTCCCATTTCAGGGAGAGAGGGGGGGAAGTTGCTGTCACGGAGAAGCAGCACGGACCCAGCTCTAGGTCTGGGTCCCCTGGTTTGCAGTCCTTTGGGATGAGAGTTTAGAGGAATTAACGTGCTTTTTTAAATATTCCTTTCCAATATTTGTCAGTATTTCTTTTTTTCAATATTTTTTTCTCCTTTTTTCCCCATCTACTCCCAACCCAGTTCACGGTTCAGTTTTGGGTAAAGAAAGCTCTGCCAGGGTTGTGTTTCTTCTCCGGTATGGTATCAGCTGAAGCGATCACCTGAAAGGAGGTTAGAGAAGACATCAGGAGGAGTAACCTTAAGATTGGCTGCAGGTAAAGAGGTGGAAGAGCCGATGTAGCAGATTTCCTGCACCTCTGACCCCCTTGCTCTTCATACGTGGCAGTTGCACTCTGTTTTCTGAAGGCACCGCCTCTGCAGACAGCGCTCACCGCTCCTGGCGTCTCAGCGCTGTGCTTTTGGGATGCCCTATGGTTTGTGATTTCTGATTACCCTTAGGTAACCTAGGTCTGTGTTCCTCCTCCTGCGATTTGAGTTTATTTTTATCGTGCTCTCCATAGCCAAGCCTCCCTCCTGCCTTTTGTTTTGATCGTTCCAGATTTACAGCTTTTCTGAACGTGGAGTGGTAATTGTTGTTTTTTTTGTTTTTAACAATTGAGTGGATTCCTGGGATTAGGCCTTGGTTTCTGATATCTGGCTGCTGTTCCTGATGCACAATTAATACCAGCTGGTTATCCCGAGGAAGGCAAGCAAAGGCAGAGAGTAGTAAAAAGAACTGAGAAAGACCAAGAATATTTTATTTTTTTTCCCCAAATATTCTAGCGCCAGGAACTATACTAATCAGAGGGTTTGTAATTACACAGAAAATCCTTCCAGCAGGGAGACACACACACACACACACACACTCCCTCTCTGCTACTTTTGTCAAGCTTTTAAAAGGTTAAAAAAGCTACTCAATCAAAACCAACTTTATTATTAGTGCTGTTGATAACTTTTTGCATATTTTATGTTTCTCAGCTTCTGATCCAAACTTGATTTGCCCCTGTGTTGCCGATCCTTTTTGCTTCTGCCTCAGCTGTTTGGCATTAGGGCCTTAAAGTCTGACTTCAGCCCGACGTGGTTCTTGCAGCTGCAGTTAAACGCGTGCAAATCAAACCCGATCAGGCCAAGAGCTGTGAGCAGGTGCTCTGCTTGCTGGGGTGTCACTGGTGCTGAGAGCTGCGGGTTGGGGACCAGGAGACCGTGGTGGTGAGTCGCTGGGTTTCTCGCTTTCCTGCTGATTTCCATGTCTTGGACGTGGAAAGACCGACTCCAAAACCTGCTCCTTCGGATGCTGAAAGCCCTGTGCAGATCCTCCGAGGGGTTTTTCTTCTCTCAGTATTGTTGGCCACGTTTCTGATGCCCCCCAGTAAGCAGTGTGGTGCTGGTCAGCTTGTTGCCCATCTGTTGTCCACTCCGTGTGCCCTGGAGGTGCCACGTACATCGCTGTCCTCTCCTGTCCACAGGATGGGCCATGATTAGACCCCAGAAAACCTGGCAGGCAGGCAGAACGTGTCCTATGTATATAGAAGTGTGCAGCTTTACCAGGAAACATCTGTTGGGGCTGCCTAGGTAGGGCAGCCCAGAGATTCCAGGAGGGGCTCAGTTCTCCCCCGATAAAAAGGGAAACGCAAGCACGTGTGTGAGCTCGGGTACCTCCAGGCTGGAGGGACAGGGGTTAGCCCCCATGATTTGTGGTATCCTGGAGGAACATGAAGGTATCCTGGAAGAACACAAGGGGGAAAAAAGCAATACTGGTAGCGTAGGGCTTTGTACAAATGGGTTTTAGGACAGCTGATCCTCATGATGTTGGTTTGTGGGTTTGGATGTGCTTTCATCCAGCCAACAGCTGCAGCAGTTGGAGGTGTTGTGTCCCTCTGGCCACGTGTCACCCCTCGTGTCCCCGCAGTGGCTCAGTAGAAATGTAGTGGACGAGTGCTGCTTGGCTTTGGGCAAAAAACTGATGGCTTAAGCAAACCTGAGGCTGCAAGGAGCTGAGCCAAGGTGGAGGTCTGTCTTTCCAGCCGCTCCTGCCTACCTGCCCACTGAAGGCCCGCTCTTGCAGCAAGAAATCCCTCCTCTCCTTGCAGATGTCTTGGAGGTCATCCTGGGGCAACCTTCTCCTGTACAGACGCCTTGGTGATGTTATTTCCAAGAAAATATAACTCGCTTGTTGGAAAAGAAACAGCAGCTTCCTGCAGAGGTGTCTGCACGAGGATGCCCTGCTGTCTGCCCGGGCTGCACGTCTAAATCTGCACAAAAAAAACCAAAACAGAGGTGGTGAATGTGTGGAGCTGCTGTGCACTGCGAGCTCTGAACAGCTTTTGTCACTCCTGCAAATGTGGCTTCTGGGGCCTCTCGTAGTTTCTGTAGGGTTTCTGCGTAGCTTCTGGTTTCTTGAATCGTGGTCATTTGTCCCGGAGATTTCTTATTTAGTTTCACGAGGTTCATGCATTATAATTTGTGCAGGAATCTCAGCTGCAGTCAGAACGGGTTGAGCACAGAGGTTACGCAAAATGTAAATCTGCTAAGTTTATATTTAGCTGTAAAAAAACCACCACCAACCAAAAAAACCCACAACAGTGCAGGAGTCTAATCAGCAAAGCCCAGTTTGTGTCTGAGAGATTAAAGCAGAGTTTGCTTCAAGACAAATGGGCAAAAATGGTATTTTCAAGCCAGGCTGTCTTTTTTTCTGCCCCAGAAGAAGTCAGCATCTTGTAAAATCAAAATGTGCTTTATCTTAGAAACGCCCCTTACAGCCTAAGACATTCTTGCAACCACATAGGATTTCAGCAGGAAGATTTATTTACCTTCTCCGGAGGAAGCTGAGAGGTGAAGACTGCTCGAGCCTAAGATTATAGCTGTAAAATAATATCAGCATTGTGCTGGTTGTGTCGCAGCCAGCTTTTGGCAATGCCTGGCCTCGCGGTCCCGACTCCCGCGGCTCAGCGAGCAGTGTAGCGGATGCCGTTCGCAGGGGATATGCGTGCTTCAACGTGCAGGTTTAAAAATCTGCCACCAGGGAGTGAGAATAATAAAAAAAATTACATTTAAATACTGCAGCTCTGTCCTTAAAAAAGTAAAGCTATGTGATGCATGAGGACAGGGCATTTATCCAAACCTAGAGGAGAATCTAAGACAGTAATGAGATAAATTAGAGTTAGGCTGGCTTGTTGCACTTGGAAAATTCAAGAGCAGAAAAAAACACAGCATCTTAACTTTGTGTCCTCGTTCAGGGAGGACAGGAGCACCCGTTGGACCTAGGAGGTGCTCAGTCTCCTCTGCACATCGCTGCCTGGGACCATGAGCTCTCACGTAGTGGTCCAGAGCCGTCCACCCTCTCCCTCTCGTGCCGTCGCCGTAGCTGGCCGCTCGCTCTCCCTCCTCCCCGCGGCACTGAACTCACACGCACACACACCGTTTTTCGCTCTCCTCTCTAGGTGAAGGCGCCCCTGTGGATTTTTCTAATCCCAGCTCCCTCTTCCCGATAATTGTTTGTGAGCCGCGCGGCGCGGCTGCATTGACAGCCTGCGGCTGTGGTGTGATGCCCGTAATCAGGTTGTGAGCCTCCCACTGCCCGGGGCTGCCACGGGACGGGAGCAGGACCGGGACCCCCTTGGGGACAAACGTTTACGGGAGCAGTCGGTTGGAGGAGTGGGTGGTAAACTTTGGTGTGCCGCCTAAACTTCTTGAAATGAAGCGATGCGGTCGATACCTGTGCTCAGAAGCTCCCCTTGCTGCACCTCCCCACATGATTCACGGCTACAAGGTCCAGAAGAGATTTTTGCGGTCCTCAGCAGCTCCTACATGTAGCCCATAAGCTGTTGGAGCTGCCGTAGCTGTTCCCCACGGCTCAGCCTTGAGCCTCACACTCCACTGAGGCTGCTTTGATGTGGCGGGGACAAAGACACCCGTAGGATGGGCTGTGCTGGGGGGCCGGTGCCCTTCACCCTGCCTCTGGGCTCAGGGGTTTGTAGCAGCCTCAGGGTCCTCGCCTGCTGCCTTCTTGTTCGCAGGGCCCCCCCCAGCAGGGTGCCCAGCCCCACGTCCCGGCGGCTGCTGAAGCTCCCCCAGGAGGAGCCCCCCAAGCTCTGGGCAGCCTGTGCCAGGGCTCCGGCACCCGCCCGGCCCAGCAGTGCTGCCTGAGGGGCAGGGGGAGCCGCCGGGGCTCCGCGCTGGGCCCGCGGCCTCTGGGCCTGGCCCTGGGCACCGCTGAGCAGAGCCTGGCTCCGGCCTCTCCGCACCCTCTGCACGTTGGTCCCCTCGGCAGCATTTTCTCCCTTGTTTAATCTCACTGGTGTGTCTTTGGCTCCTTTGTTTTCCTCCATGCCTTTTCCTCCTGCCCCACTCGGGCCTACTGAGGCTCAGCTGCGTTGTTTGCTGCTGAACAGGACCCAGATGCATGGAAAACCCCACATTAAACCAAATTCTGGTCTTGGGCATGGGACCTGCCGTCCTCCTCTCTGTTCCTCATCATCTGCCACGTCCAGTTTCGCTCATTACCCCTGTTAATCCACTCTTCTGCTCAAACCTCTCCTGTATTCTCACCTCTTTCTCCAAACCGTGCCATTTTCTTCCATTAAAGCATCCAGCTGCGGGGCTGCTGCTCTTAGCCCTTCTGCCGTCATTTTGGGTCTGACCAACGTTACCTCCTTCCCTACTCTTGCTCCTCTCCACGTTCTCTTTCCACCCGGTTCGTTATTGCTTTCCCTTCCCTGTGCTCCTCCATTCTGTTCTCCTTGCCTTGGTAAAGCTCCAGTTGGGAAGCGGCCCAGTTTCCCATCTCTCTGCCTCCATCTTCACCTCTCAGCCCTAATGAATGATTTTTTTCCTTCCTTCTCCTAATGCTCTTTTCTTTAGTTCAGCTGGATGGGGCTCATCAGATCCAATTAGTGCTGTGGTGTTTTAATTCAGCAATCTGGTGATTTGGGGGCTGAAGGATAAGCTTCCTTAGAGCCATTCCCTCCTTCCCCATTGACTCTAAGTCGCTGGGAGCAGCTCGTGCTGTGGTGTTCCCGTTTGCCCAAAAGCTGCTGAAACCTGGGGAAGTCGAACCCCTTAAATCAACAGAGACCTAACCAACGTGGCGAGTGGAGTGTGGAGAGCTGCCCAGCAGCATCCACCTTGTTTGTGGCCTCCTGTTTTATAAATATTGACAAAATTAAGTGAAATAACTTCTTTGCAAGTGAACTTTGCAAGTTGATGTATTTACCACCATGGAACTGGTTTAAGAGCACGGGGGTTAGATCTCTATCAAGTGGCTCAGTAGTTGCCAGCCTTAGGCCTGCAAATCCCATTTCTCAGGCTTCAAAAATATTAATAGTCGTAGAGGGGAAAAAAGGTAATTTTTAGTTAATTTTCAGGATAAAAAGGGATTTTTTTGTTGTTGTTGTGTGGTTTCCATGCTTTTTAAATTCACGTCTTAGGGGGCATGAAGTCAGAACTTTTTAGGACGGGAAGGAAAAGAAAAGGAAAGGGAAATGGTGGGTGATGATTACACACTCAGCAGCACCAGCAGCGTGCAGCCCTGGTTTTGTGGAGCAGGATTTCAGCAGCAATCGTGCTGTAACACAGCCCCAAAACCGAGCTTTCCCCAGCTTGTTGGGATGCTCCATCAACCAAATTGAGCAAAGGCTTTGTTGGAAGAACCCCACAAAGAAAAAATAAGCAATTTAAAAGAGCTGGGTCTGTCCCCTAGTCTAGGCTGCAGCCTGGGAATATCCTGAAGCAGTTCTGCACTGAAATCATTATTTAAAATGCATTGTCTTGCCAGAAATTAGACATCGCCAGCGTAGATATCTTCATCCGAGCTCAGTCCCTGGGCTCCTTTCATAGTCAGCAGAGCTGAATGGGCACCGCTGGGGGTGTTTCATGGGAGCACACGTAAATGTCTATCTTGGGAGGAGAATAAACACCCTGAAAAAGGCACATTTCTCTGGGCTGGGCTGCAAAGTGAGCCCATCTGGAGGCACCACGTCTGCTCTGATGAATCCCACCTGACGCCGTTACGTGTCTGCGCAGCGCCAGCGTGGTGGATCCCGGAGCTGTGACTCAGGCTGTAGGCAGCGTGATGATAATAATCCTCCCGCGGCTGTTTTCTCAGCTCCGGGGATGAATTTTACTCCGTAGTCGGTGTTCTTTGGGCAGCCCCTAGGAATTAAACCCCTTTAGCCCTGCCTGTTGCTGGTGGAGGGCTGGGATCGGGGGGCACCCGCCTGTGGCTGGGCGCTGTCCTGGGGGTGCTGCCATCCCCTCGGTGACCTGCAGGAAGGGGACCACGGGTCGGCCAAAATCATTTCAAAACTGTTAAAAACAGAGCCTCATTAGTCTCCTAAATGTAGTCCTCGTGCTGGGGATTTGGGAGACGGGGTTTCAATCTGCAGCAAGGTTTAATTTCATATTCGCAGCGGGGTGGCTGCTGGAAGTGGAGGAGCTCCCAGGCTCGGCTGCATCTTGTCTGTTTCCAGAGCTGCTGCTCTTCCACTTCCCGTTCGAATCCTTCCATCAAACCTACAAGCAGAGGCTGGAAACCCAACGAAATTTGCGATCTACACAGATTAGCTGTCTCCGGGCTATAAATACCCGAATCCACGGGGCAGCACCAGCGACGCCAGCTGAGAACTGTTGTAGCTTTGCTTTTCCAGGCACGTTTTTTAGGCTGGTGTCTGGAAGCGTTCAGATTCTGCGAGTCCTAGTACTCGGAAAATGTAAGAAAATAGCATTCGGTCAGTTTTGAGTGGGAAGAAGAAGGAGACAAAACCCTTATTCGTGCCGGGAATAAGAAGAAACACCGCGGGGACGCCACTCTGTTGGGATCAGCCGACGTGGCAAAGGACAGGAGGAAGGGTTCCCTTTGGGGTCTTGGTGAAGGCCTTGTGGGGTTCTGGAAATGCTCCATGGGTGTTGAAAACCAGGGCTGTGCTTATGCGGGGCTTGCCCAGCAGTTGTGCTTCTCCACATCTTCCTCGCAGCCTACAAAGAGACGAGATGCGCTGCGGATGCATGTATAATGTAGCAGCTTGCAAAATATGTTCTCCCATGCTTTGCTTTTTTTTTTTTTTAAAAAAAAAAAAAGCCCCCAAATCACTATTTGCTGGCAGGTTTTTGGCTTTGGCTGATTTTTTTTTTTTTTGAATTTTGCTGCATTTTTGGCTGAAAACGTTTTGGCCAGGCACTGCGAACAACTTCCATTTTCGGCCGAAAATTCCCACACTTGGGGGCCGTTGGGTTTCGTTTGCATGTTTGTTTTTCGGCTGAGAAAGAATAAATATTGGGGAGGGGGGGAGTGATTTGAAGGCAGAAGCCGTTCCTTGCGAATAGGTTGGTTTAGTTAATGACCCCATTTCTGGGGTTGGTTTAATTAATAACCCCATTTCTGCTGGAAACAAATGCTGGTGGAGGTTCTCCAACTACCGCCGATACCCAACGGCACGGCTGCGAAGGCAGGGAGTCTCCTCCGCACTGCCTGCAGCACGTCTGCCATGCCTTAGATCCCTGCAAAACCGTAGAAATCTGCATTATTCAAGTGCTGGAGGAGGCAACAAAAAAAGGATCTGCGGTTACAATAAGCTGCCTACCATCTCTTGCCTCTTAATAGCTCCGTTATGGCCCAAATGCTTGCGTTGGAGCGGGGTGCAGGGGTTTGTACGGCCCCACAAGGAGAAATGAGTTGTGTTGGAGCACCCACCACCAGGGATGTTTGGTGTTTTGGGGGTTAGGACCCCCCAGCCCCAGTAATTTTGTGCTAGAAGGGAAAGCCAGCAAGGAGCAGCTGGGAAAATGCTGGTGGAAGGGGTAAAAACGCAGCGAGGGGCATTCCTGTAAGGGTGTTGCAGTGTTTTGTAGCCTGATTTTTGGCTGGAAATGGCTTCAATTTCATCAAGGGTCGAGCCCAACACAGCAAAAACCCGTGGCACCGGGGATTTAGTCCTCAAAAGGAGCATGGAGAGAGACCCCAGGGTGTCACTGCGAAGGGTGCTGCTGCTGGCTGCAAGCTGTGGCACCTGTCCCGTTCCTGCTAGCTAAATGATGCCCTTTCTCTGTGTTTTTTTTTTTCTGTTCAAAGGTGGGCCTTAATGTTCTGGTTCAGAGAGCGAACAAGTTTACCCCCGCCACGCGTCTCTTGATCCAGAGGTTTGTGCCATTCCCTGCTGTCGGTAAGAAACCCTGCCTTTTCTCTGTATTCACCTCGCCCTACGCCGACACAAAGCACCGAAACGTCTCCCAGGCTCTTGCCTCTCCGCTGTGTCCCCGTGGGGACGGCCGGGATGCTGCTGAGCCACGGGGCCGCAGGAAAACTCAGCCCAGAGGTGATGCGGCAGCTTGCGAAGCCCTGTCCGGCTGCACTTTCCTCTCCCAGGCAGCTGAAATAACCACCAGGGGCTTTTTTAAAATTATTTTTCCGATAGAAATGGAGTGAAATGCTCCTGCTCTGAATGCACGGATTTCTAAGAGCCGCTGATTAAAAAAAAAAAAGACCAATGTGCGTGGAGAATTGAGGCTGCTGCGGGCTTGTTAGGGCACAAAATAATGTTCTGTGGTTTGTCAGCAAACTGCTAGTGTCTGGGGACACGGGGGGCACTCAGGCTTTGCTAAATCCAGCGGCTGCGGCATTCAGCAAATTGTGAGTTGGCTTCGTTGTGAAGAAATCTTCAGTGGTGTCAGGGTTATTTTATACCTATACCTATGATTTTTTTCATAAAGACAGTGCAAACACATTTTTGTCCAAGCACGGAGGAAATCAGTTTCCAAAGGTTTTGCTCACAGGTGCGGGTCCCTTTTCAAACTCCTTAATCCAAAACTTCCCTTCGAGCTTTTCCCTTTGCAGTCCAAGTTCTCAGAGCTTCTTCCAAGCGTGACCGAGTCTCCTCCTCTGGTCCTTCTGCTCCTTTTTTTGCACAGAGCCCGTTGTTCTGCCCCTCCTGCCTGCAGTTCCCAGGTTGTTGGGGCTTTTTTTTTTTTCCTCTTTTTGTACTAGAAAACCAGCTGCTTGCCCTTCGAGCAGAGCAGGGACAACGGGGATTAGGGTCTCGGTCGCATTTCTGAGCGCTCAGCTTTTACGTAGGGCATCTGTGGATGTTGTTGTTGCTTCCCCGGAGCCTATTTTCAGAGCTTTTCAGCTTCCTTTTGCTTTTTGGAGCCAGGAGGGCACGAGAATTGAGCACCGGCCCCGAGAGGCTGCTCAGAGGCTGAGTTTGAGTCAGAGAGGCATGCAGGAAGCCTTCGCTGCTGGGCTCTTCTGTTTGTGTCCCAAGGTGTCGGGAGCAGGAGGTTACGCCTGCGTCAGCGTTGATTGAGGGCCCGTAATTAATTTGTTTAGCCTGTAATTAATTCTCTCGTTCTTCTTTTATTTGTGTACTGTCATGCTTCATTATGTGCCAGGACATCAGGAATCCTCCTACTAATTGCTGTTTTGCGGCTCTGAAAGCTGCAAGTCGCCGCTTTGCAGACCTGGACAAACTGTTTAATTAAGACGCGCCTTCCCCTTGCTTCTGAGCTGCCAGCCCTCGGCAGAAGGGCAGGATTTAACATTTTCTACGCGAAAAGCCGGAAGCTGGTGCTAGCCTCTTGCTCCACCACCGTGCACAGGACTGAGCAGGTTCCCCTCGCATCTTCTTTCCTCCCTCTCCCCATCCCACCGACCCGGGCTGAGACGCTCTCGGCAGCGTGTCCATCTCCTCAGGGCCCTGAGGCTGTTGTCTTCACCCAGCAAACCGAGCAGAAATGCTGCCTGCAGGACGTATTTAACGAACCTGCACACGGGGCAGCCCGTGGAGGCGGCCAAAGCTCCGCGTGTGCAGCTGGGTTGGCACAAAAGGGTTGGCACAAAAGGCTCCGTGCTCGGTGTCAGCCACCCCAGCATCATCTCTTCACCGGGAGGGTTTTTGGTTCAGGGGGCCAAATCTGCAGGAATTTCACCAGGAAGGGGCGTAGTGGTGGTGTGTTCTGGAGCCTGGCTGCTCCCAGGGCTGAGCAAGAAGGGGCTGGAGCCGTTTTCAGAAGTCTAGGTGGCAAAGGGCATCAAAAAGGATATAAGAGAGCCACGTACCCAAAACCCCAAAAGTTGCTTCCCAGGCCTGCTCCAGAGGAGGTTACCGCTGGTGGAACGATGCCCCTTGGAGGGAAGGGAGGTGAGGAGGGGGACGGTTTTCTTCTCCCAGGAAACATTTCCGTGGTTTGGTTATTTTTTGGTTTTGTTCTGTTGTAAATGGGGTTAAATTTGTGAATTTTGTAAATATGTACATGGGCATATTTACCGTGTGGCAAGCACCCATTTGGTTTAGAAATATGTACAGAGAGAGCTCAGCGGTGGATTGCTTTGTACCCAAATCCAGTTTCAAATAAGTGTTTTCACAAGAGCAGTTTCTGTGCTGTGGTACCATTTTTTTTTCCAAATTCTGAAAATCAAATTGTCTACGCCTGTATTTATGCATTTCCCATTTCCCTTCGCATTTGACACCTTCAGAAAGCCGGTTTACCTGCAGCCTGCGGTATTTCCTGCTTTCCGCGTGTGTTACCGAAACAAACCAGGGGTTGTCTCAAGCAAATATGCTGGAATCAGGTCTCGAGTTTGGGATCTGGCCAAGGAAGCCCCAGTAGGATGCAAAGACTCAGGGACACATTTTGGTGACCGGTGAGCTTCGGGTCTGGAAACCTCACCCCGAGCCTCACAGCCTGTGCAGCACAGAGCATCGCCGCTGGCATGTTTTGGCTGCCAGCTACAAGTCCGGGGCATGGGAGTGTTAAAAAAAAAAAGGGAAAAAAGGGACTAAACTTGCTTAAATGAAATGCTTGTTTTGTTTTTTTTTATCACGGGTTAGCGAGCTGAAGGGCTGGTAGCACAGGGAGTTTGATAGATGGGGAGAGTGGTCCAGTAGTTAGAATATTAAAGAGGGAGACAGAGTGTGCGTGTGTGTATGTTCCTCTTATTCTGGAGTGTAAGGAGCATTTGTCACCACAAATCATCCTTGATTGCAGGGAGCTGCATTCATATAGGGCTCACCCACCCACCACCCGCAAAAAAATTAGACATTTGTTATATGACATGAATTGAGATTAATTAGCGAATATTAACCCGTCAAGCAGCACAGAAACACATTTTTGGAAGCAGCGGTACCGCAGCAACAGTGGGCTTGCAGTAGTTCTGGGTGGAAAAACAAAACGTGGGGGGGGGGGGGGGTTGCTGGAAAATGCCAGTTTTTATCAGAAACAAAAATTTTGCAGGAATTAGCAGCTCTTCTTTGGAAAAGTTTAAGAATTCCCTGCAGGGACTTGGAGACCTCTGCGGGGACCCCGGAGGAGAGCCGCTCCTGGGGAAGGATGTTTGTGAAGCACAAGCCCCACACGTCGCTCTAGGAGCAGGATTTGGGGTCATTCTGAGAAGGCACCAGTGCAGAAAGCTGGGCAAAGGGAGATTTTTGGGGAAGGGGACCAGATCTGTCCCCACCTGAGCCCCAGGTGCGGGGTTGTGATTTCAGCAGCCGGCTCGATGGCACCAAAAGAGGCGGCGATGTCCTTCCACCCCTCCCAGAGAGGAATTATCCCCTTTTTCCGCCAGGTGACTGAACTGCGTCGGCCCTGAGGTGCCCGTTGGGAGTCCTCAGAGCCCGTGCACGGCAGACGGCAGGGCTGGGGGAATCGGGGAGGCCGCAGGGGGAGTCAGCCAGTGCCCCCCTGGGAGCATCACTAGGGTTGGGCTGGGCTGCCCTCGCCTCGAGGAGTTACAGCAGCTGAAGTGAGCTTGGCCAGCCCGCACGGGGCTTTCGTCCCTGCTAGGAAAAGCGTCATTAAGCAAACAACCACAGCTCCAGCTCTGCAGAGCATGTCCACAGGGCCACTTTCCCCCTAGAACATGGAAGAAATGCAAATAGTCAGCAGAACCACTCTTAACAGGTTACGTGTCCATGACAGCGACCCAACCTTGTCTCCTTTGGTTCAAAGGAAACTTCTGCCCTCCTGAGGGCTCGGACCTAAGCTGTCCTTCGTAGCTCGGTGGAATCCCTTGCCTTGTATTTCCCTCACACCTGCCAAAATTCATTATTTCAGAAGAGCTTGTCTGCTGGCGTAGTAAGAGGACTCAAACCCAGCTGTGAGCTCTGAGATGAGATGAGGCAGCTGTCAGCCAGCGGTGCCGGCTGGTGGCCCACTGCAAGGACCTGGTTTGGCCTCGTAGGTCAAAACAGGAGGTGTAGAAATGCTGCTATTTCTCTGTGTCAATGTGTTTCTGATGGTGGCAAATAAAAGGAAACGATCTTGATTATTATTCACACTTCAGAATCACATTTCACTCTCAGTACCAGAGTGAGTCCTTGACTTTAAGAAACTTCTTGGCAGGCTGATGAAATCAAAGCTGAAGGGATGTCGTGGAGAACAGAAGCTTGCCATTTGGTATTGACCAGGGCTGCAGTGCTAATCATCATGCTTTTCTCATCCTCAGCTAGTGCCAATATCTGCAATGTTGTCCTGATGAGGCACACGGAGCTGGAAGAAGGAATTGATGTCCTGGACAATAACGGAAACATCGTCGGGTCTTCCAGAATCGCTGCAAAACACGTATGTACCTGTGGTGCACCTGGTGAACGCTTACACGAGCACGTACACAGCTCGCCTTCAGGCTCAGCAGCTCCCACAGCTGATGACCTGAAAGAGCTGGAAATAGATGACCTGTATTTATCATGCATGAAGAATTAAGCTGCAGAACGTAATGCCTCTTTGTAGCCACACGTGCGGTAGGGTAGCCACAGAAGTGGGCGTGCTGGTGGACATGAGCATGGCACACCCAGTGCCTGGTGTAATGGTTTGAAAGGGAGCGGGCTGACATCGGGAAGATCCTGGACCACCCCGATGCATTCACAGCCTTAGGATTTCTTTGTGGAAACTTGTAAGCAGTTCATGTTGAATACGAAGCAAAGATAACTTACACCTTTTTCTAAATGAGGAAGACTTCATTTTCGAGCTGAGGAGCTTTTTAACCCTTGCCATGTTAATGCTTCATTAACAACTGCCAACCCAAGCTCTGTGAGGGTAGCCAGATGTTTTTATCTTCGTGCTAACACCTGGTTTGTTTTCCCCTGTAACCTTCTACACTCTGCCATCTGCTTGCAATTATTCCCCTTTCTTCCCTTCTTACATAGTTTTGTCTTCTGAGCATCATCTGATTGTCTGAGGCATGTTGTTTCCAAGTGGGCTTTAATCTGAAATGTAAAGCATGTACAGAAGCACACGCCCAGGCAGAGGAGTTAATAATATAATGCTTGGCATTTCTCTCGCTCCTTCTGTCCAAGGCTCTTAAGGCACTTCATAGACAGCAATTAATGTACAGATTTACAGTCTTCAGCGAGAAATGGGAGATCTCTAATATTGCTCCATATTGATGTTTAACAGGGAGCTTAAAACAATCTGTTGAAGGGCTCAGAGATACTTGTTTGAGCCAGTTTTCCTCACTTAACATTACTGGCTTCAAGACCCTGCTTCCCCTCTCCGTCCTAATGGTCTAGGGGAAGACAGACAACATGGAACAGAAGTATTAAAACTGAAGGTACTGGTTTAAGTGGAGTTTAGGCATCAGACTTCTGAGGACTTCTGCTCAGATGCCATCTTGTCCTGATGCATCTTCCTGAATAGCACAGTGCTGGGTTCTGTAGTGTAAAATTTGGCAGATCCTTGGCGTTACATCTGCGCCTCTCTGAAACCTCCTCCCACTTTAGGAGGACTGAGTGCTCCCAACCCTGGTCGGATGTGTAAATTTCAGCGTTCCCATCCCAAACCCACGGTAACCTTTGCCTAAGTCTGGCAAAGCCCCACCCATGGGCACGGTGCTTAGGGCATCCCAAGTGGATGCTGCCAAAAGTAGTTGGAAGAGGTAGGTGAGGAAGGCACAGTGATGTTTATACACCTTCCTAGAGCACCGATGATGATGTTTTGGTGATTTATATGTATCACGCTGCCAAGCTGTTCTGTTTGCTGCTTCCTGGTGAATCTTGCTAGGGAGAAAGCACCCATGGAGGGACGACGATAGCTCTGCAGTTGGACATCCTACTGCAAAAAGGAGCCCTGCTTGTTGCAGTGCTTTTCAGTAAACCACTGCAGGTTAAAGTACAGAAACTAGTCTCAGATCAAACACTAAGGTACTTCACTGAAATTGACACTCAGTTAAAGGAGAAAGGATTGAGGCTGCTGCTTAACCTGTGCTGAGATATTTCTCCTCACGGCATCTGCCAGGCAGCACCAAGATGTTTGTGTGGAAATACGACAGGGTGGCCGAGCACTTTTGGTCACACAAAGTAACATCAAAGAAGCTGTTAGGTGCACGGCCCTGCTCCCTGCATTCCTCTCTCTGTTTATTCCACTGGATTTATAACCACCCATCGTTTGTAGCAACAGAGCAAAAATCAGTTCTGTGCAAAGAGCTGACAGCAAAGTTGAAAATGGGTGTTGATACATCTGTTCACATATGCAACCAAGAAAGGCCAGCCAAACCATTCCCATGCATTGATTGTGCAGCGCAGGTACCTCCTGGGATTTGTTTTAAATGTCTTGGGTCTGTTTGATTGTTTTTCCTTTCCAGGCACTGCTAGAAACGGCCCTGACTAGAGTGGTCCTGCCAATGCCTATACTGGTTCTACCTCCAATTATTATGTCCATACTGGAAAAGTAAGTGGTGGGTACTCTGAAGGGGGGTACTTTTCTAGGGGAAGGGGGGAAAGATCCTCAGTAGGTATTATAATGTGGTATTTCTTAGAATTTGTTCATCAAAGATATTTTTTGGCTTATTCATGTTTTCATGTTCCAGCATTTTTGGCCATTGTAGGCTGGTAAAGTGTTACATTGATGTGGTTATTTTAAATCATCTTTCTGAGCCTCCAGCAGTTTGCATAACTGTGTTTTGTGGGTCAGCGTGAGCCCAAACTCTCTGAATTCAGTGGAAAAGTGTTCAGAAGTTCTCGGTCCTGCGTGCAGCAAACACTGGAGCTGCCACATGGGGTCAGAGGAAAGGTGCTCAGGCAGCGCTGGGGACCAAGTGCTGTGTCCTGGCCACAGTCTGCCCTGGCTGAACTCATTTCTGCTCTCTTGCAATAACCCCTTAGGCATGGCAGGGTAAAAAGACTTCATTTAGTTTGTTTTAAACCCATCTTTGATCAAGCTTCTTCCTTCATCTCACGTTGTGGGGGACTGCAAATACGAGGTTTCTATTCACCGCCATTTCATTTATGACCACAGGACCTCTGCTGGGTTTCCCTCCTTCCTGCCTGTCTCCAGCCCTGGCTAACTCCAGGCTGTGCCCCTGTGCTGCCAAAGCAGACAGGCAGAGCACAAACCATCACAGCTTTCCATCCCTGTTTAAGACGGAATCTCTCCTGCTAGATGTCGCCACGGAGCACCAGTGCTAGGAGAGTGGGTAGGGTTATTATTTCAGGTCTAACCATCCCTCACATTTCTTACTAACAAAAAACCCCAACGACCTGCCCCGTCCCTTGGATGTTCTCCCCACCTTGCTTCCCAACACGTCTGCTTTTAATTCTGCTCAGAGACGTTTGGAGCCCAGCTCTTGGGTCGTTTGGGGCTCCTCCTCAGGATCTGCCTGCTAACAGCTGCCTGCCCGTCCCATCCCATCCCATGGAGGCTCAGGCAGTGTGAATGGCCCGTGCTGGGGTGGGGATCACCTTGCCTTCCTTTGGAGACTGATTAGTGCATTGAAAGATGGGGGTGCTAAAGGGCTTGCTGCCTTTGTCCGGACAGCCAAGCTGGAAGCACTCTTTAAACAAATTTGTTGATAATGGCTGCTCTAAAGCACTCCACTGACAAAGTAAATAGCAATTAGCATGATTAGGGATTGACCCATAGCTTTGGTTAGCCTTGTGTGCCCTTGTAGAAACACCCCTGGGCAATTTTCTCTCCTTAACGGAAGGCTGGGTCTGCTTCTGTAAATCCTGAGCTTGATTTTTAGCACCCAAATTTTAAAAGATATTTATTGTCTGAACCCCTACAGCACTCAGAGGCTCACACCAGGATCACTTCTTCCCATGACCTGGGTGTAGGGAGAAATATAGCAACAAACGCTGTTTTGGGAACTCTGAAGTGAGTTTTCAGCCCTTGCTGGCCAACACGTTCTGTTTTTTTTTCTCTTTTTTCCTCTTTTTTCCAAGGGACCATGGTGGCTCCCTGCAGCAGGGCACAGTCTTGGTAGCACTTGCTGCCAGCCACTGGCTGGAGGTGGCTGCTGGAGACCCACAAGGACCGGGCGTAGATTCCAGCCCTGATGATTTTGTGCAGTGTTTGATGCCTGATTCCAACCTTTATAATCCCAACCTTTATAATCCCATCAAAATCGCTTTGCCGTTGTCAGCCTAAAGGGCTCCTGTTTTCATCTGTCCACATGCCAGACACTTAAGAAATATTGCGGATTTGTGGTATTCTTGCCGCAGGGCTCTTCCTCGTCGTCTTTCTGTAGCCCTGAGGCTTTGCACCAAGGTGGCTGTGGCTGTTCCTGCTGACTTAGCGCGGTCACTTGTTCCTGGTCCGCCTGTGCCTTGGTGACCAGCTCATCCAGGCAGGATCACCCCAGAGGACAAACTTCTATCCCTGCCATTCAGAGGATCTCTGCTGTTCCATTTATCATGAACAGACAAAATCTTTATGTGCAAAGCCTCAAAGTTTCATAGAAACCTGGTCAGAGAATGATCTTCTACAACAGGAGACACTGAGGACCATTGTGGACCACAACCTTAAATAAAACTAATAGCAAGACGTGCTTTGCACTTGGGCATCGTCACCTCCTGCACTGATACCGTGTGGGTTACTCCATGCACCCGTGCTCCAGGCAAGACTTACTGAAACTGAGACTATCTGTCAAGCAAGTGTGGACATACACAAGGTTCTCTTCAAAAAGTCATCGTTTTATCTGATGGATTTCATCCAGGTTTGCAAGAGAATGGTTTCCTTCTCACCACCCCTGAATGATATAAGATGTATGGGCACTGATTTTGCCTAAATTCTGCGTAGAGCTTCATGGCTACAGTTTTATTTCCCTTTATATGTCTTTGGATTCCTGGAAGTCTGAGTGAGAAACAACAGGGATAGGGATTGGGGTGTGGTTTGGCCACGCAGAGGTTGTGGGATGTGAAAGCATCCACCTGGCACGGAAGACATCCCTTCCCATATCCGAGGGGTTTGCAGTCCAGGTGTTCTCTCAGATCTTTTTAAATGAAGGACACGGACAGAAGTGAAACCTCATGTTGGGAAAAAAATGGAGTATTTGGTGAAAAGTTTAACTTTTTTAATGCAATAAAACTTTAGTTAGACTTTATATTGGCAGTCACATCCAGGCATGTATTATCAGTTTATTTACAGAAGCCCTTGCGGTGTCCGTAAATGAGAACAACAAGAGTGACCGTGCTGCAGCTGCCTGGGGGTCGCACCACCCCAGGAGCAAGCCGCGTTCTCCCAGCAGCGTTTTTTGAATCCAAACCTGCTCCCTCCTTTGTGTCTCGGCGTTCAGAAAGTTTATTTTAAGTGGCCAGTTCCTGGTCGTCGTCTTTCCACTTGGATCCAGGTCTTTCCTCTCTCTCAGCCATCTCTCCATCTGCATGTTTTAACTCCCCCAGCTGCCTCTCTCGTCTCTTGTGCCATTTTTTTCAGCTCTCTTGGCTTCTCTCATCTCTTTGCCTGCTGTGTATTTTAACTCCCGGGGCCGCCTTCTCTGCTCTCCAAGTAATTCAATGTTACCTCCCACTGCCGAGCGCCGCAGCGCTCCATTCTTTCCCCATGTTTCATGCATTTCCTGCTGCTTGGACGCTCTGTTGAGGCAGCTAACATATAGAATCAATGTTTATTTTGAGACTACATATGCCATGCGGGGAACACGGTGTCAGTTATTTTGTGCAGATGTATTCTCATTTAAGTTTTATAAATAATATCCGTGCTGGCAACTTTAATACGGAAAAATATTGGTTTCATATTGTCTGTAAGATGGAGAAGAGTCATCTGTGGGATCTCAAGTCAGCTGACTTCAGATCAGAAAAGAAAACTTCGTTAGTACCCCTGTGTCACGGAGATGTGAGGACAACCGCATCTAATGCGTTAAGTTGGATTTCGTGCACTTCAAACATTTTCCTTTATTCATACACTTCTGTGAATCCTTTTATGTGATGGAATTTGAGAACCTGCACGGCTTTCTCCCAGAAAGGACCAGTTACAGAGCCATCATCCAAGGCTTCTCCCGTAGTCTTTGTCAGGTTTCTGACTCCCTGCAGAACTGGAGCCCACCGCGCAGACGGTCAGTGTGTAGAGCATCCAGATCTGTGTACGTCCAGCCTTGGGTTCCCCTGATCTCTTTGGTGGGAAAACTGAAATTCGGTGTTATTTGGTTCGCATGCTCTGGACAAGTGATGGACAGGCAGACTGCAGCTCAGCTCACCAGCAATGTCTGCCATGGACACTTTGAGGCAGTGGAGGTAGAAGAACATGAGTCCTTCTCTTCCTTATCTCCTTATCCTAAAGCCTCTCCTCTACCTCGCAGTACAGGTAACCTCAAAGGGTCTGAAGCACAGAAGATGGCCTGAGGACGGGCTCCAGGAGCTCACGTATGTCAGGCCAGACAAGAGAAGTCCCCAGAGCTGCTGTGCAGAGCTTATGGAGGGGAGATAAAGCTGGAACTGTTGGGACTGGGCAGGAGCTGAGAAAAGCAGGGAGCAGAAGAGTTGTGTCCCTGAAAGAGGAACTCTTCTACACCTCCTTCACCACCACGTCACCCTGATCTTGAGGCTCGCAGAGCTGCTAGCACCACAGCATAGCAGCATCCTCACACGGCAGCTGTCAGGGCTGTTTTCCTGTAAATCTCATCAAATCAGGATGTTCTCAGGCTGGATCAACTTGCAGAGCTGCTCAGGCATCGCTAAGCCAGACTAAAGTGTGAGCAATGGATTGTCTTGAAGGATACTCGGTAATCAGACCATGGCTCTGCAGTGGTGGCTTTCTTAGCCTTAAACCATGATTTTCACTGCAGAAATGAGAGCGAGGTAGGAGATCCTCCTGGACCTTGTGCTCGTGGCCTTTTGCTGGAGATATTGCCCTTTAGATCTGCTTGCAGAACGATTCCTGCAGGTGCTCTTCTTCCTCCTCAAGTGCAAAGTCTCTCCATCCAGCTAAACCCTCGGTGAAGTTTGTTTGAACCAAACAGCTGCCAGCAGTGACACCTTAAACTGCCGTGGCTGTTTCCAAAGTAAACATTGAAACTGCTCCTTTAATTATGTCAATCAGGCAGAAAAATCCCCCAACATCGCTCCCTTTGCATCTGCTGTGTCCCCTGGAGCAGGCTCTGAGGCCGGAGCCGGAGCAGGAGATGCTCTTGAGCGTGGACAAAGCCCTGGTGGCCCGGCCAGACGGAGTGGCAGACAGAGCCGCGGGCTGTTAGAGGAGCCCAGCTTTCCTGAAACGACCCCAAATGAGTGAGAAAAGCTCAAACACCCTCTGCAGAGAGCAGCAAAGGTCTCTCTGAAGCAAGACGTGGCACGGTGCTGGCTCCAGCAAGTTCTGAGCACAACAGGGATTTGGGGTGCGCCGTCTGGGCTGGGACGGTCACCCCAAATTTTGTGGTTGTGTCAGACGGGTCGCAGAGCCCTGGGCTCCGAGGAGCCTGGGTGCCTCGGGATACCCAGAGCCTCAGCCTCCCGTGCTTTTCTTACCCCGCTGGCATCCTCGGCGTCTTGCAGTGTATGCATTAGCTCTGAACCTGTTTATACCAAACACTACAGAAACCCCACAGAATCTGTCAGCTGGGAGACTTTGGTTAACTCCTGTCATATTTAGTTTAGCATCTGACACCTCCTTCTAGACAAATACAGCTCTGGTTCACTGAACCTGATAACTCCTTTTTAGTACAGCGACTGACTTCCATATGGAATAAATTACAGTACCTCTTGAAAAACGCCGGAGGCAGCTGCCAAATTATGCAAAATTTAAACCACTAATGAACAATGTGATGAAAGTTGAATGAAGGTGTATTTACAAGAGCTACAACACACTGTCTTTGCGGAGCAGATGTACTGTCTGTACAAGTATGCGTGTGTCTGTGTCTGTACCTACGTACACGCACGCTCATGCATATTGAAGTTACCCGTGAGGGCTCGCTGGTTTAGGTACATCCGTTCACACTAAGTGCTACCTGGAATTGTTAAGCCAGAAGCTCCCCGGTACGTTGCTGCCTTTTTTCTGTCCACCAGGCAAATTTTACAGAAGCAAATTGCAGAAAGAAGAAGCGTCAGGGGGCTCTGAAGGGGGCTAAAGAAACAAATCTTTTAAAAAAAGAAGAAGAGAGAGGCGTGGAGGAACGTATCGCAAAAATAGACCTTCTTTTTTCATCCAAAGGCAAATGCATAAACAAATCGGCTTCTGAAGCAGGAACAATAGATCATATTACTGTGTCTCTGCAGATTTCCAGCATGACACCTTCTCTTGGTGCAGACTTCAGTCTCTTGGAGTTTAATCCGAGTGCCAAGGTTTGAACCAGAGCCTTGCCAACCCTGTCCCGTGTACAGGGCAGCACATAAAGCTGCTGGTCTTGTCCAAGAACAGCTTCATGTGCTTTTGCACCATTAAGGTAACATTCGTTCTTGTGAATATATATAATATTCACTCTTGTGAATATAGCGATCTGCTAAAGGAGATGCCAGGGGCAAAGCTGGGCTGTCAGGAGCATCTAAAGGTCCAGACCTTCATGATCCAGGCAGAGCACACAGGACAATGCAGTAAACTAATTCCCTCAACAGATGAGTATTAATTTTATTGATTCATAATCTGCTATAATACTCTGCAATGAAACCACTGGGAAACATCTCATCATTCACTTCCGGGGGGGAAGGTTGAACAGAGGGGCTCTGATCGCATTTGGCAGCTACCAAAATGCAGCAAGCAATATTTAGCTGAATATTCTTCTGAGATCTGTGTCGAGAGCAACAATCCTAGGGACGGAAGAAAAGTGACCTCTCAACTAATTATGAGTCATTTATTCTGAACTACGCAAATTTTAGAATCCGAATCCCAATTAAGACATTACACTACATGTGTTAATTAGTCCCCTCTCCTTTTTAAATCAAGCCATAACTCTTCTTAATTAGGAGGTTAGCCATTGTAATTTGAACTGGCCTGGGTCTGAGGCACTTTTGGAAATCCCACCTGGGGGCTGTGCCGGGGATCACTTTAAATTGGTTGAGTTTTTACTTGGGTGATTATAAGGTCCCCAACAGGGCAGTAATTAAAGAGGGTGCAGCTTCCAAACTGAGGTGTCAGGGTGGTACAAGCAGTGATGTCTTGCTTCTAAACCGTGCTCCAGGGAGGCTTGGAGGAGGCTGGTCTTCGGATTTTCTCAGTGAGGGCTCTCGTGGATCACGGCAGCTTTAGCAGAAGAATAAATCACTTCCAGCAGTTGTCCGTCCGCGTCCCAGGGACTCGTTATCACAACTCATCGCTGGCAATTCCCAAATGTCTCATTTACAGAACCGTAGCTGGTGAATGCAGGTAGAGCATGGAGCAAGGTAGGGAGCAGGTACTTCCCTGGCTCACACAAACACTTGTGGACTTCAACAGGAGTCTTTTAATTTAGACCATGTTCTGTGCAAAGCAAAGTAGCCAAGCACTGAAGAAGAGAAGCCTGGCTTTCAGAAATCGATAGGATCGATTCTGTCTCGTTAGCTTATTAGGGAGCAATTGAGATATCGGAGGAGTTACGTCTCCAGATCTTGTTTTCCTTCCCCACTTTCCCCAAGCCTTTTTACAATGAAGACAGCTTTCAGCAAGCACTGCTAGCAAAGGGCACGGAGTCTGAATGTTCAGGCACACAGACAACCTACGGCAGGGTAACAAGTTCCCACACATCAGCTGCTCCGTTAGAATTCATCAGGTGCGTGCCTGCAGCCTGCAGTAATCTGGTTTCTTGCATGGGCTGCAGGCACAGGCTGCACAGGGAGATGCACCTGCAAGGTAATGTGTGTGTGTGTGCCAAACGCTCGTATCCCAGGCTAGCAGCATGTCCTGATGTGGGAAGGGTTGTTTGCCTTGATTTTGTGTTCTCGTCCCAGTGGAAGGGCATTAACTAGCAGATTTCTGCCCATGTTTGATGGCCCTGAGGCATCAGCATCCTCAGGGACGGTCAGAGGAGATATGGACTCTGGGACCGAGGGACTAAGGCCATAGCTGATGACCCTGCGGCAAATCTGGCTGCCCCTCTACGTTGTTAACATCTACTGAATACTCAGGCAGAACTCACCATCTACTTGTCTTATTTCCATTTGTTTTGGATTGGTAGAAAAAAAGTTAATGACAGGTGTCATTTTGGTGCAGATAGCTTCCGAACAAACCCCTCAAGAATTATATTTTATCCCCTAACGTTTGTAAACCATCCAAGGTCCTGTATCCTGGAATATACTTAAAATGGCATCTTCTACGAGCAAGATGCTGTCTCTGTCATTCAGTGTTAATTGCCTTGGAAGAGTCACTTAATGGGTCATTATCAGAACCTGACCATGCAGGTAGCTTCACAAGTTTGCTGTTAACAAGGCTTGAACTCGAACATATCCCCTGGGGACAGCCGGTGGTAAGGCATCCTTATCACCCACTCCGCAGAAGTTTCATTTTGCACAGATTAAGGCGTTGTCAAGTTTACTACTTTATTACCCCATTAACGAAGCCTTTTTGTGTGGTGCAGCTGACAGAGTTCCCAGTGTCTCTCAAGAGCCTAATTTCCTTCTGCTCGCGGACAGCCTCCGAAGCCTTAAAGCGAGCAGCACCTGCGTGTGGCCGGATCACCCCGTGTGCGGTTTACTCACATGTGATACGGTTTGAAATGGGGGAAGCCTGCGTGAAGTGGTCCTGTGTAATGTGGGAAAGTGAGCACTTAAATGGCCTTGGACCGTGTAACCCCAGCAGATGCAGGAGCTCGGTGCAGGACTCAGGATCCTTTGTGGGTGTTCTCAGCTGGGATGACCCACCGGGAGGAACCCGCACCAGTTGTGGGGAAGGCTGGTGGGTCCGGTCCGTGAAATGGTCTAACGGAGCTTTTCTTTTCCAGGACATCCCTCCTGAGGTCCCGTCCCCGGATGATTCTCCCCGTGCAAAGCCTTGTGTGCCTCGCGGCCTTCGGCCTGGCCCTCCCCTTGGCCATCAGCCTCTTCCCGCAGATGTCCGAGGTCAGTACCTGTCTGGTCCCTGCAGTGGGATGTCACAGAATGGCTTACCAACGCCACGGCTTGTTTTGCCCTCTGGATAACGGTCTCGTTTCTCCAGTTCATTTTGTGATGAAGTTGGTTGCTGTCTCTTTCACTTGACAAGTCACTGGTCAGGTGATGGTTATGTTGGTCCCTCCTGTTAGCACATGCTACACCACAGATTAACAGCACGTGGCTTTGCCCCAACTTCTACCAGTGGCTGGATCATGTGGCGGGATGTACTTTCCAAGGGGAATCCTCATTTCACCCAGCAAACATACCTTTTAAAGACAAGGGGGGACAATGCGTGGTCCTCCTTTCCATCACATCTGTTGTACCCCACCACAGCGATCTGCTTCTCCTGTACGGAGGGTGTTTGGACTGTGAAGCGATCAAAACACCAGGGAACAGTGGGGCAAGCAGGCTGGAGCATTTTGGGAAGTGTATGAGGCTGATGTTCTGCCTGCTTGGTCTCAGAGAAGCATCTCGACCATAACTGGTTGTCTCTTCCAGTGGTACCGAGGTCTGGCGGGGTCAGATCACGTCAAGAGATGTTTTTTATTTCTGGCTGATGGCTTCTGCCCCGTGGCTCCAGCAGGGTTTGTCCTGTCTTGTGGGTGGTCCTGAGCTTAGTCAGAGCTGAGCTGCACCAGGGAGAACATGGCTCAGCTCGCTGTCCCTGTGGCAGGGATGTTTCCGTGGTATTCACGTGGTGAAAATGAGTATATATCCCATTACTCAGAGCTGCCACTGGGATACACGTCTGATGTGGACCTACTTTCCCAGAGCTTCTTTGAGGGTTCCTGGCTGCTTGTCTTCTAGACTGGCTCCAGGAAGACACAACCTCAGGGGCAAGGCTTCTCCCCACTTCGCAGTCTCCACTACATTCTTGGCGTTTCGGAATAATGTTTAGTCTGAGCCTGGGTGGTTTTCAGGGGAAAAAATACAAAGCACTTCCCTGGATGGATACTGCATCTTGTGGGCACTAAAATGCAAGAGGAGAAGGTAGGATGGGAGTTTTGTAAGGGAAGCGAACAGAGGAAAACTAGCCAAGGAAACAGGCAGAAGGGCTAATGAAATCACTTGTACCTAAATTGGCTGAGCAAACTGTGAAGGTGTATTTTTTTGTGAGTCATGAATTTTGACTATTCGGTGCTTGGAGCTTGTAGATTTGCAGATTATAAAATTGTAGATTTGCAGATAGGGTCACTTACAAAGGGGTAAAACCTCTATCAAACAAAGCAAAGGGCTTTGCTGAAGTTCTTTTTGTTTCATATGGAACAATCGATCAGGAACACGTATTGCAGTCCCTATCACAGTCTCTATTGGTTACTTCCTTTTTTTTTTTTTTTAAAGTCTGGATGGGTTTATCCACAACTTCTAGCCAGGGAATCTTGTTGTACACTTGTCTGCAAGACTGAAAAACATGTTACCAATTTTCTGTTGTTCTTCTAGCTGTTTACAGACTGAGATAAAACTGTCCTTTAATCTTCTGTGTCAGAAACAGAGTGTATCTGAATCTTGGAGTCTCTTGCTAAAAGACATGTTTTCTGCTGCTTTAATGATTCGTGTGGCTCTTTCTTAAACTTTTTCTAATTAGTCAACATCCTTTTTGGAGCATTTCCACGAGAACCAGACATGGTATTCCAGTAAGGAATTGCATAAGTTCCAGTTACAGGGGCAGTGTGATTTGCCTGCTTCTGCTTGAGTTCATACGTCCACAGAACACGTTAGTCGTTTTGGCATGAGCTCAACCGAAGCTCCTTGTCCATCGGTTATTTACCGTGATCCCAAGTTCTGCTCAGAGGTTTTGGTTATGAAAGACTGAGAAGTATTTCCAGGCCTAGCACCTGTTTGAGGAACATGTCATTTACCCCAAAGGCAGCATTGACGCCGTTCCCCCAAAAAGATGTCCCGTACATTCATTGCTTCCAGAGGCAGCTTCGTTATTGACCGTAGTACCATGCACATTGGCTTCCTTTCCACAGATGGCCATGTGAGCTACAGGCCTCTGGATCTCGGGCTCTTGATTATTTACCACTTTCTCAGTCTTTGTGTCATCTCTAACCTTTATCAGCAGTCATTGTATGTTTTCTCCCTTCTCACTGATGACGCATGTTTAATAGTATTGGCCAAACCAAACCTTTCTTTCAACACAGACAGGAATCTGACCCTCCAATTCTGTTTTGAAACTTATTGTTTAGTACATTTTCAGTATTTTTTTGTAAGCAACATAGCAACATTTAACACGCAATTCTTTGAAATAGTAAGTGCCAGCTAAGGTCAGTGGGAACGAAAGTTTTGGGACCTGTATCTGAAGCATTCAGAGGTAAACACTATGAGCTCTAAAAATATTCATTGTTTTAGTTTCCTCATCTAATAATGAAGCTCACAAGGTCTTTCTACCTTTTCTATTATAGTCTGAACTTTATGGGTGACAGATACTCTATAACGTGTCGTATCTGATACAGCAGCTTGTAAAATTGTGTTGATGCTAACAGCTGAATGAATTCTAGCCCACAAGAAAAATTAAGGTCTCTCTTCCTTCAGAGGATATACAAATTGCAGGCATCAGTCAATACTGAAAACCATACAGCATCACTTGAGAATGACCTTCTAAAAGCAGATGAAATGTTATCCGCAGTGTAAACATGAATCAGCGCTGATTAGTAGATCAAACAGAATGACGTGCTCCCTGCCCACGCACCGTGTCAATGAAGAGACACCATTACAGCTGGTGGTGAGGCTCATTGCCCGCTGAGGGCTTGTCTTTGCTCAGCTGGCGTGAGCTCCGCCCGCACAGCTGGACCTCGGATCTCTTGACACCAAGGAGTCAGGTTTTCCAAAGCAGCCCAGGCTGATCGGCCTCCCAGTTAGTTCTGCATTCACTATAAATGTGTGTGGGTGTGTAAGGGCGTTCCTCCCATTCATCAGTCTCATTGAGACGCCCTCAGTGGTCAGTGGCTTTGGGGATGCTCAGGTAAGCAGAGCAAGTGATTCACCTGAAAGAATCTTTCTAGAGTCATTTTATTCACAATCTTGGAAATGAAATCCGAGTTTCCTTGCAGAGAGTATTTCTCAGAAAGTGTGGCTTCTTGGTTTCTGGTCCATCCGTTCACCAGGTAACTAAGTTAACAGTTTTTGAACACTGACCTCTCGCTCTCTGTAGGTATATACGTGTATATGTGTACGTGTGTGTGTATGTGCTTTCCCTTGTAACTACAGCAGGTGAAGCAGCCAGGAGCATAACACAGCAGAGATGATGCTGTTGTAATGAGCTCTGCCCAGGGAGTAAATTATTAACGACAAGATGTAATAGGCGTGTTCTGTTCCAAAAATATGATTATGGTCTGAGCAGCAACCCTTACAGGAATTGTAAATGAGCCAAATTCTGCCCTTAATCACACATTCACAGTCCTTTTTCTTTAGTCAGAGAGCAAACACAGAAGCTGATGTGTTATTAAGCTCTTGTTTTAGCATGGGAGCTTTTGATCCTCTCTGCAAAAGGGGCTTTTGAGCATGTTTCAAACTTACAGTTAGTTTTCAAGCAGAATTGAAGCCTTGTGATATATTTAATAAGTGTCCCATATCAATGCAGCCATTTTATCATGTGTCAACTAAATGTCCCTTCCCTGTCTTGCCAAATACCTTCTTCTGGAGTGGCAGCCCCTGGGGGTTTGCTGCCACTCGCAGCTGGGGAGCAACCTCGGACCAGCGGGGTCCCGTTCTGGTTACACGGTGCCTTGGCATCCATGCCCCAGTTAAATGGCTGGTCTCAACCAGGTCAGATTCTGCTTCAAAGTACCCCAGATGTAGCTGCTTCGCTTAGTCCTGTTTTGAAGTAGCGTAAGAGAAATCAAAATTCAGCTCTGCTTGCATACAGAAACATAAGTATCAGCTAAATGAAAATTGTGGAGCTAAGCAGCCTTCACGCCCTGGGAAAAATAATGCATCCAGACTTACTTTTGGGTCTAACCAAGACCTCAAATCTTCCTTCAGTTTGTACAGATGGAATCCCCTTTGCTGCCTGCCATGGTGCTCCAGAATTAGAGCGTTTTTCTAGGTGTCATGGTTTTTTAAGATCACCTTATAAAAATAAAACCATAGTGTGAACCATAAAGACAGGTCCTTGAGATAGAGCACACTTCAGACACCGAGAACTACACTTTGCATCCCAACATAGTGTTAACTCCAGAACCCAAATACATCAATATGCATTAAATAATTCACTTCTGTTAAGTTTGGGAGAAACGTGTAGTTAATGCATTTAGCCCACAACCTCGAAGTGCCTCCCATGCCCCCCGGGGAATCTCTTTTCTAGCTGCCTATCCTACAGCATCCCCACTGACAACTCCTACTCAGCTATGCACTGCCAATAGAAACAGCTGTGACAGTTCCAAACTGAAAATGGGACTTGTGCAAATGAAATTCAGTGTAGCAGCAAAAGAAATAACCGTGGGGTTGCTCCACCAATTTTCTTCCCTTTGGGCTCTGCTCATCCAGATCGCTCATTTTTCAGCACCTGAGAGGATGCTCTCGAGCTTCCAGAGGGCTGCAGACCCACAGGAGCTTGCCTTATCCCGTGGCCCATGTGTCGGGTCATGCTGCTAAAAGAAGGATAAAGCCAGGTGAGAAATGGAGCCAAGGCAAGAGCTGAGAAACCCTTCCACTAGGAAGGGTTGTACGCATGTATAATACACGTGCCCTCACCAGAGGTTAAGTTTAAAGGGCTTTGATAGCTGCTTGGGGCACAACAAGCCGTCTTCTGGAATTAGGCTGGTTGCAGCTGAAAGCCTTTTCTTCAAAATAATCTTCCTTTTGGATCTCCAGGACAAGGGGAATAAACAGCCTAAAATCCAAGGCTGAGCTATTGTTTTCCAATCTGTTTTAGCCTTCATCTTGTTGGCAGGCTGCTTTAGAAAAGCAAAAGGTTAATGAGCCAATGTGCAGTGGGATTATTGCAGTAAAGATGACAGTGAACCAGTAATTACTAATTAGATGCAGTTTAACAGGAGGAACAAGTGAAATCTCCTCTTCACCAACTGTCAATAATTAGCAGATTTGGTGAGGTTGAAATGTGTCCACAGTTAAAAGGCTGATTTTTTAATGAAATGGCACTTGACAAAAGAGCTGTATGGAGGTCACAGCCATAGCCCTCGAGACGCTTCCCTATACCATACTTAGGAGGGAAATCAGATGCAAGACAGCAGGGGGTCCCCATGAAACCATTTCTCCCTTGGGATTGCATTGCGCAGGGGGAGGGGAGCCGGAGGGATTCTCTGCAGTAATTTTGTCCAACTTGGACGAGAAGCAAAGGAAAGGATTTGCCAGCTGCCATGGGGAAAAAAAATGTTTGAGAAGTGAGAAGTTCTGTGGGGTTTCTTTGCTTTTGGGTCTGAGGAACCCTTCCCTGAGGGTCCAGCAGCCTGGGCGTGCTGCTGGCCAAAGCCTGCCCTCGGGTGGAGGTTGCTCTTGGAGGAAACGAAGGTTGATCTTAGAGAAGAAGCCATGAGGTCCTTAAGGACTGGCAGGAGGCTAGGAGCTCAGCTCTGTGTGTCTGCCAAAGACTGAAGAGGATTCAAGCCGTACCCTGCGGCTTCGGTTCCATGCTGCCACGCAGATGATGCTCCACTGTTGACTTCTGAAGCGTTCAGAAGTTCCTCTGAGGTTTCTCTGTGTGCTCTTCCTATTACGGCGAAGTAACTAGTGGCACAGACGTGAGTATCTTTATTTTCCATGGGAGCTATAAACGTGGAGGTGATTGCTGGAGCCCATTAGTGCCCGTTGTAAGTTGCTTGTCTTTTCAAAGAAATAACAGCCTACGGAAGTCATAAAGCAGGTTTCTACTCATAAACCCGGCAGGGTTTCCAGGTATATAAGGTATACAGTGGCCCATGGTGGCCAGCCTGGTTGGCTGTCTGCATCCTCTTGGGTCTGTTTTGGCCTCCCAGCTGATGCTGGGGGTAGCGTTCCTACGGACTGCTCCTGGTGAGCAGCAATAAATCCTCCCTCTCTGGGGGAAGAGATCAGCCATACGGGTGGAAGCTGGGCTCTACCAGGGAGAATGTGCTCTGGTTCCTGTTGGTCTGTGCTGCTGTAGCCCTGCGTGTCCCGTGGTCAGAGACCGTTTGCAAGTATTCAGGGAGCCGTGGTGCGTTAGTTTTAGTCCGGGACCTCTAGTTTATTTTGATTTGTGACTCATGGGGCTTATCTGAGCTGGTTTTTGGAATTACAGGACCATAGCCTTAATCTTGCATTACGGAAGAGCCGTGTCTTCCTGTAGCACGACGGGACCATGCCTCAGCTGAGCAGTGGAAAGCAAAGATCTCTCCAGCCTTTGCTTTAATAGTCAGAGACTGGTGTACACAAAGCAAGGAGCACATCTGTCCTCCTGTGCCTCTGGGGCAGCCTGCCCTCGCTGTCAGCGTGGGCGTGGACCTGAAGTCTGGAGGTGGAAGTGATTGTCACCAGCTCATTCTGTGACAAGTTGTTCCCTGCCCCAAACCAAACCACAGCCGTGACCATGAGTCTTCACCAGAGCAGCGTGAAGCACTGTGGGACCAGTTCCCCACACTCAGTTCTGCCGTGAGTTCAGCCCTCGTCTCAGTAGCTGGTGCAGAGCTGGGACCTTAGTGACACGGCACCGCAGAAGCCCTCGCCCGTGCACCCCAAGGAGGCGACGTGCGATGTCTGCAATCTGCTGAGCAGGAAAAGCAGCCACTGGCCTGAGGGGTGAGCACTAAAAGTGAACTCGAGGCTAAACAGCCGGTTTTTTGGAAAGTTTCAATATCCCTTGACTTGGAACAGGAGCACTTTTGCCATTTGCTTGTCTGACGTCTGCATCCCTTCTCTGCTCCCCGAGCCCTCTCTCATTGAGAGCGTCGAGCACAGGAGAAGGCGATGTACTCCCAGCTTCGCCCTCCTTGTGTTTAGGCTTTCTTCACCCACCCCAGCTGTCAGGCAGGGTTTACAGACCCAGCGTGTGCTTCCCGAGGAGCCAGACTTCACACACTGCTTCTCCCTTGGCCATACCCTTTGGCTTTCCCTTTACACCTCCAGCCTGGCATCTGCAGAACACCTCTCCTGTAAAAGCAACGGGGAACAAAAATACCCCAGTAGCTCGTCTGCTGTGCTGCAGGATCCCTCAACAACCTCAGGTTTCCTTCTAATTGTGCTGCCCAGGAGACTGCGAGCACGGAGGAGTCTGTGCATGGCTGGAAGTATTTTGGTGTGACACACAAAGAAAGAAGCCCGGAGCTTTTGCTGTGTTTATTTTAGCTTGCAGGGTCTGACCCAGCCTCCATGGTGTAAATTCCCGAGTCAGAGTGGCAGCAGGGCTTCTGGGGGAGCTCAGGTCACACAGGCAGGCTGGAAGGACACAGCCTTAAACGTGCCTTAAACCCTGTTCTTGAGCATGTCTCACACTGAAGGTGTTCCTAAATACTTGGAGGCTTCAAGGTTAGTTGTGCTACCTTCCCAGCCGTGCTTTAGCCGGAGCTGCTGAGCCATCATCCGCGCTTCTACAAACAAACAAACCCAAGGAAGCCCAGATTCCACGACCATGACATCCTTTTCCTGTGCCCCCTGCTCCCAACTCCCAGCAAAAAGCCCCAAATTCGCAGAATCGTGGCTGAGGTTGCGAGGGACCTCGGGGTCCACCTGGTCCAGCGCCCTGCTCAAGCAGGGACACCGAGAGCAGGGTGCCCGAGGATAACTTCTCATTACTATAACTCCCCATCTCTTCTGTCTGATGCTGCTTTCTTTATTATTTTATTTTTGGGGACTGTAGCAGGGGGGAGACACGCGGTGTGGTGGTTTCCTTCTGCACTTGTCTGGCTGGCTGCAGCAGCGCTTCCAGGCGCACACCTGCGCCGCAGCCCTTATCCCCCTCATCCCTGCCTGCACCCGTGCTGCTGCCTCGGTTTAGCAGGAGGAAGAGGGAAGATTTGGTCAGAGCGGGGCTGAAGCTTTGGGAAGAGCGCAGGAAGAGGAAGGATCCGGTCTCCAGGGGCATCAGCCCCACCAGCTGCCTCTGAACGCCCGTAGGAAACGTCGCGGTGGTGAGATTTACAACTGCTCGGCCTGTTTGCACCTTGCGGTGTAATTATTAGGCTCAGTGACATCTCTCACCTGGGGAAGGTCACGAGTGAGCAGCGCCCTGATTGATCGGGGGCCGGTGTCTTTGTTCTCCCGTTCCCTTGTCCGAGGGGCTTTGATTTGTGGCGGGGCTGACTCCTGGAGCCCGCTCCCGAGAGCGGCCCTTTGTTTCACGACCAACGTTTGGAGCTAAAGGCGCTGCAAACCTGTCGGGGGCCAGCCCTAAAATCGTAACCTGGACCAGCAGAGCTTATTCTTAGCGGGGAGAGACGGCTCCAACTGAGCTGTTATTTGTGGTCACTGGAGGTGGGTGTGGGAGAAAGGACCCCTTTGTACTGCCCAGGGGCTTCAACGGCCCCGTCGGATGGGATCTGGTTTCATGTTTATATCTCTGTCCCTGGGATACAGGTTCAAGTATGTAAACTATCTATCCTGCAAGCACAGGCTCCTGCAGGTGTGTGGGTGCTAGTGGGCATAAAAAAACATTCCTGACACCATCTCTTTTGAGGAGTCTTCACCTCCTGATGGCTATAAGCCATTAGGAGTCAAAAGAAAGAGCTGACATCCGACAACTCCGGATAAACAGCTAAACATTAACCCTTAAAGTGGCTCGAAAAACACACTTAAAAGGCTCTTTGTGGAAAGAAGCCATTTTTTTTTCTCCAGGCCTGTTAATTGCTGTCTTTCTTCGGGACACCTTTCAGCAGCACCTACTGTAAACAGAGCGCCTCCTGCGAAGCACTTCCCCGGGGTTCCTGCCCTGGTCGCAGGGCAGCGCGCGGAGGTGGCAGTCCTAGAAGCACGAGCTTGGAAAGGACCTACAAGATCATCCCGTCCAATCTCATCCCGCTTTCCTCCTGCCCCGTACAATTGTCCCAGCTCCCACAGGGCTTTGGTTTTGCTTGTATTCCTCTCGGCCTGAAAGCCGAGACCTTTCCTTTCTTTCCGCCAGCCCACCCCGATAATTTGTTCCCCTTTCTTGTTCACCAGCAGCTTCTGTATTTGGTGCAGCCGGGTTCATCCCCGGCTCTTCCTTGGCTGTTGCCTGCCTTATCCCTGTCTCACAGCTTCCTGCGTGCCCTCAGACACTTGTTTTAGCTCCTCTGAAGCAGCCGTACCTCAGATTACTCCAAGTGAGACATCAAGGACACGAGCGAAGGAAGGCAGCCGGTTGTCCAGACTTGCCTGCTGTAAGCATGCTCGGTTACTGCAGAGAACGAGCTATTAATCACATTTCCCCCGTATTTATAATTATCTGTAATTGCTTTTTAAATCATTCGGATCTAACAGCCTGTTTCTAATTGGGGCCGTTGGTCCTTCAAGGGAAGGAAATGCGTCGAAGGCTTGGGGTCCCGAGGAACTTGCTTGGCTTCTTTAAAGCAGCAAGGCCCTCCCTGAATCCTGCAGCACCCACCGTGGTCCTTCTTGATAGCTAGGGAATCGCACGGCTTGGCGTTGTCAGCGAGCAGCAGCAAATGGTCTCTTCCTCCACAGACGTGCTTGAGGGACAATGACGAGGAGGGACCGAATTGCTCCTTTTCATCAAAAGGAAACTTGCCACATTTATCATGCCCACATCCAAAAGCAGGATTTTGTTTCTTCCAGAAGAAGAGAGACAACTCTTAATTCTCTTTAGAAAGACCTTCCGTTCTGGCAAGGCGCAGTGACTTGAGCTCGCCCTAAACTCGGCAGTTTGGGGCATTCTCCAGATTTTTTTTTAGACGGGCTGATGACTCTTGGGTTCATCAGTTGCCTTGAACGTTCCCCATCAAAGTCTGTGTCCTGTAAGGTGAAGCTTCTTCCCTGGGCCAGGAGGAAGTTTCTTTTGCTTTCCTGGTGTAGACTGAATGCCCTACAGAGCCAGTCTGGGGAGGACGGCCTCTCCTGGGGGGGGTGGCCTCTCCTTACCCCATGGACAGCCGACCCGTGGGCAGAACCCGTGCTGCTGCTGTGGTACCAGCCTCCGGGACCCACCTTGGGAGCAGCTCCTGCAGAAATTCCTGTAGAGAGTTTACCTCATGAGCATTTATCTTACACATGAAGAGATCTCCATCAGAAAGGACAAGAGGCATCTTAGTTCCTGCGAAGCCCTTTTACGTGGTTCTTCACTGTATGGAAGATGCATCGTGCCTTTGTCTTGGCTTCTCTCTCCAGCTCAGAAATAACTTATTTGGTCTTGCTACTTAAAGCTTGATGGTTTCGAAACCTTTGTTTGTTTTAATACTTGGGGTTTCTGGTGCGGTAGGCAGCACTCTCCTTCCCCAGAAGACCAAAACCCCCAATTTTGCAGGGACTTGGAGGTGGGGTCGTTCAGGGGACTGGGTCTTGGGGCAGTGTGAGCCCAGTGCTGGCCGTGGGCCCAGGTCCTGCGAGAGGTTTTCCTTCATCTCAGCAGCCTGCTCAACACCGGTGTCACCCTGAGACACCAGAAGGCTTCCCACGGGGACCTGGAAGGCTGCAGCCGGTGCCTTGCCGCTGACCTGGCTGCGGGACGGAGCTCGGGAGTGAAGGGACCTGCTGGACCGCCGAGCTACAGGCAGGGACATGCCCAGCACTGAAGCTGCCTTAGGTGCCTGCTGCCATGTATTTCGTCCCACCTGCTGACTTGTTACCGTCGGTCATTCCTGCAGCACCGGTAGACGTGTGCCGCTGGGCATGGGGAGCTCATCGCCCCGCGGGAGCGGTGCTCTGCTCCAGCCCCGATGGGCAGGAGCCTAAAATGCCACGTTTTCCTTCTTTCCCTTCCGATTACTCTGCTGTTTTTTTTAATGGAGAAGCGATGCAGATTATTTTTCTTTCGAGAAGCTGTGATGCACTAATTTGCAACTCCATGCATAGGCAGCTGCGTGCTCGCAGATCCGCAGAGCTGAAGGTAAAAACTCCCCCCGTGATAAAGGTGCTATCCCATAACTGACCCATAAATCCTGCAAACTCTCCTGTTCTGCTTCGGGGCAGGGTCAGTTGTTCCCATTTAAGGTGAGGGCGGTAACATCCGAAGCCTCGTAGCTGTCTCAGAAGCAATTGCACGTCTCTATCCAAACAGCTGTTGAGCATGAGGAATATTCCTGCTCGTCGCGGTGCAGAAACCTGATGGCACCCAAGGTGCCGCTGACACTTTGCATTTCGTGCTCTGCTAAAAGCAGTGACGTGTTCAGGGGACGGTGCAGAGGTGTCAGCAGATGTGATAGAGTGTGAAGAGCTTGTGGCACCGGCACCGGCACTGACATACTTTATATCTAACAGATGTCGTAGCAGGGTACGCGTGTGGCCACATTCCGACCCTTTCCAGTCGGGTCTGAAAAGAGCCTCTGTTCTCTGCCTTGCCCTACAGACAGCAGGATTTGGCCGCTCGTGGTCACAGCATCCCTGACAGAAACCAGAGAAACTTTCTGAAATGGATAGCCCTCAAGAGCCTGCACGGCCAAATACTCCAGTTTTCCTCCTCCTTATTGTTTCAAGGAGGGTAAAGAAAAGAGAGATAAAATTAATCCCAAGCAACGGCACTTCTTAATGCCTGTTCCAGGTTCGGCAAGAGGTTTGCGGGCAGCACCAACATGCACTGCTGGTGTAAATGCGCCGCCGTGAGCTGGGAAGATGCTGGTGGCCTGGCAGCTGCCGATGGTGCAGGGGCAGGAGCAGAGGCTGCAGCACCTCTGTTCCTCGCTTCTCAGGTGGGTTTTGGAGCCAGAACTGAATGGTTGCCTTCCCATGGACAGTCAGGGGAGTTCGTGTTAGCTCCGGAGTGGCCACGGGTCCTTTCATTTCCACCCTGCACGTCAGTGTAAGCCTGGTTTACCGCAGAGCCATGACACATCCCTAAAAACACACTGTTTGCAAACAGGGCTCTGGATGCAGTCTCTGATGGGAGCTCCACCACAAAGCTCTACATCGCGGGGAGCTGACGGTGCCCATCTGCTAGGCACAGCTCGGGGGCTCCAGATTTGCAGCCCAACAATAAAGCCTTGCAAGTTACATGGCTTGTCTCATTGTTCCTAACTTTACATATGTATGTGTGAATCCACCTACATGGCAGTGACAGGGGGGTGCAAATCAAATGCTCTCCCGAGCTGCTTGTCTACTTTTTTCAGCTTTGTCTGCTGCTGACTCGGTTTTACAAAGCATGCCAGTAACAGAGGAAAACTTTGGTGGGCAGAGACCGAACCTGCTCGACCTGAGTGCAGTTGAGTTCTGTTTACAGTCGTTGAGCTGTATTTACAGTTGTTGAGTTGTACTTACAGGTTTTGAGTAGCATTTACAGTCGTTGAGCTGTATTTACAGTCATTGAGCTGTATTTACAGTCGTTGAGCTGTATTTACAATGGTTTAGTTGTAGTTACAGTCACTGAGTGGTATTTGCAGTCATTCACTTGTTTTTACAGCCCGAGGCTACTCTGATGCCTGGGTTGAGGCTGTGCCTGACTTCTTTAGAAGCAGCAAGCCCACACTGACGCTGGTGGTTACAGGAGTACATCACAAATGTTCATTTTTTTTCCTAAATAGACAGGTTCAGGGCTCCAGAGAGGCTTACTCTATTTGCTTGTGCAGCACCTCCTGGCCCTCGTTGGCTTCTCCTCCCAAAGCCGCCACCTTCCCAGAGCCCCCACCTTCCCAAAGCATCTTCTGGTGGTGTCTCCCCTGCCCTGACCCAGGGACTCGGAGCCAGTGAGACGCGAGCGTCGTGGAGCTGGATGCTTCCTCCCGGGGCAGCCCAGCCTGAAGAAGCCCACCCGTGGCTCCTTGCATGGGTCAGTGGCTGCGGAGCTTTGCGAGGGATGTCAGTGGGGATGTCAGTGCCTCGAGGTGTCAGCCGAAAGGAGGTGATCAAAGCCGGGATGGCAAGAAGGGAGGCTCTAAACCCTCACCGGGGAATCACTCGGTTCTTCACAGCGGCAGCGGCGCAGCTCCCTTTGATCCCTGCCTTTTGGGGGACCCAGCCCTGCGACCCTGGCATCAGCTCTCAGCTGGGATGGGGATGGGGATGGCGTCGAACCCATGGCCGGGCTCCTGCACCGAGGTGCGGCCGTATCTGGACACGCTGTGGCCAGGGACAGCCCCGTGGGGCACCCGACTGCTGACCCCAGCTGTGTCTGTCCGGGCTCTGCTGCAATTTCCTTGGTAGCCCAGCCAGCATCAGGGGTGCAAAGGGAGCCGAATAGCTTGTTTCCGTGCTTTCAAGGAAAACATTTTGACTAGAGATGATTTTTTTTTTCTTCTGAAAGCTGTGAACGTTTCTTTAAAAGAGGGGAGCCTAAAAGACTTGAGAGAAACAAAAAAAATGAAGAGACATTTTCTAGTCAATTCCATCTGATTTTTATTATTAATTTCAGGGAAAACCTAACAAAAATGTTTGCCTGAAAATCCTTTTCCCCTGGATTGTGACTTAGCCAGCAAACTGAGTCTCGGTTACTGACACAGTTATTTATTACTGTGCACATCAGTCACGAGGCAACCAGTGTGTCCAGCTAGGAAAGCTTTAAAGTGCTCAGGAAGAGCTTTAGCATCGGTATTGCAAACAATAAATTTAAATAAAGGAGAAGGACTTAACAAAGAGACGATTTGATGATCTTTGAAGACTTTAACGGGGTCAAAACTTCTGGCAGGGGAGAGCTCCTTGGTGCAGCAGATCGATAAATGCCACGCTGGAAGTGAGAGTTTAGGCAAATGCAAAGCAGGAGGCTGGCTGAAGCAGGATGCCGAGGCCTTGAAGCTGGCCTGGATATCTTCTGAAAAACGTCTCTGATTTAACCAGCGGGTTTTGGGGTGAGATGGATCATTTCCCAAATCTCTCACCTGTCAGGTCACCTTGGGTTGACGGTAGGTCTGTGGCATTTCCAAGTGGTGCTCCTTAGCTGGTTTCCTCAACGTTATCCTTAGCAAGTGGGTCCATGTGAGGCGCTTTATTGTTTGACAGCTGGGAAGAGTTTTGGAAAGAGTTTATTTTTAAGGAAAAACCTTATGGTCTTTAACTTATTCTTTAAACATTTTTTAATTTTGGAAAGCCTTGTAAAATTAAGCACAGGTTCCAGGAGAGATTTGTGATTTTGGTCCTAGTAGCGTTCCTTCAGCTACTGCCAATTAAAAGAAGAAGAGAAGGTCTGAAATATCTGAAAGAACAACATTTAGGCAATTTTACTGCGGGAACAAAACCTCAAAACCCCAGTCAGGCTGGTTTTGACCCCGAGGAAGCACATTAAGCCAGCTCGATGAGGTTCTGCCTCCCGGCTAGGTGGCCGTGTGGCGGCGGTGGCTTGCCATGAGGTGCAACGAAGGAGCTCGGTGGTTTCACACCGTGGTTGCACTGAGCTGCAAGCAGAGGTGTCTGGTGGCCGTAGTGCAGCTCACCTCGTTTTTCCCCATGTCTTCAGACGGAGCAGAGCCTGCGAGCGGTGCTGGCCGTGCCCCAGGCTCTCTCGGGCGGCGCGCTGGGCCCAGCACCACCAAGCAGCGGCCGCTTGGTGCCTTCATTTACAAAATCCCGTGCTTGGCGTCACCTCAGCCACTGCCCTGCTGCCTGGTGGCCCGGGAGGAGGTGGCAGAGGGCGGCTGGCAGGGCCCGCAGAGCCCCTCGGCCTGCAAAGCACCACCAGGCCTCGGCGGCGGCCCCGCGGAGGCAGCAGGAGATGCGGTGACCAGGCTGGTCCTCCCTTCCCCCTCCTCGCGGTGCAGCATCCGTCAGGCCGCATGACCCTCCCCCTACCAAAATTGGCTGCTTTCTTTCCTTCTCTTCTCTCTTCCCCCCCCCCCTTTTTGGCTGAGTGATGAGCTGTATGCCAAATCCATCTGCTCCTGTCTCCCCTAGCTGCCTTCCATATCGTCGCAGGATCCCTGGCAGAGCGCCTAGACCTATCTCTCTCCCTGCGCTCGTCGGAGCACATTCCTTTCTACACCTTTTCCCGAGCTGGGATAGAAATGAGTATCAACCCCAAACAAAAAGCATCTGCTTTCTGCCTGCTTCTGCCTCACCGGCCGCGCATGTACGTTACACCCGTGTCAGCAGCGAATGCAAAACACACACAGCCCCCCACCTCGCGGCCCCGCATCCAGCATGGGCTGAGGGAACTTCGGGCGCCGGGAGCCTGCCTCGCGCTCGCTCCCTCGCTGTCTCCGCAGCACCAGCTGTGACCACCGCACCATTTGTTCCTCCAGCCCACGCCAGCACTCGGAGCCAGTTCTTTATCACCCCAATTAGCCTTGTCTGTGCTGATGAGAGGAGAGAGGCTCCCACTGCAAGGCAGAGACGGAGAAGGGGGGGGAGAGGAATCACGCGCGGCGGGCGCCGCGAGAGGCGATTCCCTTCCCGGCGGCTTTGTTCCCCCGGCGGGGATGGGTTTCACCAGGTCAGGGGTGCCACCAAAACGCCAGCGCTGCCGTACCGCCTGCGCTACCTGGGTGACGCTGGTTTATAAACAGTCGCTTGGAGGGGCCTGGAGGTCAGGGGACACCTTTTTTGTTCTTGGTTATCTGCTAGAGGAGCTCCCGGGTGCTGCGATGCTCTGCAGCTAGCAGCGGCCCCTTCCCGTGCCACTCTTCTGGTCGCACCTTGGCCTTGTCCTCAGCGAGGATCTCCTCACTCCTATACAAGGCTTTCGGTAGCCCCTGGGGGATGCAGCCATTCCCTTTCTCCTGCTCTCTCATCATAGCGTCTCCCACGCTGGTATGTCAGGATAGTAGCGGTCAACACTGCACTGGTGCTCATGCAGCTTTCATCCCGAAAGCCTGTCTTTCTCCCCGAAACCAGCCCCTTCTCAGCACCCTTTAGCAGTGGGGTTTATACACCACGGTTTCCTGCATGCAGCTTGTGAGCCCGTGTCCCTCTCGGACTTGTCTTCTCCTGGTGTCATTGCTCAGGTCCTATTTCTGTTAGGGACCTCAGTGCTGTCGTGCCAGAGCCGGGAAGGGGATCCCTCCTTTGACCCAGCACAAAAAGAACTTCCTCGTCGGGAGGAAGAGGATGGGCACAACTCAAACCCGGTGCCATGGTGGGTGCTCACTTTGGAAGGACACAGTCACCCCGTGTGGGGTGGGACAGGTCCCAGCGCGTAGTGCGGAACCCGTTCCTCAGAGCACCCTCTGCGGCGGCCGTTCCCTGTTCGAGGGGTTCCTGGCATGGCCGTGACCAAGAAGGACCCAGCCTGGGGGTTTTCTTTGAAGCACGGACGCAAGAAACGTGACACAAGAAACTGGGCTCTCCACGTCCGTTGCACGATGCCATGTCCAGGTCCAGGACTCTGGGCAGCTAGACCAGCAGTCTACACCAAAATAGGTGAATTTCCAGTTTCCATCAGAAAATCCTGATGGATCTAAAGAATTTATCAGGGCACGCAAGGTCAGCTAGTGAATGTCACCTCAATATCTGTAACCCACCATCTGAACACATCTCCTCATTCTTCTGCGTTCGATTTCACAGGGAGAGGAATCAGTAGTTCCCAGCGCCCTTCTGAACAGCTCTGCCAGTGCTGCTGGGGGTCTGTCCCTCCCGTGCTTGCCTCCTTGGTGGGGATGCCCCTTGGAGCTCATGTCGCTGAGGCTCTACAGCGGGGTTTTCATATCTTTGTATCTGCTTTAATAAAGTCAACCAAAAAAGGATCTGCAGTTTGCTCCGGTTCAACCAGTCACCCTCCATCGCATTTATTTCACATCTTCCCAGGCTTCAGCAAGGGGCTTGGGTGCGCTCAGTAACACTCATCCCCGAGCCAGTGCCCACGATTGGGTTTATTTCCTTTGGACATCTTTAAAAGGGTCCCTGACCGCGTAGACGTGTCCCGTTAGGCATCCATTCCCTTGTCGCTCTGCTCAGACCCCACAACCTGTCTCTGAGCTCCCACCTCGATCCTGCCCTCCTAGGGCCATCCCAGCCGGCCCTCAGCGCAGAGCCTTGCCGTGACGGAGGGGCTCAGCCACCCTCTACAAGGAGGCCGTTTTCCTCCTAGACCCCCGGGAAGAAAGCCGAGAGGACCTACGAGCAGTTCTCTCATCTCTCTCCTTCCACCGAAGCAGGTTCAACTCCGCTTAAAAAAATTCTTGATGGGTTTTGTCTGAGTTGTGCTTGAAGCTTCCCACCGCAGAGACGCGGCACCTTCCCCAAACATTTGGTTGCAGTACTTTGCTCCTTCCCGCTAGGATGCTCTTCCTGCTGTTCAGCTGGAGTCGTACTCGCCGCTTTTTGAATTGTGTCCCAAGAGAGCACGAACAAAACATCCCTCGTTCTCTCCTCGCCGCAGCCTCTTGCAAGCACGGTGGTGCCTCTCCTGAACTTCTCTCTCCTACCCTCGACGTTCCCAACTCGCTCTACGAGCTGCACCACGTCCCCAAGCCCTGCCGACGCCGGCATCGGGCCGCTTGGGTTGGGCCAACCCAACCCAAGTGGGTTGACCGGTGCCAGGTCATTCTGCAGCTCTTCTCACCTCCGGGTCTCCGCACCCGGGGGTGAAGCCACCCCGCCTCCGCATCTAGAAGCTTTTCTCTCCGTATCTGGAAGAAGAAAAGGAAAACAATAGGCAGAAAAGCTGCCTCAGAGCCGGGCAGACCGGAGTTAATCCTCTCTCAAAATGGATCCCCGGGTGCCGGTGTGCGTGCGAGTAGCCTCCCCTCTACCTTTGCCGGGTGCTCTCCCAGCACAATGCTTCACTTGGTGGTGCAGCACAGAAAGAAATGGTGAAGTTGCTAATAATGGCACTAAAAGAAAATATGCTACATCTGTTATGGATAGCAGTACAAAATTAGCTGATCACACCTCTGACACCCAAGATGTCTTCACTTAAAATACTCGTTGGCTTACTTTACATAATTTGCTGATTATATTTAAAAGAAATACAATTTTGCAATTACTGTTCTTTCTGGTGTGCTATCTATGCATCATTTTCTTTTTATGTTTATATATTTCTCCTTCATTAGTGCAGTCTGAAGGGTGATTAGATCCCTTCAAACATTTTACAGAGGTTAAACGTTGATTAAGATTTAATTATTACTGTAAATAGCTTGGAATGACATATGGTGCAAAAACCTGACATATGTGCATTTGAATAAATGAAGTGCTATTTCCCATGATGCTCCAGTAGCTGTTTAACAGCTTTGCTGAAGGGTTATGTTGCACCTCATGTTAAGATTGCTTTGATGTTATATTTTGTTGGGTTTTTGCAGCTGAAAGCTAAGAACAGTTTTTCCAGTTTTTAAAAACATTGAATATTTTAAATACCTAAATTGTTTTGCACAAATTTTTGCTAATTTGTCTAACTAGGTTAAACATTTTCAAAAGCATCTCGATTTTAACGTGGGTTCCTTAGCATTGTGTCAGCGGCGGCACCCATTCGACGTCGAGGGTTTCCAAAAGTCTGGTCCCGCGCGCGGCCCCGTCCCGCTCGGGCGCGGGGAGCACCCGGCTCCCCGGCGGGGACGCGGCGGCTCGGCGAGAGCTCAGCGCGCTGGAAAGCTTCGTGCAGATCTGGCTGGGGAAAAAAATAAAAAAAATAAAATAAAATAGGCGAGGGCTGGTGCTTTCGCGGAGACAGAAAAAGGAGCAGGGACAAAACAGTGCGGTTTCTAAATTGTGCATCGGAGCGCTTCCCAGAGACGCCGAGCGTGGTGTCTAGTCTGCTCGAGGCGAGTGCCTGCTGGGGGAGCGGCGGCGGGTGCCGGGAGGAATGGCGCAGGGGCACCACGCCGGGGTTTAGCTGCCGTGCCCCCCCTGGGGCAGGGCTGGCCGGGCTCTGCTGTCCCCTGTCCCCTCCGGCCACCGGGTCCCGTGGGTGCCAGCTGCAGCGCCGGGGCTGGCTCCGTTCCTGCACGGCGCGAGGGACCCGCCTGGGAGGAGGACGTCCGCTGGGGAACGGCGCACGGGGATCCCCCGAGGAGCTCTGCAGTTCTCTGGGGACTGAGGCAGAGGGCGGGCATCGCTTCTTGTGGTGCACGTCCGTCTACCCAGGGGCGTTTTGGGGCTCCAAGTACAGGACTTCATGTCCTGAAGGGCATGGAGAGGCGGAAATAATGCGCCAGGTAGCAGCACGCTCTCTCTTACTGCATCCTTCACGTACATTTACAACTCCGAGTGACTCCGGAGGGCCGGACTGCGGCCGCAAACCCCCTCACACTGGGGACACGGCCCTGCCGAGCACAGCAGCTCTGACCTCTCCTCTTTCTTTCCGCAGATCGAGACGGCCCGGCTGGAGCCGGAGATCGCGATGGCCACCGCCAGCAAGACTGTGGTCTACAACAAGGGGCTGTAAGTGGGAGCTGCGCCCCTTCCCGGCCCGGGAGAGCTGGGGAGGGCCGGGGGAAGCTGGAGATCACGACTGGGATAAAACACAGCAAGGAGACGAAACGAGCGTAGAGCTCAGCAGTAGTAACGTACTGCCCCTCCCGGAGATCGGGGAGCGAACTAACACTTGGGGAGAACTGACACCTCACACCACTCAAAAAGATTAACACTGAAATCGTTTTAACGTAGCCACAGGAGCAACAGCGAGAAATCGCATTCAAACACTTTAGAGAAGTAGCTAAGGAATAATCTCTGAACTTTTAGCACTGCATGGAGGGAAGTTTCCGGGACGTTTCCCCGGCTATACCTAACTACACGAGAGTAGGCTTCACCGAGCAAATCCTGTTCTCAATGCGAATTAAACCCCGGCACTGACGCTGCACAGAAGTAACTCCGCAGAGCCCGGCGGGTGCACGGATTTCGAGTGCCTCACCGGGCGTTTGATAAGTGTCCCGTACCGATTCCGCGGCCGTCCTGCCCCGCTGATCGCGCACGAAAGCAGCTCCGGTGCTGAGCCGTGGGGAGCTCGGTGAGCACCGCGGGGGCACAGCCCGTGCCCCCCGTCCCTGCTCCTCCTGCCGGCGGTGCTGGTGGCACCGGCACTCGCTGCACCCGCGGGACTTTGTGTGCCGTGAGCCTGCCCCCAGGCATGGTGGCAAGGGGGTCAAGGGGCTGGAAAGCCAACGTGCCCTGCGTGGGAAGGGATCTTACGGCGAAAACGTGCTTAATTCCTCCTTTTCTTGGCACAGACGTAACAGATGGGGTTTGTCCCACCTAGCGCAGGCGCTCTGCAAGTGAGGCAGTCACTCCAAGCTACCTGGGCGCAGCTGTGTGAGGGGTTCCTGACGCCGCAGCCTCGGGCAGAGGGGCTACCTGCGCCCTGCAGGTGTCCATCCCTCTGTCCATCTCGCTCTTCGGCTGCTCCACTTGGAGGTGCTTCACGTCAGGTGGGACAAACCCCCGGCAGGGCATCAAATCCTGCTCTGTCGTGCATGGACGTGGCTCTGGGGGTGCTTCCTGGGTACGGGAGCCACGTCCCATGCGGGCGCCCGGTCCCGTGGCCCAGCAAAACTCCCCTGGCCGCTCTCGGTTGGGTTTGGGGGCATCATTTGGCTTTCCAGTGTCTGTTGCCTGAGGGCAAACCCCAAAGCGACTCGCTGAGGGTCAGGGGAGCAGATTTTGGTCATGGTTGCCTGGAACGTTGCAGGGACGGAGGCGTGTTGGTGACGGCGCAGCTGAATGCACACGTTGCCATCGTGCCAGTGCCACCTTGTTGGGTTTGGGGGGGGGGGGGGGTCTGGGGAGGGTGGGGGGAGCGGGGGAAACCAAATTGCCACTGACGCAGAATGTATGCACAAGGATGTGGTGCAATGTTTGGGGGCGGGAGGGCTCGGCCCCCCCGTCTGCTGCTCTCGCTGGAGCCGCACCAGGCCGAGCCGGAGCCGTGGCAGCCCAGCTCCCCCTTCGTTCCCTGGCGCTGGTGGGGGCGCAGAGCTCGTGGAGCTCTCTGCATTTCCACCGGGGTAAGGGACAGCTGGACCTGGCCCAGCAGAGTTCTTCGAATGCACTAGATGAGATGAATGTATGCTCAGCACCAGGTGAGGCCACCCCTCGGATCCCTACAGGGTTTCGGGGCGGGGGGGCTGGCGCTATGGCACGGCGGCACCGACAGCGCTGCTGCTCCCCGTGCGAAACCAGCTGCTGAGCAGCACCCTGGGGAGCGCTTCCCTCCGGCACGTGGCTGGAGCGCACTTTCCCCAAACTAAATATCTGGGGAAGTGTCTTCTGCCCTCCTGCATCGCCCCGCGATCCCGCTGCAGAGGGGTCGCCCCGAAAACGGGGCTGCGCTGGGTGTGGGGAGGCGCAGAGCGCCCTGGGGTGCTGCAGGATGTGCCTGAAGGGGGGAAGGAGCTGGTCTTAAACACACACCGGGGGCTGGCGGCGTAGCTGAGCCCAGAGCTGAGCTCCCCAGAAGCCCCCACGGTGGGTTTTGTGCCCGAGCCATTCCGCTGAGATGCTGCAAAGCTTTTTTTATCTCGGGCTTTGGGTTGTGGGTTGTGGTGTTGTTTGTTGGTTTGTTTTTTTGAGGGGGGGAGTGATGGAGACTTCACTTTGTAGTGGGGTGGTTTCTGAGGGGTGGAGCAAGGAGGGAGACGGTGATTTGGTTTTTACATCGTAATTACAGATCAAAGATTTCGCGGCTGTGAACTCCGCTACCTGCCGGGTCTGCAGATGGAGTGAGTAATTTGCAGCGCGCACGGCTAATTATGGAGCCGCGCAGGGAAATAGCCGGGGCCCCGCTCGCTGCACTTCTTTAGGAGAGATACCAGGGGAAAAAGCAGGAATCGGGCAGGTTTTGCCTAGGAAAGGAGCCGGTTCCTGGTTTGTGAGAGGGAAGGGGCGCACGGAGGCTTTTTCCCTGCGCACACTTCACCTGCGGAGCGTTTCGGCTCGCCGCCGAGTTAATGAGCGGAGGGCTGATCCCGCGGCGCACAACGAGGGCTGCGCTGGTTCAGAGGATAGGCTTGGGGTTCGCTGCTACCCCCTGCTCTGTAAATCAAAATCAGGAGGGCCGGGTTCTGCTCCAAGGGGTAAGGACCGGCTCGAGGGGCGGCAGCAGAGCGGTGCTGCTCCCCGACCCAGCCCGTCTCCAGCTGCTGTTCCTTCCAGGTCAGCCGGGCATCCGGAAAGCAAAGAGGGGGTCCCCACGGTTTCTAAACTCTGCCAAAATCACCGTGGTTGTTGCACCGCAAGGTACCGCTTGTGCCGGCGGTGCTCATGGGGTGAGGGCTGTGCCGGGGGGCTGCAGGCCTGGGGGCTTGGCCCCGCACCCCCCAAAACGCCGTGCGGGCTGGAGGGCGCCGTGCGTCCGGCTGTGTGCGCATCCGGGAGAGCGGCGGAGCTGAAACCCAACGCGGGGCTCGGGTCCCCCCTCTGCTGCCCTTCCCCAGGTGTCCCCCGGGCTGTCCCCTCACCTGGGGAGCAGGACAAGGCGTGTGCAGGAGGAGCACCTTTGGTTCCCCTGGGGAACAGGAGAGAGGCAGCGTCCCCCAGCACAAGGGCACCGGGACGCGAAAACAGCGAGACGCTTCGGCACCGCCCGGCCCCTGGCCGCGCACCGGACCCCAAATCCCCAAATCCCCAAATCCAAGGCCGGGATGCTCCACGGCAGGGCCCGCTGGGGCCACACGGGGTGGCCGGTGTCACTTTTGGGGACCTGCCACGCTCACCCTCGGTGCACCCCACGTGGCAGCCGGCAGGGTTGGCGCTGGGGCTGCGGGTGGGACGTCGGCTCGGCGTCGTGCTCGGCTCTTGGTGCCGTCTGAGGAGTGAGAAGCATGGCACTGGGGAAGCGGTAGCACATTAGTACTGTTTATTAGGACAGCAAATCGTGCCAAAAAAGAATACACACAACGGCTAATGATAACATTATGCACATTCACTTAATAGCTAATTAATCCCTCTGACTTTCCTAATGTACAAAAGGAGCCTTCGGTTTGTGAGAACAACCCAGCCATTTGCGTTTATTATTTCCTATAATTGGGGAAGTGGAAGAAATGGGAAGAAAAAAAAAACAACCCCACACACATCAAGTTGTTCACCTCAGCAGATAATAATAATGAGATGATCATCTCCTGTAGTATTTAATTAGAAATGTCGCAGTTAATTGATTTCTTGGATATGTTAATTAAGAAATAATGAGGACCAGGTTGCAGCAAAAGGTGCCAGCAAGGAGTTAAGGTTCCCTCCTGGAAGGGGTGACTGGGGGCTGCTCCCCGAGCCAGCCAGGGACAGCCAGGGGACAGCCACGGGGCTCTGGAGCTGGTGCCCTGGAGCCTGCAGTGGGAAATGGGAAATGGCTCAGCCCTGCCCTCCGCCTGGAGCTGTGGTCATCAGACACCAGCTCTGAGCTCTGCCGGCCTCATCACCTCGGATTTCCCTGCCTGGGGACGGGGGGAACGAGCGGCAGCACCCGGCACAGCAGCCACCCCACAAAGCGTCCATGTCCCATGCCCATGCACCCAAACCTATTTTCTGTGTTTGGTTCTTTTTTTTTTTTTTGGTGTTCCTGGCCGCTTCTCCCCTTTTCTCAGTTCCTTTGCTTCCCCTCACTCACAGCTCCTTTGCTTTCCACTCCTTGCTCTTTTTTTTTTTTTTTTTTTGGCTCTCCATCCCCACGTGCGGCGAGGCAAGGGCGGGTGGCCGCAGCGCTGGGACGGCCGGCGCAGCACCCGGAGGCTGGCGCAGGCACGGGGCCACGCAGCACCCGCAGCCCTCAGGTGACACCGGTGCCACGTGCCGGGGCTGGGGTCGGTCCCTCGGTCCCTGTGAAAGCTCTGCCGTGGGGACCCAGCACCCCGACGACCGGGGCCGAGCAGCGAACAAATCGTTCCGGCCTGGAAATGGGCTCCAAGCGCTCCTGGCACCGCCGGGTGCCCGCAGCCCGCGGCACCTCCCTGCGTCCTTTTCGGAGCCGTCCCCTTCTGCCGTGGGATTTCGGCGGTGGGGCTGCTTCGTGTCGGCCTCCTGCGCCCCGCAGCCCGCGGGCATCGCCGCCCGGCCACGTCTTCCAGCCGCCGCCGCGCGCACCCGGCCCCCAACCGCGCCCCAGTGTGTGTGTGGGGGGGGGGCCCTCTTTTTTTAACCTTCTCGATGGATTTACCGACCGCGACGCTTTATGTAACACTTCCACGCGTCTGGAATAAAAGCGTTTAAAGACTTCGCCGCCTGTGGCAGGCATCCTTGCTGCGTGGGGGCAGGCGGGGAGGGACGGAGGGGGCTGCGGGGCCGCGGGACCCTTGGGGCTGTGCCACGAAGCGCGGGGCGCGGCGCGGGCTTGGCCTTCAGACGCCTTGAAAACGCAAACTCTCGTCGTGCTGCTTGGCCGGGGAGCTGCTCCGGGGACGGGGCTTCTCTCTGCACGTGGGGAGAGGGCTGCCCCTTCCCAAAGAGCAGCAATTTTTATCCTATATATATGTGTGTGTGTGTATATATAATATTGGTATATGATATTTGTGCATATATAATATTGGTATATAATATTTGTGTATATCAAATAATATTTGTATATATACTTGTATATATCATATATACACATATTTGCATATATATAATATATAACTACTATATTTGCATACTATATATGTATATAATTATTATAAACACCCTTCCCCCACACCCTGGTGGGATGCAGGAGGGTGCCCGACCCTTGTGTCGTCCCCCCCCAAAATCCCTCCTCGCTTGGGGTCCACGCGTGCCCAGTGCTGGAGGGGGGGGGGTCCCCGGGCAGCCCCCAGCGCCCCGCTTCCCGTCGGGCCGGGGCATTCCTGGTGGCTCTGGGGCTGCCTCTCCCTCGACATTCAATCCCCGGCGCAGGTGCGAGGGGGCTGCCAGCCCCGAAGCCGCCGCATACCTGGCATACCTGCGGTCCCCCCGGCGGAGTCACGGGTCCCCCACCCCCAAGGGAGCAGCCCCCCCTCTGCTGCTGCTCTCCCACCACCGTCCTCACCCCGCGGCGATGCCACCGCGGCGGGGACGCCACCCGTGGCCGGTGACGCCGGCATCCCGGCGGCCACGTCCTCGTGGGGTGCTCCTCGGGCGGGCGAGGGGGGACGGGGGAGGCAAGGAGACGTGGCTGGAGCGCATTTTGCTTTTTTTATTTCCACGCAGTAACACACACGCTACGGCTGCTGACTACCTACGACGGTGAACGCACGCACACAGGCACAAAAATAAAAGAATAAATTAAAACGGAACCGTGTAAAAACGGAACGAAACGGAAAAAAAAAAAAGCAAAACACGACGACAGAGAAAGGAGGAGGGGGGAGAGGGAGGCAGGAAAAAAAAAAAAGAAAAAAAAAAAGAAAAAACAAACAAAAACCAGGGCTGGGCACATTGAGCTTCTAGGTAGGACGCTTTGATTTGATCTCATGGCTGACGGGCGGCTTCCAGCGCGGAGGAGGATGCGCGGTCGTGTCCCGGGGCGCGGGGCCCTGGCAGCCTCCTCTTCCTCCTCCTCGGCTCGGGCGGGGGCTTCCCAAAAAAGCGCCCCCGAGGGATGCCCCGGGCACCGCGGGACCGGGCGGCGGGGGGGAACGGGGTGCGGGCCCCCGGCGGGGCCCCCGGAGGACCGGCGGCGGTGGCTTGGGCGGTGGCGTCCCTAGAGTTCGCGTGGTGGTGCCGCCGCGCGTGTCCCCCCTTCGTCCCCCGGGTTCCTCTCCATGGTGGCTGCACCAGGAGCCTGTCCCTGCCTTAGTCGTTGGAGGTGACGTCGATGTCTTCTCCGCTCGACTGCTTGGTGGCGAGGCGCCATCGGTTGATGTGGTGGGAGCCTTTCTTCTTCTGGTCCGAGTCCGGCCCTTCCTCCTCCAGCTTCTGCCGTTTGTATTTCGTCCGCCGGTTCTGGAACCACACTTTCACCTGGGGGAGAGCGAGGAGAGGACAGGCGCTCGCTGGGGTCCCGGCACCGTGGGACCCCAGCGGTTCCCAGTTCTCCATTTCCCCCGAAGAGCGGCCACAAAGAGGTCCCGGTCCCTGCGGGAGCGCTCCCAGCCCTGCCTCGGTTTCCCTTCCCGACCCTTCCCCTGCTGCGGTTCACAGGATGGGACCGGGTGCCCAGCACCCTGGTGCCCGGTGCCGTGGGTGGCTCCGACGGCCGCCTGGAGGTCACACGGAGCCGGCCCCGCACATCGTGCCCCCAGGCTGGGGTGGCATCGCCAGGTCCTGGCCCTGCTTCAGCTGCGGGTGCAGCCCGACCAAGCCCCTCGCCTCCCCGGGCCAATAAAATGGGGCAATAACCGGCATTTTGGGGCTTGGCCCATCGCACGGGTCCGTCGCTTTGTGCCCCGCGTGCGCAAAGCCTGAGGGAAGGGTCTGAGGCTCTCAGCCGCTCCGGCTGGAGTGCAGAAAACCAGGGAGCTATCCTAGGGGATTAATTTACAGCATTCAGGTGTAAGGAAAGCTTTTTCCACCACCACGCTGCCCCAGAGGCAGCGGCGTCTCCGCGCTCAGGGGCAGCTCCTGCGAGGGACGCGGCACCACGGGCACGGCGGCCGACTCAGGGCGCTGAGATCAGCCGGGAATTCGGCAGCGCAGGGGGGTGCTGGCAGTGCTGGGGGGGTGCTGGGGGGTGCTGTGCGGTGATGTGGGATGCTGAGCAGTGAAACGTGCGGTGCTGTGGGACGCTGTGAGGTGACAGGGACGCTTTGCGGTGATGCGGGATGCTGTGCAGCAGTTTGGGATGCTGAGCACCGGTGCGGGATGCTGAGCAGTGAGCAGTGCAGTGACGTGGGATGCTGTGCAGCGATAAGGGATGCTGAGCAGTGCAGTGGGATGCTGAGCAGCTCTGCGGGATGCTGAGCAGCCTGCAGGATGCTGCCCAGCCTCGCGGGCCCTGGCAGGACACTAGGTGCCGCTGCTCGGCCGCCGATGCCAGCCCCGCGACGCAGCGGGTGGGAGCGATCACCCGCACCGGGCACCTCCCGGATCGTGCCCCCCCTTCATCCCCACTCCTCGGGCACCGCTCCCAGCCCGTGCTCGCCTCCTGCTCCTGGGGGGGGGGCTCTCAGGAGGCCGAGGTCATCCCTCAGCCCCTGATTCCCAGGGGAGCGAAGCCCTCCCGGCGCGCAGGGGGGGCACTCGGTGGCTCCGAGGCGCGCTCGTTCCACCGAACCGCAGCCTGTTATAACCCCCGCCCGGACTCAAACCATTTGCTTCCCTCGCTTTGGGGCATTTCTCGAACAATACCGAGCCGGCGCCTTTCATTCACCAACCGCAAAGCACTTTGCAAACTTTAATTAAAGCTCCCAGCCCTCTGGGAGCGGGGAAGTTGCCTTATCCCTGAGGCAGAGCAGGGGAAACCAAGGTATAAAGCGATTAAGCTGCTTGGCTGAGGCTCTGTGGCAATCAGAGCCGGGTGCGAGGCATCTCCCGAGTCCTCCCGAGCGCCGTTCAGCTCGGAGGACCCCGTCCCGACGCCGTCTCACCCGCAGAGGCTGCGGGATTGGGGGAGTTTCTCAGCTGGATGGAGCCACAGCACCTTGGCCCTGGGGGTCCTGGCCCCAAAAGCTGCAAGGAGAGCGGCGTGAGACCCCCCGCAGTGTGAGACCCCTGCAGGGGGAGACCCCTGCAGCATGAGACCCCAGCACTGTGAGACCCCCCCCCCAGCGGGTAGCTGGGGATAACCTGCCCCCTCGGAAGCCCCATCCCAGGTTTAAACCCCCAAGCAGGGGGTTTGGCCCTTCCCAAACCCCCTCCACATTAACCATTGGAGGTCTGTGCGGCTCCAGCAGACGTCCTGCGGCTGTCCCTGCCCCCAGGCCCCCGCTGTCCCCCCCCGGGGCGGGCTCACCGTCCCACCCGCAGCACGCTGTGCGCGCACACCCTGCACGTTACCGCCGCCGGGCGATGACGGCAAGCCCACGTCCACCAAGAAATCCCGGTCTGCATCGGGGTTTTCTCCCAGCCCTGCTCGCACGAGGCCGACAGCACCCGGAGAGGTGGCTCTGCGGCGAGGCTGTCCCCAACCCTTCGGGCTGGCCGCGTGTCCCCAGCAGCCCCGGGCCGGGAGCGGTGCTGTCGGTGTAAGCACGAGGCTCCAGCAGCAGCATTTCAGCTGGAGGAGCTCTGCGGCAGCTGTGACCCCGGGACCAGCCCCACTGTCACCCCCTCGTGCTGTGCTGTCACCTCCGGGGTCCCCAGCTGGGACCCCGATGGCGCAGGTGATGCTGCACCCGCCGGTGTGCGGCGCAGGAAGCCCCGCCGCCATGCCACAAAGCCCCAGCCAGGCTACGCCGCCTTTTCTTTTAAAAACACCCCAAAACTCGGCAGTTTGCCTTAGTGAGACACGAGGGCTGGGAAGGGAGCGCCCCAAAAGCGAGGGCACCAAAGCAGGACCGCCCGTGCTCGGCACCTTGCTGCTCCGTGCCCAAGAAGCGTGCCCCCTGCTCGGGAACCAGGCAGAACCGGGGGGCTGCGCTGTGCACCCCTGCGAGCCAAGAGCCATCTTATAGGGACGGTCCCCAGCTGCCACCTCGTCCCTTTTAGAGGCCCCCAGGCTCCCGCTGCCTCCCCTACCCCTGTTTTCCCAGCCTCCAGGTGTCCTGCCGTGGGGACACCACTCTGCCGCCGCGTGAATCCAAGGAGGGGAGAGCGGGCAGCCCGTGTTACGGAGCTGTCGGGGGGCTCCAAATTTCCCCCCGGGAGCTGCGGCCCCAGCAGGGCGCAGGGAACCCGGCCACCCGCCCGCCCGCCCGCCCCTGCAGCGCGGCCGCCCTCCGGGTTTATCTGCGTCCCATCTTTCTCCTCCTGTAACTTCCAGGCATCCGCTGGCAGCGCACGGTCACGGGGCCGCTCTGTCAATGATTACCGGCACTGCCGCTCGGAGCAGCCCCGGCCCACGGGGGCTGTGGGGCAGTCAGCCCTGCAAGCGGGACGCCGGGGGGGGGACGGGACACGGGGGTCACACACGGCATCACCGCAATCACCCCGCGCCTCGCAGCTGGGCAGGAGCTTCGGCAGGGGACCCCGCGTGGGGTTTCCTCCAGCGCTGGCTCCACGTGCTGCCGGCGATGGGGAGGCTTCAGCCTGCGGCGTGCAAGGATTTCGCACGAGGCCTGGTTGTGCAAAATTAACTCGGCAAAGTGATTTCCCAGCCCGGCACGCTCCTGTGGCCGGCGACGCCAGACAACCAGGGCGGCCTGATGCCACCGGCGATGGGCACGGCGCTGTCACCGCCCGCGCCACCCAGCCCGGCACGACCCAGTCCCCGTGTCCCGTCCTGTCCCACGCTGCCCGGCACACGCACGCCGTCTCCCCGTGTCGCACCAGCCCCACACACGCACGTCCCACGCGCCCCGCGGGCCCGGTTACGTGGCACACGCTGTCCCCACGCCTCTGCGTCATCCCGGCACACGCACGCCCCGCGGCCGGCTCCTCTCGCGCCGTGCCCCCCGGCTTCATCCCACTACACCCCTGTTTGCCATGGGCTGCTTGCCGCCGCTGCCTTTTCTCCAAAACCCCTTTTTTTTTTTTTAACCTCTGCCTGTCGTCCCAGGCCGAGGCAGCACCTTGGTGGGAGGAGGGCTGGGAAGGGGTTAATCACCTGTCCCCACCGCTCCCCCCATGGCCCACGGCGGTTCCTGCTGCAGGGAGGACACCGGGACCCTTTTCACCTCCCCCGGGGCTGCTCCAGGTGTTGTCAGGCCCGGCTCGGCACCACCAAGCTGCCCTTCACAGGGGAAAAGCAGCCGAGAAAGCGGGGGCCAGGCCCAGCAGCCCCACTCGGCCCCTGCGCACAGCTCCAAAATGAAAAAAAAACCTCATCCACACACCACTTGGGACACACGACGGGGCACGGGTGGAGGCACGCCTGGTGCGATGCCACCGCGTTGCACGGAGCACAGCGGTGGTTTTAGAGGTGTTTGTGGGGCTCTGCAGCCCCTGCCCGCACCGCGAAGCAAGGGGATGACAGCAGCACGGCCACAGGGTATAAAATCTGTTGGGTAACCACCAGCAGCCCCTGGCTGCCTCCCCCTCCCTCCGGTCCTGCTCAGTCTGTGCCCGGTCCCACACCGCAGCCCTCTGCACGGCTGGGTTATTTCCCTCTGGGTAATTAATAGAATATTTAAAACGTCTGTATGTAATAGATATATAAATATTTATCTCTACAAATATATCTAAACAATACATAATATAGAGACATATTTTAAGGCACAAAGCTGGGAGGGAGGAGGTTTCCCTGCAGCCGCTCTCTGCTGCGCCCTGGTCCCGGGGCCGAGGCTCCCCCCGTGCACAACGACCCGACGGTGCCGCAGCTTCCCCACGACGAGGAGATACGGAACTAAAAACCAGGCTGCAGCGTGTAAAAATACATATATTGCCTCTCTCTGCGATTCTGCTCATGCAGGCGGATTTAGAGACGGATGCCTCTGCTTTCTCCCAAGCAATTGCGCTTAGGCTCGGGGCAATGGTGCAAAACGCGAGGGGCTCTGAGCGCCCCCAGGCACCCCGCAGCTGCCCTTCCCGCCCAGGCAGGCTGCTGTTTGTTCTTTGACCTTTCGGGGTTTTTTTATATTTTTTTTTTTTTAGCACCGTTTTCAGCCCCGAGAAGTGGCCGAAGCAGCGCAGGAAGGCGAGAGGGGGACGGAGCCGGGGTGCCAGCTCCTGCCATGCCCTGCTTCGGGGCTGCATCCCCGAGACGCGGTGCCCTTACGGGGCTCGGGCCGTCCTCCCGGCTGCCTGCTTTTGGTTACATCTCCTGGTGCTGCGGCCGCCCGCTGTCCCCGTTACAGGGAATTTTCCCTGCTAACTTCCCTCTCGCCGGGCTGCGTTTGCAGGTTTTGCTCGCAGCCGCTCGCGCCGAAGCCGGCGGAGCCTGGGCGAGGACAAGGCAGGCGGCTGCGAGGAACACCCACAGCTCTGCCTTCAGTTTCCAGTGGAATGAATATATTTTATTTTCCATTAAATGGATACGGAAAACGGGCCAAATTAACAGCCAGAATTTGGCAGAAACTCTCCCTGTTGACTCCATTACTGGATACCAGGAGAAGCGGCGTGCCTTCGCCCAGGGTTTTGGGAGCAGCAGTGTGCGGGGCTGCTCGGCCCCAATCCCCCTGTTTTCCCCTGGCACCATACGCTTTTCCTTTTGCCTTCATCCCCCTGTCCTCCTGGGCTTCCTCATCTCCTACACTGAGGGCCAAACGCCTGTGCGATGTCTTTTCTAAAATCCGAAAGCTGCAGCTAAACAAGCCCTGGGAGCGAGCACCCTCCGCGGGCACGTTTCTTTGCACCGTCCTGAGTCCCGCGCGCCGCTGTGGCTGCCCGCAGACCCCAAAACTGGGCCGGGTTAAGGCAGATTTTTACAGCTCTCTGCCAAAGGGGTGACACCGCTGCTGCTTTGGTCGCTGGATTTTTAAAAACGCATTTGGCACGCAGCAAAACACCCGAGCAAACAAGGAATAACACTGGAAAACGACTCCGACTCGAGAGAGGGGGGGGACCTGCGTCCCTACCCAAGCCCCAGCCCCGCCGCGCAGGGCCGTGATGCCAAAACGCTGCTCGGCCAACGGCAGCAGCTTCCCGCCACCAAAAAAGCCCACCCTGACCCCAAAACCCTGCGCAGCTCCAGCACAATTTCCGTGCACGATTCCTGGAGACAGGAGCCGGGATTTCGCCCGGCGCAGCCCCGGCCCCGAGCGGTTTCGGCGCGAAGCTGCTGCCGGCCGTGCCGTGCCGGGCCGCACCGTGCCGTGCCGTGCCGGGCCGTGCCGTGCCGTACCTGGGTCTCGGAGAGGCTGAGGCTGCTGGCCAGCTGCTTGCGCTCGGCGCCCACCACGTAGTGGTTCTTCTCGAAGGCCCTCTCCAGCCGCAGGAGCTGGGACGGCGAGAAGGCGGTGCGGATGCGCTTGGGTTTGCGGGCGAAGGGCCCGTGCAGGAGCAGGCTCTCCTGGGACACCTCGCTCCCTGCGGGCAGAGCAGCAGCGTCAGGCCCCGCGGCGGCACCCCCGGCACCACGAGGGATGGGGTCCTGGGGGATCGGGGGGGGGGTCTGGGGGGCAGGTAGGGATGGGTGGGAGCCCCCCCGGCACCGCGGTGATCCCGCCTGGCTCATCTCCTTCCCGGCTGGGCACAGGGCAGAGCAGGAGGGGAAGGGGATGGGGGAGAGAGAGGAGGAAAAGGGGAGAGGGAAAAGGCACGGACAGAGCCGGGGAAGGAAGAGAGCAGGGAGAGAAATGGGGTGAAGGGGGAAAAGAAGAGCAGAAAGAGAAAGAAGGACTAAGAAATGTGAGAGGGGGCTGAGCAACTGGGAAAGTCAGGATGAAAAAAAGAAAGAGAGACGAGGGGAAAGGAAGGGGAGAAAGTGAGAAATCAAAAGGAAAAAATTGGGAGAAAAAAGAGGAGGGAAAAGGAAAGGGGGATAAAGAGAAAGAAAAGAGAAAGAAGGAAAAAGAGAATGGGGGGAAGAAAAAGAGACAGAAAGGAAAAGAAAAAAGATGAAAAATAAATTTAAAAAGGCAAAGAAAAAGGAAACAGAAAGATGGAAAGACTGAAAGATAGACAGAAAGACAGAAAAAATAAAGAGAAAGAAATAAAAAAGTGAGGGGGGTGGAACTAGGTGATCTGTAAGGTCCCTTCCAACCCAAAGCACTCTGTGACAGACAGAAGGAAAAATGCTACGGGAGTGAAGTGAGAGAGGGAACGAGACTGAGGCCAGAGGGAAAGTCAGAAAGAGAGAAAGGGAAAAATAAGACAGAAAGAAAGGAAGGAAACGAAAGAGGAAGAAAAGAGGGAGAAGAGAGAGAAAAGAGGAAAGAAAGGAAAGAAAGTAAGAAAGAAAGGAAGGAAGGAAGGAAGCAAGAAAGAAAGAAAGAAAGAAATGGAAAGGAAATTTAAAAAGGAAAGAAGGAAAAAAAGAAAATAGGAAAAAAAGGAAAAAAGGAATAAAGCAAAAGAAAAATGAGAAAGAAAAAGGATTAGAGGACCAGGCAGCGAGACGGAGGGACGGACGGAGGGACAGGCGCGGCAGAGCCCCGCGGGGCCGGCAGCACCGGGGGAGCCGCTGCGGGCACTGCGGGGCCGCACCGGGAGCTGCTGCCGCCGGCGGGGCTCGGGCTGGAAAATGGGGTACGGGGCTGGGGGGACAGGGGCAGGAGGGGAGAGGAAAGGAGAGGGAAGGAGAAAAATTAGGAAAGGAAAGGAAAGGAAAGGAAAGGAAAGGAAAGGAAAGGAAAGGAAAGGAAAGGAAAGGAAAGGAAAGGAAAGGAAAGGAAAGGAAAGGAAAGGAATAAGGAAAGGAAAGGAAAGGAAAGGAAAGGAAAGGAAAGGAAAGGAAAGGAAAGGAAAGGAAAGGAAACAGAGACAGGACACGGCGAATGGAAAGAAGAAAGGAAGGGAGACAGTTAGAAAAAGACGGGAAGAGAATGAAGAGGAAGGCAGGCAGAGAAAAGTGAGGCAATTAGGAAAGAAGGATTTTTTTTTAAAATTCGAGAAAGAAATTAAGAACAAAAATAATGAAAGAGAAAGGAAAGAAACAGAGAAAGAAAGAAACAGAGAAAGAAACAGAAAAAGAGAAAGAGAAAGAAAGAGAGGAGGAGAGAAAGGGAGAAAGACAGAGAGAGAGAAATAGAAAGAGAAAGAGAAAGAGAGAGAAAGAAAACAAGAAAAAGAAAGAAAGAAAGAAAGAAAGAAAGAAAGAAGAAAGAAAGAAAGAAAGAAAGAAAGAAGAAAGAAAAGAAAGAAAGAAAGAAAGAAAGAAAGAAAGGAAGAAAGAAATGGAAGAAGGAAAGGAAGAAAGGAGGAAAGAGAGAAAGAAATAGAGAAAGTGAGAAAGAAAAAAAAAGAAAGAGACAGGGAGGAGAGAAAGAGGGAAAGAAGGAAAGCAAGCAAGACGAAAGAAAGAGCAGAAGGAAGGAGAGAAACGCGAGCCCAGCCGGCGATCGGCCCGCGGAAGCAGTCCCCGCTCCCGCGCCCGACCCCGACCGCCCGCGCTGCGCCCCCAGCCCCGGGGAGGCTCCGGGCCCCGCGGCGCTGCAACAGGTGGGGGGCCGGCGGCGCTCTGGGGGGCTCCCCGGCACCCCCCGAACCCCCCCCCCGGACCCCCTCCCGGGTCTCCCCCGGCTCCGCGGCTCACCTTGGAAGCGGTGCCCGAAGAAGCGGTTGCGCAGCACCCAGGGGTAGAAGTTGAGGGGGTCGCGGTGCTGCGGCCCGAAGAAGGGGTGCGGGGGGGGCAGCGGCGGGGGGGCCCACGGGCAGCGCCGGGTGCCCCACGGGCCTCGGGGAAGACGAGCTCGGCGCTGCCGTACAGGGCCCGGCCGGCGGCGGCGGCGGCGGCCCCCCTGGAAGCCCCCCGGGAAGGAGTCGGCGGCGGGGCCGGGGCCGGGGTAGGGGAGGGCGGCGGGGCGCAGGGGCTCGTCGGGGCTCAGCGGGTGTCCATTGGCCACCAGTGACTCGATGGTGAAGCAGCGCTTGGCGGACGGCTGGAACATGGTTTGCGCCTGGGGGGGCCGGAGCGGGGCCGGTCCTGCGGGTGCGCGCCCGGCTGCGTGTGCGTGTGCGCGCGTGTGTGTGTGTGTGTGCGTGTGTGTGTGCGTGTGTGTGTGTGTGCGTGTGTG